>NC_034608.1:72709267-72763481 GCF_900095145.1 Mus pahari
GAGAGAGAGAGATAATAGAACATAATGTATGTTAAGCTAATTGAAGCAGTTCTAGAAACTTCTAAACTTCCTATTAAGGAAATCATACTCTTTAAATTGGCTCAGCATGGTGGTGGTACATGTCTCTAATCCCAGCACTCAGAATAGAGAAACAGGCATATCTCTGTGAGTTCAAGGCAGGCCTGGTCTACATAGTGAGGTAAGACACCCAAGACTCTGTAGAAAGACAGTGTCAAAAATAGAAGGAAAGAATGAGTGTAGCCTCTAAATTAGTGGTTTTCAGCTTGTGGGTCGAGAAACGGTGGTTGCATATTAGATATCCTGCATATCAAATATTTACATTACAATCCATAACAGTAGCTAAATTACAGTTATAAAGTAGCAATGAAAATAATTTTATGGTTGCAGGTCATCACAACATAAGGAACTGTCTTAAAAGCTCCCAGCATTAGGAAGATTGAGAACCACTGCTCTAAATTAATATATCTTCATTCTACCATTGTGTTGAATACAATGGTTTCTAAAAGCTGTCACTTAAAGATTATTCATGGTGCTACAATGAAGCCAAACAACCATCCAGCTCATTGGGCCTTTTTCCAGCTCCCAGTGGCCACCTGGGATTCATCTCTGTTCTCTGATTCTGTGTTTCAAATCAGCTGCTCAAAGATACTATTGCTGTCAACAGGGTCCCTGATTTATTTAATCCTTCTCCAAAGTAGGTTCTGAAATTCTTACAATTTAACCCCTACTTAAGCCAGCAGCAACCCTGCAGGGACTAGCTCTTTCTTGCACTGGCAAGTGTCTTGGGAGGGCTCTGTGGCACCACAGTGGCCTGGGACAGGGAGCCCATCCTTTTCCCCTGCTGCTATACTTTATCCTTTCCACACACTAGCAACACAGTTTTCAATAGTGCTTCCCACTAATCCTTTCTGAAAATAGCAACAGGCAAGCACACTGTGTGTATCTAAGTCAGAACTCAATAAATGCCCATACTTCACATTTGAAGAAGGATCTCATTTCACTAATTTAACCAGGAATGGATAAAAACACTTATTCTAGCTTCGCATGGCCCACTTCTGTAATACCGACACTTACGAGGCTGAGGCAGGAGGACAGCAAGTTCCTGGCCAAGCAGAGATATATAGTGAGAGAAACACCACTTCAAAAACAAGGAAAAACAACACTCTTACTGGGTTTTAAAAAAAATAATTTTAATATACTATGTGCATGGTTGGAGAGGTGCCACTGTGCATATGTGAAGATCTGAGGACATCTTTCAGGAGTCAGCTCTCTCTTTCTGTCCTGTAGGTTCCAGGATTCAATTTAGGTCATCAAGCTTGGCAGCAAGCACTGTCTCCCACTGAATCAGTACAACATGGAAATATGGATTCAAAGAGAATAAAAGAAAAAGGAAGGAGTTTTAGTAAGTCAGAAGGAGATGAGACTAATCAAAACAAAAAAATCATAATTTATTTAGAAATAAATTATGGGTCTAAGTTTTTTTCCTAATGTATAAATCAGTCAGCTCATCAATTTTAAAGTTCTAAGCAAAGAAAAAGTCCCCTAACAAGAGATGACTTCTTATCTTTCCCCAAATCTTTACCCAAATAGTTCTATAATCCATAATAAAAATCAGAGAAGATTAAAAAAAAATCAGACTAGTTTGATAAATGACCTGAGACTCTTTCTTAAGATTAGAAATCTTCAGACTTATTCATAATCCCATCCTTCCTCCAGTCTGACTCTAGACTAGAATACTTTCTAGACTAGACTCTGGTTCTAGAAAGTATGGGGCTGACTTCCTAGAATACCCACTGATCTTTTGTTAGGCTTTTTGAATGTTCTCATGCAGCATTAAAAAAAAGAGAGAGAGAGATCTTTCAGTCTTCTTACCCAGCTTCACCAATGCTGTTACACAATTTCACAGCTAGGTTATCAGCACTGCCACTGTTAAATACAAACTCTTTGCTTTGAGTCAAGAATCCTTCTCTGTCCTTTTGCAGCCACGCCTACTCCCCCCCTCATGCAGCCATGCCCGCTTCCCCCTCTCACCTCCACTATTACTTGGCTCTTGCGTACCTCTAATCTTTCATTCATTTCTCTAATTCTGATATTTCAATCCTGTTACATAAACTTGTGCAGTGGTTAAAGTGTTTGACTCCCAAGCATGAGGGCTGCAGTCAGATCCCTAGAACTTCCACAGAGCGAGCTGGCTAGCAAGACTAGCCACATCTGTGAACCCTGGGTTTGACTGAAAAGACCCTGACTCCAGGAATAAAGTAGAAGAACTACCAAGGAAGATTCCTAACATCAAACTTGCACATGCAACGGTATGACAACCATGCAAGACAGCCATTAACATACACATTCACACAATGAAAATGGAGAAAAAGTAAGGATGTCAAGTAGAACCTTTTGTTCACCCAGTCTAGTTCTCTAAAGATTCATTTGCACATCAGTGGTTGGCTGTCTCTGATTGTTCAACAGTATTTCATAGTATGGATGCATTGTGATTAATAGTGGTAGCTTAAAATGTTAGTAGAATGGCTACCAGTTTGTTTACCCACTGAAGGACATCTGAGTAGTTATTGGCTATTGCAAATAAAGCTGTTATGAACATTTGATATGAACTTGAGTATTTATTTATCTGGGGGAAAATGTTCAGAAGCACGATGCTAAGCCATGTCTAGATTTGGGGTTTTGTTTGTTTGATTGCTTACTTGCTTGCTTGATTGCTTTTGGGGCTTTGTTTATGTTTTTGTTTTGTTTGGGGTTTTTTTTTTTTTTTGGTTTTTTCGGGTGGGGTGGTTTTTGTTTTGTTCTGTTTTGTATTTTAAGAAACCACTAAACGAAACACCAGACAGTATCATAGCTCAAATTCCCACTTGCGTAGTATGAGCAGTCCAAGTTCTTTTCATATTTATTAGTATTCTATTTTGTTGTGGTTAGTTTTTTAGCCAAATCCAGAGATCAAATTTAGATCAAAAACTTGCAAGAAGTATTTCATTCTCAATTTGTGGTGTTTTGTTCACAGCACTTGGCCATGCATTTTTAATATCAGCTACTTTAATTTTAAATTCCACAAGCTAATAATAATGTATTTGGACAAATTACTTAACATCTCTGGACCTCAATTTCCTTCTGTGTGAAATCTGCTCCTGATTGTCAAGCACTATATATATTAAAAGGATAATATGCCCAGGTGGTGATGGTGAGCGCCTTTAACCCCGGCACTCGGGAGGCAGAGGCAACCAGATCACTGCCCAGGCCAGCCTACTGGACAGAGCTAGTTCTGGGACAGTCCAAGCTACACAGAGAAACTGATGTGAAAAACCAAAAGACGAACAAACAAGCAAAGAGGAAAATGCATGTAAAGAATGTAGGATACAATGTGCTCCGTGTGTATGAGTTCGCTCCCTTTAAACCCCTTGACTTCCTGCTGGTTTCAGCTTTGTTCTAGGGTCTGAACCCAGGATCTCATGCACACTAGACTAGGACTACACCATTGACCTAGTATTCTTATATATTTGAACATATGTGGTTTATTTTAATTCCTTCCCAGCATCCTTAGGAATCCCCACTTCTTTCTTCCATTCATTCTGGCTATTGTTTTAAACACTGGTTAATGTAATGAAACAGCATGAAATAATTTCCAAATGTTTAAAGATTTATTTTATATATATATATATATATATATATATATATATATATGAGACACTACACTGTAGCTGTCTTCAGACACACCAGAAGAGGGCACCTGATCCCATTACAGATGTTTGTGAGCCAACATGTGATTGCTGGGAATTGAACTCAGGACCTCTGGAAGAGCAGTCAGTGCCCTTAACTGCTGAGCCATCTCTCTAGTGCTTTTCTACTTACTTTTCAGGCTTTTCTATTGCTTTTCAGGTGACTGCTTGACATCTCAGTCAACACCAATGGTAGCCCATCTCCAACTCTGTCTTTAGAATAAAATAGAATCAGACCTGCTTTTGAGAGCAAGAGATAGAGAGTTCAAATAAGAAAACGTGGATAATTCATAAACAGTAACAAATGACTCCACCATATGTAAATAAAATAACACAAGATACAGAAGTAATGTCCCACTTACCTTCATTTTGCCAGTGAATACAAGTTAGAGAAATGGCAGGAATTTGAATGGCATCTGAGTCTAGCATAGTGCTACCCAAATCATGAAATACCAGACCTGTATAAGTTATTTCCCCCCCTCCTTGCATTTGCTTTACTATCAAAAAATACAAAATTATGCACTAATATAAATATAATCATTGGCTGTAACACCTTCAGTTGGTCCTAGGTCAGCAGTTGCCCTGGGCATCTGAAAAAGGATGAGTCCAAGATGGATTTCTGGTGGCCATCTCCAAAGAGCACAGCCTGGGATGTGTGGCTATCTGTCTGGCTCCATTAGGTAGCAGACCTTCATCATGAATAAAGGGCTTAAAACAGTTCCTTCCATGTAATACCATGAAAAGAATGTGGGCAGAAACCCTATACAGAAGAACGGCAGGAGACACTCTGCATTCTCCCAGTGAGAAGCTCGAGCCAGCCACAATACTAGGCAGACCAACCATGGATCAGGCCAATATTTTAAAACCGTCCAGACTGACAGTTACCCTAAAATACTTAAGCCTGTTACAAGATTCTTCCTCTTCTTACCCCTTATTTATTTTTTTTCATGGGTTTATTATGTATATTATATAACAGTAAAAGAGCGTAAATATTTTTTTTTCAAATAAACATACATAAAATCTATTAGGCAGAGGTTTTAAGTAAAATCATACGAAAACCATTCCCTGGGTTATTTTCTTTCCCCGAGGTGTTATTTTTTTTCCAGATAGATCTTCATGTTGGGTACCAGTAGGGTATAAGTACATGGTTGCAGGTAACACAAAGGCAGACTGCATAGGAGCACCTCCCCATGTCTTTCCTCGCTTTCCCTCTTGTCTGAGAGTGAGTCCTGTTGTCGTGTAGACTATCCTTGAACTCATGGCGGCCTCTTGCCTCAGCTCTATGAGTTGCTGGGATTATAGGCATGCTCCACCATGCCCAGATCCCATGTCTTTCTTGACCACCTGAAGACACCGGAAGCTGACTTTTATCCTTGCAGCCTGCTGGAAAGCAATGCAGGCTCCTCAGAGAGAGCTCCTGAGGCTTGTGAGCTATCGGTATCCTCATGATCAGTCCTGTCCAGAAAACAGCGTGGCTTGCCACTCATTGTAGAACCATGCCAAAGAAAATGGCTAGGGCTCCTTAAGTACTTAGTATACACCAGACCCTCTACTAAGAACCTCGGGTGAATATCCTCACTAATGTTTGCTACAAAACAACTGCGACTCTTATCCATCCTTTACAGACGCAATCCCTGCAGCAGGGAATGGCTACCTAATGTTTCCAAGACCATACAGTTAATAGCGATGGTTGAGGATTCTCTGGACAATGTGCTTGATATGCACAGCCAGAGCCTCACCAGCTATCACTGAAATTTGCTTTTAAACAACAGAATGCATGTCAAAGACTGGCTGCAGCCTAATTGTGATTGTGTTTCTCCCTAGGATCAGACTACATCACTGACCTTGACTTCAATATCAAAGGTAAATTACAGTCATATTTTCAGGAGTTATTCTTGCAAACAGATTTTGAAAAAAAAAAAATGCATCTCATCAATTCTTGAAAGTACGTTAAGTCCCTTCTAACACAATGAACTGTGTGTGGCTTCTTGTTTCTTCAACAGTTTAAATTGCTGACCTCTAATATAATGAGAAAGAGACAGTATATCAGCCAGTTATTTCCAAGTATCAGAGATAGCAATGAGAGGAGAGAGAGAGAGAGAGAGAGAGAGAGAGAGAGAGAGAGAGAGAGAGAGAGAGAGCTGAGAAAATGTGTCGATTGTTAATGCAGCTAAATTAATACCATGTGATATTAATGCATTTAAGCAGAGAAACCACCAGTAAATTGCAGAGTCCACCCCCTTCTCATTCTGGAACTTTCTGATAAAATACAAGTAGGAGTATGAGCGTAGGGAAAGAAATAAAAATGTCTGTAGAAAAAAAAAACTGCTTTTGAGGGGAGGCTCCCTAACATGATTATATGTTCTTAGCTGTGCAAATTGAGGATTCAGATTTCTCTTCTCAGATGCCCCCATTGGAAATACCAAAGTCACGATTTTAAATGCAGTATAATTTACAAAGTCCAATCAACATGAGACAGACTTAAATGTTACTTTGTTACTGTGGCTATTTTTAGCTTTGATAACCCTTCATATTTATCTTTGCAAGTAGCAAGTGGCTTTAAAAGTAGTGCTAAATACCGCTATATCTAAAAAGAGAAATTTTCAACAGTAAAACAGCCAAGCAATTTAATACCTCAAGATGATGCATTAATTTTGTAATAAGGCAAAAATACCTACTTGATTCAATTCTGTAATTTGGTTACTGACATCATCTTTACTTGACTAACACAAGATGCACAGAAACTAACAATGTTTGGGAAAGTAGAAAGAATTATCAGGAATGTAAGGAGACACCTTCTTCCTTTCTTTGTCCCGAATTAATAACAGTTAAAATTCCTGCTTTCTTCCAAATACAACTTTTTCACATTTTGCTCAGCAATTTGGAGTATATGCAAATCATCTCACGGGTTGTTTGTTTGTTTTTTTTAAATCAATCCTTTATGATACCATGTATTGAGCTAAAAGGAGTGGTACATATTTTAAAGTTCTTATGTTTCAACATAATTTTAAAATTCACAGCAAGCCTGCATTTGCATATATAAAAGGATTTGCATATTTTCTTTGATTGGGTTTCTTCATCCACTTTAAAAAAAAAAAAACAATTAAAAAAAATCACTGAATTGAAGAAAACAATAGTCTTGGATTTAGCTTCTCGCCTTCCTGTTTATGAGCAAAGACAGATCTTATCCAAGAAACTGTTCTTTTTCACATCCTCCTTTTCTGGATCCTTCCTGTCTTTTTTATGCATCTCATTAAGCCATCACTTCAAAACTGCAGCTAGAAAAGCACTTGCTCATTTTCTCTGATTTCACATTTAACAGGGTTTTTGGTTTGGTTTGGGTTTGGTTTGGTTTGGTTTGGTTTTAGATGGATCACAAGCAATCTCTTAGAGAAAAACCCCAGGTCCTGGTTGGTGACTTCTGCAAAGGGTGGACCGTCTGTCCAGTGTACTGTCTGTTTGTCAGTCAGCAGAAATAAAGAATCCTATTGCCTACAAAGGTATTAGGAAAGTGCTCCCAGATGAAAGCATTTACCCAGTTCCAATTGTTTGAAAGTCTAAAATACTAAGGAAGATACTGTTCCAAGAGCTACTGTTTAAAACAATGCCATCTCTGTTCATAGTGAAATCTTGTTACTTAGAAATCTGAGTTAGTTTTTAAAATAATAGCTATGTATCCAAGAAGGAATTCCAAAGAAGCGTTCTTATGCCAAGCACATGGTTTTAATTATAATAACATTGGCTTACCTAAGTAAATGTGTACACCCTAATAATTGTGCCTTACATGTTGACAGTTTTGAATATTATTTTTGTTTTACTTTGTAAAAAAAAAAAAAAGAAGGATGCTGAATAATAATGTTGAAAATGCAATATCTATCAGTATCAAATTGCTGTGGTTTGTTGAAATTGCAAAATACTGAAGCTAAAAAAAAAGTTCTGTTGAAAAATAATTGAAAACTGCCCTGATTTTAAAAGAAATGAATATAGCTATATCCTTATAGGATAATGTCAAATAGAAAGTAGTCATAATCCCAGCCAATCATGTTTGTTGGTATTTAAATGAGAATAACAATGCCTTACGGTTATTTTCATAGTCGTTGACTTAACATGGGATTAGCTTCAACATCTTCATAATTATCTGAGATCACCCAATTGAAAGTGGTATGGTAAAAACATGTTAATGGTTATGACACTCTCATGACCATCTTAATACCAAACAGATTAACACACATGAAAGTAATAGCATAATTTGTACATGAAATCATATGCCAGACCAATTCTTATGGTAAAAAGAGAATCCTTGAAGTCTAACTACGATTTCCTATGCCTTGGAGTATTAAAGTGATCAGTTGCCTAGATGATGACATAAGAAGCGTGCGTGGGTATGTGCAACTCTGTGGACTTCAGATTTCATTCTTCCACACTGCCACTACAAGGTCTATGAAACCATCAGTCCTGAAATTTGCTTTAATTAAGACGGAGATGAGACTATAGAACAGTGAAACTATAATCCAGCTGGGATTGAAAACCAACGAGAAAAAAAAATGTTTAAACTATGTGAAAAGAGAGAGAGAGAGAGAGAGAGAGAGAGAGAGAGAGAGAGAGAGATTGCCGGTCATCATGGTTACAAATTTAGTTTATGGCAAACAAACAAAAACACACTGTACCTTAAACATTCTTCAGTAATATACTTCAGGTCATTATGGATCCCAGAGTCTCATAAAAATATCCCCTTCCTCAACTTCCCCTACTGTAAAAGCCTCATGAAAGGAAAATGGCCCATCTGTTTGCAAAGTGCTATGAAGTCATAGCTACTCACATTAACCCATCTTTCTTGAATCCATATAAAAAGACTTTTCATACAAGACCTCACTATTTGATAATCCTTATTACACATGATAAAGATCAGAATGGAGGGAGAAGTTTCCCCCATCATGCAGGTGCCTCCCCATTGAGGGTGGAAGTGAGTTTTAGATGACAGCCTCTTCCAGCCCCAGCCGGTCTTGAAAAGGGGGAGCTGGGGCAGACTTTAAATCATGTTGTTTCTACTTATGCAGGGAGAATCCATAAAAAAGAGATTTATTATTGTATTTTCTGTTTGAAATGCAATATTTGCTATTTTTTTTACTCCAAAAGTGCTCCTTAGTATAGAGCAGAGTAAATATTACAATTTCGTTAAACAGCCGCCAAGATTTAATTGTCTGTGAAATATAAGGCTTAGGAACTGACTTAACTACTGTTCTCCTGACACAAAAGAGGCTCCCAACACCGAGGGGAAGCTACCCCAGAGAGAAAGAAAAGTGAGCTAGAAGCCCCCAACCACATGTGTGGAAAAGCCTGTCCTAGGAACTTAGGGAATGGTTCTTGCGGGAGATTTAAAGGAACTCTGTACAAAAAGTCAAACAAGAACAAACAGCTCTGGCAAATACGACAAATCATGCTAGCAGTTTAACAGCGAGGGAGCAGGCGGAAATCCAGCAACCGCTAACACTTACTGAAGAAAATGTGACTGAAGAGGACAGAGAGAGGGGAAGAGAAGCAGGGGACAGAAAGGAAGCTGAAGAAACAACACTGGTGTCCATATGTGGATTCTGCATTTTGCTATTGTTGCATATACCTTGGTGGCTCGGCCAGGAAACTGGAAAGCCAGTGTTAGACTCCACGCTGAGAGCCCTTTGCACAGGGGTTTGGGCTAGGGCTCGGCCAGCTCCTAGCGACCCGGTCACCTAGTGCGCCCCTCTCCCCACTTTCACCCACTCCCCACCCCCACCCCTCGCTCCTCTCCAAGCAGTGTCTCTGCGGTCGCTTCCACCAGCGGCTCTGGGTGCAGAGGAGTCAGCGGGCGGCAGCATATTTGCCCCGGTGGCACCACAGGCACCAGCCAAGCCCGTAATTGCAAAGCAAACAAGGCTGAAATGTTGGATTCGCCTCCGTCCTGACAAGATCTACGCTTTTGCCGCCAATTTGTTTTTGCAGCTCTAGTTCAGGGCACTTGATTGAGGAAATGTTGAAAATAGCGGTGAGGGTTCTCCCTAATGAGACAGGGGTGTTGGGGGAAGCGGTGGCCTTCCCTCATCACCCGGGACTCCGAGGTGAGCAGTTAACCCCTTCCTGCCCGCATCGGGCGAAAAGGTCTTAGAGGAAGGTATCAACCCCTGGTTAGTTCCCAGCAGCGGATCTCTCCTGACCCGAATGTGGTAGACTCCCTTCCTCCAGTCCACTCCACAGAAGGGCATGGGGATGGAATGAGAATTTGGCCGGAATAAAAGGGGAGAGATCCATCATTCATCCCATGGCCTGGACCACTGGTCGGTACACGAGGAACTGATCCCACAACCCCATCCCCCACCTCGGTTCCCCTGCGTGGGAGTTGTTGCAGCACTGTGAGCATCGCCGCCCCACCACCCGGCAGTTGAACTCCTGTTTGCGCTGCTAAGGCCACCGAGGCAGGACGCTGTGAGTCGGAGAGACCCGATGCCCTAAGTTAGGCCTCACCGAAAGGGCGCACTTGGACCGCTGACTCACAAGTAGCTAGCTCCGGAGGTAAATTTAAAATAAAAGCAACTAAATATCAAAAACAAACAAACAAAACAGAAGAAGAAAAGAAAAGAACAGAAAAGAAAAGAAAATAACAGAAAAGAAAAGAAAAGAAAAGAAAAGAAAAGAAAAGAAAAGAAAAGAAAAGAAAAGACGAAGAGGCAGGAGAAAAATACATAAATAATTATTGAGCAGCTTGGTATCAGGCAACACTCTCCCTTGATCCTTTTTATCCAGCCCACATCCCTCTTTTATTTCCATCACTGTTTGAATGAAGACAGAAACTAAGGCACCCAGAGCACTGACCTTGGTAATACCAGTATTGAGGGGCCCTGGCTACCTCTTGAGTTTGGGGTATTTAGGATGGGTACAAGATAAGCCAGGTCAGAGTTGGTCCTGCCGCCTGCAAGCCAGATTGATTTGGAAGACACTTTCCCAGTGCCCGCAAAGGCTTGAGGTTGAAGGTCTGTTCCTTTCTAAATGACTTCCAAGTCACTCACCAGCTTTAATGGCCTTCAAAATAGACTAAAACAACCTTATGGCAATTAGAACACCCGGGTTTCTCTAAATCGCCTTCCCACCAGCTTTTGAGGGCATCTTTCTGTGCGAAACATTAGTTGTGTTGTTAGAGGACACAGACTCAGAAAGTGAAAGATCTGCACCCTGAGAACCACAGAAGTATATGCGTGGTCCCACCAGAAAGTTCAGAGAATGGGAGACTTGACATGGGCGCAAGGGGGGAAGCTAACCAGAAGACCGCCTATGAAATGGAAACACTCAGGAAAGACCGAGAGGCAACACTGAAGTGTGGGTTCTTCTCCAGCTTGGGAAGGTAAGCCTTTTGTCAAAGAGGTTGGCAAATCAAAAGGTGCCAGACCCACATTTGGCGACAGTGTGGGAGTCTGGTTACCACCAACCGACATTCATTTCACAGCTCCACTTCTATCTTGGAGAATGGCGGGTTGATCTAGTCTTGAGCCAAAATTCCAACCAGGTTTAAGATTGAAAGCCCGAGGTTTGGAGGTGATCAAAGTTGGTCGCCTGTGACTAGCTTTGGAACTTGTATCAAAGGGAATTGTCAAGAGTAGAGACAGTAAACCGGCACTAGGGGCGCTCTCACCAGAGACCCTGACTCCATGAGCACTACACTGTTACTCTTTTCCCTGGGGTCTAATCTGATATGTACCTTGGCCAATCCGAAGTTCTTTCTGAAGTCACACTCTCCTGTAGACCGGAAGAGAAGACCCCCAGGAGGTGACGAATTGCTCGAGAATGAACTGTGCCTTCTGTCGGCAAAAGAAAAAAAAAAAAAAAAAGGCATCAGCCCCACGGATTTAGTGAAGTCTCCAAATGTATTTGAAATGGAATTCTCCTTTTCCTGTATGCAAACATTTGCTTCCTTTGAAGTTGGATGCTTTGCAAGAAAAATGCGGTTCCCCTTTTTTTAGTCCTAGGGTTTGGGGCCTGTGTTGACTTAAATGAGCACTCTCACACAAGTATTAAAAAGAAAAGCATTCTCTTTTGGAAAATAGAACAAAGTAGCGCTTCTCCAATCAGAGTGCAGATACATAATCTGTAACAACAAATTTGTGCGCATTTCCAGCAAGCATCCTGCCTTCTCTGTTTACATTATAACTTTGCTGCCCGCAATTATTTTTATTTTAATTTTCTGTCACTTTAACAGAAACCAGATCCTTTTCTTTTAATGTTTTGTACACAGCATGTTCAATTTGATAAGATGTTCTTTCCTATCCTCTTTTAGCTAGCCTTTCCTTGTTTAGAGTTCTGTATCAGAAGTTTCTAATATTTCTCCCTCTTTTTTTTTTTTTTTTTTTTGAGAATTTGTCCCTGTCTTGCTTTATTTGTTTGTGTGAAATTTAGTTTGAAAGGAGATCAGAGAGACCAGGAGGGGTTTGTAATAAGAGAATGACCGAATGACCCAAAGGCTGATTATCTATCATTAACTGGAGACTTGGTGTACCCAAATTACCAGGAAGACCTCAGTCTGCCGGATCCTTACCCAGCCAGAAAGGCAACCGTGGAATGCACACGCTGAAAAAGACTCATGACATTGCAAGTGAGGACAGTGCTTGAACATATTTTCTTAAAGGAATGCTCCTTCAAAACTCAGCTCCAATTGAAGGAATAAATTACTAGATCATAATATGTTATGGACAGGTAAAAATCTGTATCCCAGTGCTAACTTTACCAATGTTTTTTGCAACTAGCTTTCTCGTATTGTTTCATTAGAACCAAAATTGCAGTTAATTGTCTAAACTCCAGAGAATATTGAGAAATCAAGACAAGCTGCTTTTGATCTGCTAAACCCAGGGCTTGTAAAAATCGAAGTTTGCCATTAATATTGACAATAAAAGTGTTTCTTTTTGTTAACCTGAAACCTAACCTATCCTGGCTCAAGTCCCTTGTCTCTAAGCAAAGACTGTAGAAGAATGCAGGAAAAGCTTGGAGTGAACTGTCAGAGGTTAAAGAAAAAAAAAAAATCCATCTATGCGGTGCAGCAAATGAAGTCACATTGAAGAGTCTTGCAAGGAGTATCCTCAACATGGCAGTTAAAACTGGGAAGGAAAGGGGCTCAAGTCACAAGTCAGTCCTTCAGTCTCACAAATGACACCTCAGAAGCTCCACGTGTTACGCAGCCATTTCATTCCTATTTATCCTCAATCCCAGGCTGTATGGCACGCTTGCTTAAATCCATTGCTGGCTAGTTCCAAAGAGTATAAATACAAAATCATAGTCATGTTCTCATCTGAATTCTGAATGACTTATTTACAGCTTGGAGGGAATAATTCCCTTTATAATCGACTTTTATTTTTATTATTGTGTTTTTAATTGCTTTTTTTTTTTAAGTTCTATGAGTGAAAGCCAGGGCCTACCTCTCAAATGCACACCCAGCACTGAAATATTCCTGTGTGTGCAATTCTTTGTGTATGTTTTATAAATCCTGTGGAATGTATTGTCTTATAGCATTTTATTCTAAACTCAGTATTCTACTACAAAGTGGCAAAGATCAGATCTATCATACTTCTTGAGACAACTATAATAACATATATTATGTTTAATGGTATTATATATAGTATTATCCTTTGCAATGCCAGTTCACAGGACGTTTTATGATGCCTTTAGACTGAATGAGTATTTTTAATTTACGAATACCTGTCAGAGTACCAAATTCTTCTTCATCAATGAGAACTCTCCACGGCAGCAACATATTTTCCCGTTAATGCAAGAATGCAGTCATGGGTTATTGAAGAAAATAGAAGGCCAACTGCTGGTCATAATAAATAGTAGGATTTTCCATAAAGAATCTAAGGACAAACTAGTGTTTCATTCTTCCATAAGTCTTGGATTCAGTGACAGGGTTAAATAAAATATAAACCACAACACTTCTGGGGAGTAAAATTGGGGAAAGCAAAGGAGGGAGCAGAAAAATAGGAAAAAATGTACAGGGACATAGGAAGCCCTGACTTTAATATTTCCTAGGCACAACTGTACTGGAGGGTTCATTTTTTTAATCATCCTCTCCAGGGCCATTACTGCCTTTGAACCAGCCCCTCCCTCCTCTAGCTGCACAGATCTATTTTGAATGGAGAAATGCACCCAGTGGCAGGGGGCTTACTCCCCAAATGCCCCACCCTTCCCCAAAATCCAAGAAGAAATTCCTCAGAAGAAAAGAAAGCCACGTGAGAGTCAAGGGCACCTTCGCCTGCCCTTCATTTTTTGAATGGGACACAAAAGTTCAATCGACCAGATTCCCTACTTTACAGCTGTCTACTTTGAAACAATTTTGTCACGTCTGTACACAAATACCCAAAAGAAAAAGAAAAAGAAAAAAAAGGCTCTCTCAGAGGGAAGCTTTGGCTGCCACTCAGCACTTAGGTCTTGTTCTGGATGTCCTAAAACATGGTGGGACTAAGTGGCTAACAGGAAATGTGACACAGTGCCTTCCCAGGAGGGAAAAGGCCTGCAGGGTAACTAGGGTGTGGCAGAAACAGTGTCTTTGGCTCAGGTGAGGCTGAGGTTACATCTTCAGTAACAGATTCATTTTCTTGTCACCTTCTGGGTTGGTATTCCTTTGGGGTTCTTAGCATGTTCTGGAGTTCACTTTGTTACAGATATTTTGAGGAATCTTCCCAATCAATTCCACTACTTCAGAAGGGAAGGTAAGAAGGGGGCTTGAAAGATGATGAAGGGAATTGAGCCATAATTCCTGTAAATATAAAATGTGTGTTTATGGCCTTCTGTCCTGGTTCTTTTCAGATCCAGTTTATTTGGAGTACTCATGGGCAAAACACGAGATACAAAATTGCCCTTGCCTTTGAAATAATAAATACTCGGAAAAGACCTGTATTTCCCCTTAAAAAGAGACTGAAGTTTAAAAAAATATTTAGTTTTAAAACAGAGCTTAAAAGTCATATCTCACATAGGGCAAAAAATGTTTGCAATGGGGTCCCCAGCCTTTTTCTTGCCCTTTGAGTCTTTTCCAGAGAAAGTGGTAGTAGAGGATAGAGACAAGTAACATGGACACAAAGTAAATGTTTGAAACTAGCCTTGTCCCTTCGGCTGAGGCTGAGCTTGTGATGTACAGAGCTGTAGACACACCATCAGCCTCAGAGAGGATTATGGACACAGAATCTCCAACACTCCCCTAAACCTGGGCTGCCTTCCGGTGATGATCTGCAGACCCAGGGTCACTCGGCCCTTAGCCTCCCAGGGGAGAGATAATCCTCTATAGTATTCCTCCCTAGGCACCCAGAATGGCCCACAACCAACAGATCTATGGTGTTTGAGAATTCTAAATGTGTATCTTAGAGAGCAGCTCACCAGAGGCCCCGCTTATACAGCCCAAGAGTGAGGGAGCAGGCTGACATCTAAGCTTGAAACTATATACCCACATTCTTCTTCCACCTTCTTCCTGATCACCGAGTGCCAACTTCCCTGTCACATCACCCTGTTAGTTCTCTCATAACCACCCCCTGGGGTGGGACAGGCTTCCTAAACTGGGGACTAATTTAAAATTGCATCTTAGATTCAGAGTTTGCCAAAGCAGCAAGTTTACCTGACAGTCCAAAATTACTGAAGTAAAAGGTATCAAAAATGCTAAAAAGAAAAAAATGAACAATTGCAGTAAGTCTAGCTCGGAGCCAGCCAACTACTCGTGGTAGATACCACCAAAATTTACCCACTGGTCCCCTCTCTCCAGTTACCTACAGAATGCTATCCTACCACTCTAATCTCTGGGTTTGAGTTCCTAAGATACGTGAAGCTTTAGACCCCTGGATTGTAGTAATTAACTGATAATGGTGCTGTCAGTGAGGAGTGATGGTCAGATTAGCATTTTTTACAACCCCCTTTCTGTCCCATGTTGTCCATTTCTTTTATCACTTGTGAGGGTGCTATCTGGAGCTAAGAATCCATACCCCTACTTTTTGTTGTTGTTGTTGTTGTTGTTGTTGGTGGTGGTGGTGGTGGTGGTGGTGGTGGTGGTGATGGTGATGGTGGTGGTGGTTTCAATTTTAAAAGCAGGAAGGGAGGTGGAGGGAGGCTAAAAGTAGCACTTTCTGATCCCTAAATCCTGAGGCTGCAAGTGAACAGATAGCTTCTCAATCCCCAGCCCTATCTTTCTCTGGATTCTTCTTCTATCTCCCAACACCCTAGAAGTCTATTTCCTGAGGCAGCCAAAAAACACCTTTCCTAAGATTTTTTTTTAATCTGTTATTGGACACAACATATTCATCTTTCCTAGTCTACCTGTTCCCAAGGCCTAAATGTTTTTATAAACAGTTTTTTTTAATGTATCAAATGTCAGAGGCTTTAACTACCAATATTTACTGATTCAGGGTACCCCTCCTGCTAAAAATGTAAACAGAATTCTCTACCACATTAGCTCTACTTCTTTAAACCACTCTCCTTGTACCCCAAGCTGCAGACCCACCGAAGCTGGAAAGCAGAGCCTATGTAAGTCATTTTGTTCTGCTACCAAACTGGAGCCTCTGGACTAACCAGCAAGACTTGTTCCAGCTACTCCCCATCCTGAATTTGTTCTGTCTTAGGACCCTCTGATGGGGGGCTGGCCTTCTGTAAACAGAAGAAAGGCCACAACCTTTAAGTTCTCCCCGTCTCCCACCACCCAGCTCAAAAGTCTTTTTTTTTTTTTTCCCTCCAAACTCTCCGTGAGTTTACCACAGGGCAGTTAGGTCTCAGCCCGGGTACCATGGGAGAAGAAGACGGGCTCTCCTATTCCTTCTGATGTGGCCTTGCAGACAGAATCACGGTCAGCCAGACTCTAGGGACATGGGAAGGATTGTCCATGCAGGATTCTTAGCTTAGGGTTCTCTTTGATGTCTGGGACCAGAGTGCTTCTGCCTCCAAAAAGCGATGCCAACGGTGGGAGTCACTTGTGTCCCCTCCGCTTGCCTCCTCAGGTCCAAGGCCAGCTCTCAGTGTGATCAAATTTACAGCCTAAGGGCTTCTGTTGACACCCCGTTACACACCGATCTCCTTCATGTGAGTGAGAAGAAGAGATCCTCATACAGGCCGGGGGGGGGGGGTGGTTTCGCCTCCTTCCACTGACCGCCCCTACCCCGCGCTGCTGGGGAATCCGCCTAGGTGCCCCGCGGCCCGCTGACTTACAAGTGGAGATCCACTTTCCGTTCTAATGCGTTCAAGATCGCCAAGGCAAGCAGTCTAAACATCCACGAGCTTTCCTCCCTGCCTGTCTCTTAAACGTCCGTTTAATGGCTCCCCTCCGATAACTAAACCTGCTTTCCACAGATGCCCGCTTTTATGAGGGAGGCAGGAATGCAGAGATATATTTATATGTTTGTTCATAAAAACTAGAAAATAAGCTCCGAACACGCTGTAAAAACTATTCAGTTACTTACCAAACAGGCTAGTTAAGCAGGAGGAACACGGATATTCGCCACACCACAGATTTGAGAAATCGAGGTGCCCTACTTTGAAAATCTTCGCAATCTCTGTTAGGGTTGCTGCAAATGAGTGCGGGCACAAATTGAAGGTCTCATCCGCGTTCTCAGCAAGTTGTCATCATAACCTGGGTCATCCACTTCAATGCCTAAGCCAACAGGCCACTGAA
The DNA here is from genome assembly GCF_900095145.1 of Mus pahari. NCBI lineage: Eukaryota > Metazoa > Chordata > Mammalia > Rodentia > Muridae > Mus > Mus pahari. The sequence continues at coordinate 72,726,665 of NC_034608.1, forward strand.
ACTTTTTTCAAAGTGTGCCGGGTCAAAGGAGCGCGGGCGTTCTAGCCTGGTCAAAGAGACTCACTCCCAACCGCACCTTAATGGGATTCCAGACCGCCACCTCCAGACTCTTGTCGCCACCACCACCACCCACTCACCCACCCCAAATCCCCTCCCCAGCCCAGCACAAAACTATAGGAGGCTGCCGGCTCAGTTTTCTGCCTCGGTTACCTACAAAACACTTGAAAAGGCATAATCTGTGTTCCTTCCTCTATTCACCCCACCCCATCAGAAAAGAAAGTGAAATAATACTGTACCTGGTTTAAGATTCTTCAGTATTGGGGAAAAATATTTTAATAGCGAAGCATCTGTTAAACACTTGCATTAACCTATGGCTGATAAAAGTTTTTTTTTACCCTGCCCCCCCCCGTTTTAATTATCTTATGGTTATGAGTGGACAACCAATCCTAGAAGAGGACCTAGGCAATTAGCAACGTGAACATCAAAAAGTTTTATTGCGGAGAGCGCGAGGCGCCGCCCCCGCCGCCCCGGGATTGGCGTGAGGAGCCTCTGACGACATATATTAACCCGAGCGGCCCTAAAGATGTAGCTGTACATGGAGATCTTGCTGGGAAAATCGGCTTGCTCCCCTCACCGCGTCCAGCCCAAGAGAACCGCCGCCGCTGCCACCCGGGAGCTTCCGCGGCCACAGTCTGTGCACACCCCTCCGAGAGTCCATTCGCCGCTTCCCAGCTCCGAGGCGCCTTCAGAGGCCCAAGATTCTTGTCCAGAGAGGAGAGGATCTTAGAAAATGGATGCGCTGAGACCTCTCTGCAAAGCCTCCGAGAGAGCCTGAGAGGAGCGAGGACGGACACGTTCCTTACAGCTTTAAAAACAAATCACACTCAAGGACCAAAACAACAACCAAATAATTTTTATTAAAACAATAAGCGCCCAAGAACCCAGATCGAGCTGGTGGGGGAGGGGAAGGGGCGGGAAGGGGAGGGTCGCACCGAGGTAGCTCCACGCTGAGCAGCGACCCCGCCGCCTCCCGGCACAGCCGGGCCGGCTCCTACAGCCCCAGCTTGGACTCGCCCCGGATTCCAGGTCGTCTTCGGAGTCAGGAGTCCCGTGGCCGGCGTCTGCGGGACAGCCTCGCGGGAGCCGGCCGGCACTTTTGCATGAGCACTGGAGCGCTCTGCCTGGTCGTTGCAGCGGGGAACGCGGGAGCCGGCGCGCGGGCTGTAGAGCCGGGCGGGCGGCGGCGGCGAGCAAGGGCGCACCGTGCCGGGACCAGCTCGCCGCGTCCCATGGGGAGCCGGCGGTCGCGGCACAGCTGAGGCGGGCCCGGCGGGCCAGGCGCGGGCCCCGGGCTGCAGCGGCCCTCTCTGCGGCTGCAGGGCCGGCCCGGGAGCCCGGGGGTTGGGGGGTGGGGGGTGGGGAAGGCCGCCGATCGCCGAGGCCGGGGCCCGATCGGAGGGCGCGGCGGGGCTGCGCGCACGCTGGGGCGCGTGGAGGGCCACGGAAGGCGAGATGAGTCTGGTGGGGGGCTTTCCCCACCACCCCGTGGTGCACCATGAGGGCTACCCGTTCGCCGCTGCCGCCGCCGCCGCTGCCGCTGCCGCCGCCAGCCGCTGCAGCCACGAGGAGAACCCCTACTTCCACGGCTGGCTTATTGGTCACCCAGAGATGTCGCCCCCCGACTACAGCATGGCCCTATCCTACAGCCCCGAGTACGCCAGCGGTGCCGCGGGCCTGGACCACTCCCATTATGGGGGAGTGCCGCCCGGCGCCGGGCCTCCCGGCCTGGGGGGGCCGCGCCCGGTGAAGCGCCGGGGCACCGCCAACCGCAAGGAGCGGCGCAGGACTCAGAGCATCAACAGCGCCTTCGCCGAGCTGCGCGAGTGCATCCCCAACGTGCCCGCCGACACCAAACTCTCCAAGATCAAGACACTGCGCCTGGCCACCAGCTACATCGCCTACCTCATGGATCTGCTGGCCAAGGACGACCAGAACGGAGAGGCGGAGGCCTTCAAGGCGGAGATCAAGAAGACTGACGTGAAAGAGGAGAAAAGGAAGAAAGAGCTGGTCAGTACTAGGGGACCGAGGCTGGTGAGGGGCTCGGGGTTCTTGGGACCGCTGTTCTGGTCTCTCCAGTCCGGCTGCGAAATTGTGTGCCGCAGTCTTTGCGTAGGGAGCCAGGTTGTGGAGTAGGGATGTTTTCCTCAAAAGCAAGAAAGGGAGGATGTCAGCAGCAGAATGTCTTCCTTCAAAGCTGCAAGCTCCTCTATCCATTTAGGACCAACCTCCCAGTGATTGGAGCTCCCCAATCTCCCAGTCACACTGGCCAGGTCCCCTCATTCTGTGTTCATTAAAGCTATCTTTGACCTCCAACCCAACTTTTCTCCTAAATATTTCTAAACGAAGTTACCTAATGACCTCTCGGTTCCTGTGATTCCACTATTGATCGCATCCCCCACTCCAAAACCGAGGCTGCCTCTGACTCTAAACAGTAAGAAAATGTCGTGCTTGTTCACATTGCTAGGGCACGCGGGAGGTAACGGTAAACACTAAGTACCTTTAACTTCTAGCGTACAAATGCAGCTTTAGTTTCTCTTTGACAATAATGTTAGAGCATAAATTCTCCCCCCAAGTAATTCACGAGTGTTCCTAAGTTTATTTGAGTGAGTTTGTGCACTTGAAGAGTAAAAGATATAAACATTGTGGTCATTGTTATCAAGTCTAACATGAAGTTATGCCGAGCCACTTGAAGTGTTCTCGGGTTCCTACCAACTGCCGGCAAAGTAATGGAGTTCTGGATAGGGCATGACCAGGAAAAACCCAAGAAGCAATTCCATTTGTAGAGATTTTCTCCTTTGCCGCTTGCAGCCCTTTGATTCATGCATCATGGAATGGACTTCTGAATAACTAGAGATTTCAAGGGCCTTGGAGGAGACAAACTGCTGAACTCAGTGTACAGAGCTGCTGCTGGCTGGCCGGAGAAGCCCAGGCCAGAGCAGTGGGGCTTTTAGATATGGGTTCGCTATTGAAAACAGAAGGCAGATTTAGCACTGGTCTCTGCTTCCTCTCCTGCAATAGCAGGAAGGAAAATAAGAACCTAGGCTTCGCAGTTACCGACTAAAAATCGGCCATTTGTTTATAAACTTGCTGACTGGGTCCTTGAGCATTTGGAGAGGAGGCCTCGGCGGTAACCAAAGCATTGGAAACCAGCTTAACTTGTCTGCAGGGGCCGGTACCCGCACCATCCCCTTCTTTAGGTGTTCCCTCGCACCCTAGCACTCTGTGTCCTCTAGCCCAAAGGCGAGCTAAGGTGGCTGGGACCAGGCGCTAAACCTCTCTTTCCATTTCTCTCCCTCTCGCCCCCTTTCTGTTTAGAATGAGATCCTGAAAAGCACGGTGAGCAGCAACGACAAGAAAACCAAAGGCCGGACAGGCTGGCCACAGCACGTCTGGGCCCTGGAGCTCAAGCAGTGACGAAGAGGAGAGCAGTGGGCCGGGGGCCAAGGCGCCAGATGCAGACCCAGGACTCCCCGAAAGCCCTCGGGCTCCGTTCTGAGGACTTCTTGCAGTTGGATCATCCGGTTTATTTATGTGCAATTTCCTTCCCCCTCTTTCTGCCCGCCCCATCCCACCTTTGAGCATCCGCTCCCCACCTCCCTCTCCAAAAAAAGGTGGATATTTGAAGAAAAGCATTCCATATTTTAATATGAAGAGGACACTCCCGTGTGGTAAGGGACCCCCGTCATTCTCTGTGTGTGAATGTTCCCTCTTGGCTGTGTAGACACCAGCGTTGTCCCCCGCCTCCTTACCCAACTCTTTCCAGATAAAACAAAGTGGACACTAGTGCATATGTGAAGTGTATCTTTTTAATACTCGGCCTTCGGATATAAATATCCCTGGGGGGTTATAAAGTTTTATTTCATAGCAGAAAACAGGGCCGCTAATATTTCTGTCGGGTCGGTTATCTAGTGCTGTCACATTTCAAATGTCATTGTCCCCTAGTCGAAGATGTTTCCACCAGCTTCTTGTTTTTGTGCGCTTCCGTCCTCTAAAACTAAGTGGAATTTAATTAATATTGAAGGTGTAAACTTTGTAAGTATTCAATAAACCACTGTGTGTTTTTTTTACAAAAAAAAAACTAATCTTTACATGGGTGATACCTCGAAAGAATTTTGAAAACAAAGCTGTTATACTTGTTTTCATAATATTTAAAATATTCAGAAGTAAACTAAATTATCATAATTGCCTCCAATTTTATTTAAAAGAGTCAGTGGTTCTAATCAATCAATATGATCTAAGGCTCCCTAGATGAAGGAGCTGTTATTAAAGCGAACTGTCCTGGTGAAAATCCTGACCAAAGGCCTGGGCTTCTCTCCAGACCTGTCTCTTTTCTTCTTGCCGAAGCTCCCAGGAGAGTATCTGGTTGGGAGAAGGGCCTGCGCCTTCCCCAGAAGGTATAGGTGGCCTTGTTTTATAGGTATCTATCAGAAGCCCTGTGCCTGGTGCTTCGTTTTGTGTTTGGGGAGCTTTTTTTTTTTTCTTTCCTGTGGAGGAGGTGTGAGGAGGATCCCAGGCCTTATTACAGGCATAGGAAATAGTCTGGGGCGTTTAGTTCAAAGAAGAGGGCTTTTATCCAAGTTTTTTTTTTTTTTTAAGAGAGAGAAAAAAGAGAGAAGGGGGTTTTGCTAGCTGTCCAGATCGGAAGATTCTCACATGAGCAGTGGCGGTGGAGGAGGGGAGTCTTTTGAAAGAGTCTATGATTAGGTAACAAGGAATTTTACGTCAAGTAAGAAATCGCGAACAAGACCACAGATTTAAAGGGGGGCGAGGGGTTGGGTTAGATTTACAAGGAGCTATAGGGAACTCAATATTAACTGCTCGGTGCCTGAAGTCTTCGAAGCTCCAGCTCGAGCAAGTGGCAAGTAACCCCCTGAATAGCAGCCGCCCAGAACTTCACCCCCCCTTCCTGGGCTTCGCTGTTCTGGGGTCCTGTACTATCCCAGAAGAAAGTTCACCCCTGGTTCTAGAAATCAAAGAAGCTGAGTGCTATTAGGAACGGGTGGAAAAGTGGAGAAAGGCGAACAACAGTATTTGAAAGCTGCTCGTTTCGTGAAGCTCCATGCAAAGAAATCTGGTGTTGTAGAGCCTTGCCAAAGGGTTTCCAGCGTTAGCCATCCTTTGGGTGATAGTCACACTCCTCGGGGAGCCAAAACCCTCGAGCGTTCCCAGGGTTCACTTGTAGCTTCTCTGACGGGGGTGGTCTGCAGTCAGCCAGCCCGGTCCTTCGTGGGGGAGGGGGTGGCGGGTGTGAGTGGCGTTTCGGACTTCTGCGGAGGGCTGACAACAGGAGGGCCAGGGGTTAGAACAACTAGGCCAGAGCGATCTGAACTTTCTCCCCTTAGGTCAGTCGACGCTGGGCCGACCTGCTGGGCTAGGGGGCTGTGTTTACAGACACTTGCCTTTGTTTATAGCGCGGAGGGGGGGGAGAGGCAGGGGGCAGTTGCCCAGGTTTTCTGTAGCTCTCTGAATCTTTGTCTGTTTGACCAAGCGGGCTCTTTCCTTTTGCCTGCAGAGAGGCCTTCTGCTTCTTCACTTTTATCAGCTCAGAAGAAAGAGTCCTTGTTTTAGAGGTAGAAGAAAGGTATCTAAGAGGGTTCTGGAATGGACGGAGATGAGTTGGGTGATGGCTTAAGCAGCCTCCGTTATCTTCACATGAGCTTGTGTGCCTGCGTGTGCTTGTGTCTTCTCTTCTAGGCCTTTATGGAGTCCGGTTTAATCAGCTGTTCTGCTTTATTAAATGCTTGCACAAGGGAATCTAAAGACCCGGGTGCACTGTTCATAGGTGGTCATTTTACTAATCCTAGTGCGTTTAGACGGGCTATCCAGGCATCCATCCTTTTTGACTCTCCAGAGCCACTGAGCTGCAGAGGCCTCTCTCCCACCGGCCAGTACTAAGCCCTACCGCTGAATACACCCTACCACTCCAACCGTCCAGGAATCCCCAACTGGCTGGAATCCAGCTGACTTAGTACTAAAGCCAGTAAAAAAAACCCGATGTTCCAATACCTCAGCTGAGCAAACCCACTTACTGGACACAGTTCTGAACTAGCTGGACCCTTCAATCTGCAGAACATACAGACAAGCTTTTCCTCAGTCCCGAATCTGAACCGTCCCAGCATCCCCAGCCGCCTAATGTTGCCTTGTCAAACTACAGTGGAACCGGTTAGAGGGTTGAGGCGGGATTTCTCCAGTGTGTCTGTGATTTTTCTCGTCTACACACTTTTTAATTCTTTGTTTAAAGGCGGTGAAGGGGAGCAACCCCAAGCTTCTGCTTGTGGGGATGGCTAAAAGGCCTCTGCTTTAATTGCTCGGATAATGTGTTTGCTGCCATTTTGTTAAGAGCAATCACTCCTGCAGCGAATTCACAAGCGTTCTAGACAGGCCGGAGCCGACAAAAAAAAAAAAAAAAAAAAAAAAAAAAATGTAGGATTTGACGTTAAAAGCTAAATGGGAAGCTGGGGCGCAGAAGGTAAATTGATGGTCGATCTGGCTGTCAGGTCTCAGCCCCAGACCTCCTCGCAGGACAAAAGTCTGATAACCCTGAAGCGCCGGCAGGGTTTCTCTCTCTCTCTCTCTCTCTCTCTCTCTCTCTCTCTCTCTCTCTCTCTCTGTTTGGGAACGAATCTGAACATCTCAGAGTGGACCTCAGTAGTATCCTCCTTGGCTGGCTTTTCCAGGACTTTTGCTCCCAGCCACAGACAGCAGCTACCAGACATCGTGTCCAAAATGACAGCTAGGTCACTGGGGGACCCTACAGTATGTCTACTAAACCCAGAGACACAAGCAGGGATGTCTGGCTAGTTCGGTTGTAGCATTTTCTTTGGGGGGGGGGCAGGTGTCTGAATTTAGATTGTAGAAGGAACTGCCCTGGGGTGTTGATTTCAGTGATGAAAATGGATGCAGCGGTGTCACGGGCTATGCCACTCTCCGTGACCCTTTCAAAATATGCCTGCCTCACTTCCGGGTGGAGTGACGGCCCAATCGACTTCCCTCACCTGTGGCTCTGCTGGCTGTTGCCCCCATAGCGGCAGAGAATCTCAAAGCTAGTCTCTCCTGGTGTCAAAATATGGGGAGAGGAGCAGGGGGCAATTTAGGATTTCAGATTCCGAAGGGTGAGGAATTCAGAGCGATTTCAAATGCAAACCTGCAGGAGTCAAGAGCTTCGGGGCTACTCTACCTCCCACCCCACCCCCACCCTCACCCCCACCCGGGACTTTGAGGAGAGAACCTGGGTCAGGTGCAGGGGCCTGAACTGCGTTCACAGGGCTACTAAACAGAGCAAAGGGCGCTACAAAAACCCGGACTTGCATTGGAAGCGCGGGTCTACAAAGTATAGGAAACTGCTCCATCAAGTCCAGGATCTTTAGCCACAGGTCGTTTGTACGGTAGTGGGTTTATCTCCCACCGCCGCCTTTCTTTTCCCTTGCTTCTCCTAGTGCGGAAGCCCTACCTACCTACGCACTCTGACTTGGAAGAAGGGTTGGCTGGCGGACGCAAAACAGTTTGTTTGAAAAGGAAGTCTGGCTGCATAAACACCATAGACTCTGGGCCCTGGCCGCTGCCAATCTAGTCACGTATCTTAACCTTCGAGAATCAAATTCTCCGGCCCAGATATCCGCAGGAGAGGAGGGCGCTAATGAGTCCCAGGATTCCACTCTTGTCCCAGCCCTTGGATCTCATGGACAGAAAGAAAATTCCCAAGGAACCGCCCTCAGACTGGGGTTCAGAAACCGGCTGGAGGCCCCAGCAGCCTAAATTACTCTTGTGGGGATTATTGGGGTGTGTGGAAGAGAACCCTTAGATATTTTTTAACTGTTTAAAAGATGAAGAAGGGGGCTGTTCCAAAAAAGGAAACCAATGCCACGTTTCCGGGGGCCGGACAGTTCTAAAAGCGCCGCCTCGCCACCCAGCCGGTGTGCTTCGAAGCACAGCAACTGTCTGCTGCAGTCACTAGCCTATGACGGCTGGGCGCCTTTGGCCGGTCAGCTTCCTTGAAGCAAAAGTAACGGAGTCCCGGACTCCTGGGCACAATTCTAAACTTCACCCCCCCCACACACACACACACACCCTGGTTCTCACCAGTTGCCCCAAGGTTCTCACCATTTCACCCTGCCCAAGTCAGTTCTCTTGCAGGAGCGAGAGCAACAACCCCCTGCATGTACATTCCCTCCAAATTTCTCCCGGTATTTGGATCGCTTTGATGATCAGATGGTAGAGCCCTGATTACAAATTTATTCCCGGCCTCTCTGTCCGTCTTTATCTCCGCTATTAGGGACATCTGGGAGTGATTAGTGCCGCGCCCGCTCCCGGCCGGCCGCTCTTTCCTATCTCGCCGCAGCGAGGCCCAGAGCCTCGCTGACGTCAGGGCAGACGGCTCGGAGCCATCCCAGCAGAGCTAGCTGGGTGTAATCGGCGACTGCGCGGCCAAGTCCTCCCAGGGCCAGGCAGGCAGCCGGAAAACTCCATCTCCATCCGCCTGCGCGGACGAACCTTCTAAATACATATTTTTAGCCCGGAACATTTTTGTTTTGTTTTGTTTTGTATTCCTTGTTTGGGGTGAAAAGGGGCCAGTTGGCGATGCTTACGTGAAATCTTCCAACTCTCTCGGTCCGGTCCTGTTCTTTCCTCTTGGAAAAGCCTCCGACTATTGGTCCCTACTGATCAGAGCTCCTTTGCTACCCACGAACCAAGCTCTGCTTCCCTACACCAATAGAGACAGCCTGGGAGGTGTAGCGCCAGTGCAAAACGGGGACCCACGTGGTTACGAGTAGCCCTTATGTGGCCAAACGACTCTCAGAGAACCTTTTAGAGGTAACTAGAGTCCCGCCCACGGCACCCGCCTGTACTACAGTTCTCCGGACCAAAATGATGGAATTTTCCTGCCTAAGGGGACGACCTGGCAGAAGTGATTAAAGAACTTCACTTCTCTCGTGACTGCACCTATGCACTTGCTTTAGAGCGTAATAGATCTAGTGATAGCTGGCCAGCGGGTGACACTTCTTGAGCAGGACACGCGACTAGCGCGGCAGCTTTGTCCTCTGCTGTGTTGCGGTGTCCTGAGCAGAGAAACGAGATCCGTGTGTGATTCCTAGATGCTCACGACCTCTGACCCTACCGAGCTGTTGGCTGGCAGGACAGGTGCTGTGAGGAACACAGTATCTGAGCAGTCCAGGATGGAGCTTCGTGTTTCCCAGAGAACCAACAAAATTACAAATCCACCCATATTTCATCAAAACCTCCAAAAATTCCGATTGGCCAGGCCAGGGACTTCATTTCAGAGCTTGCAATTCTTAAAACTCCTGCAGAAAATTCTAGAAACACTGCCTGAGGCCACACCAACCACCACAGTTGGTTCAGAATCTTAGGAATGTTTTCCTTGAGCCATCAAAACTACTGCCTGGTGTGGGTAAGGGTGACACTATCAAATATGAAGAAAGAATAGGCCAAGGCCTCCACTGTTAAAGTCTACACCCTTCAAGAGAGAATTGGGCATATCCTTGATCAATTTACCTTGCAGCAGCCTGGGATTTATTTTCTCGTTCATGCAACAGGGCAAACTGCCTGTTCAGTCAGAGGCTACACTGGATTTAGAGGTAAAGAAAATAGCCTTGCTTTGAGAGAACAGGTAAAATGGCAAATTGCATGTAAAGGAACCGAGAATATAAAAAACAAGCCCGGGAATCAAGAATTCCCAAAAGTTCTTCACAACCATCAGAAGCTAGTCTACAGAACAAACTCCACGTGTCTTCTGTGACCTAGGCTAGGAAAGGGCCATTTCCTCTAAGTCAGAGAAAAATGTCACCCTGAGCGTCCCATTTTCATTCATTCCTATCCTCTACACATGGGGAAAACACTCAAGTGTGTGGTCTGAAGAACTGATCCTTGGTGACTTCAGGACTCTGGCCTGGCTGAGAAGCCAAGGAAATAAAGGCAGAGAGCTTGGTTTGTTTTTATAGTGTTGCCAGGTGGGTTCTTCATAGTGTGCCTTAATGTTGGAATCTGGTTGGTTCAGACAACCAATTTCTCAACCAGGTCACTCAAAACCACAAAGATCCACACTATTCTGATCTACAGTATTTTCTTGTTCCAGGTAAAAAATTATATGAGGGTGGAGTTAGATTAGATGGGCCACTGGCCCAGAGATTCTCCCTGTCTGTCCCCAACCAAAGAAGCTGGATTCGTAGGAAGCTGGGTCTTTCTGATAAAGATCATGGAGCAGTAGGCAATTCTAGTCTCCAACCAATGCCTCAGCTGCTTTCTTGAGTAGTTTTTGTTTTCCAAAGTGTGTTTGCGTCTGACAGGACCTTGCTAAGATAACACAGACTCACCCTGAAACTCTCTATTTAGACTAAGTATCAAAACATGACAATCCCCTTGCCTCTGACTTCCAAATGCTGGGATTAAGGGCACATACCTTTATACTCAACTTCAAATAATATTTTTAATACACAACCCATTGGATCCAACTAAATCTAATGCTTCTCTTACAACTAAATGGAGTCTTTCAAAATATAATTCCCTTATGTAATACCAAGTCATCTTTCAAGCATTGGTGACCAAGAACTGGAGAGTCATGGAGACCTGCAGAAACATACTATTTGTTCCCATGATGTTTACTGCTCAGCCAGCTAAAATTCACTTAAAACAAACAATACACTTACTCAAGGCCAGAGTGTTCAATCTTCATCAACATTGCCTAGATGGGGCCAGAAAAGATAGTATTCTAAACCAAGATGGCGGTAAATCCCTCCTTTCTGAAAAGATGGGAACCAATGGGCCTTCTTTTTAAGATAGATTGTTATTGTTGCTTGGCACTGATATTTTTGTCTTTAGGATAAAACAGAAATGGTGTGGGATGTGTGTGTGTGTGTGTGTGTGTGTGTGTGTGTGTGTGTGTGTGTTGCTTGTGGCTTTAGTTTTAAAGAAAAAACCCTGGAAACAAAAAATCTAAGTTTGTAGTAGTAGTTGGGGAAGGAAAACTGATGCAGTTTTTGGGGGGGGGGAGATGGTCAGACCGCCTGACCATTGCCTTCCCTTGAAAATCTGGTTTTCATATTCTCACTCAGTAATCACCCAAAGCCATAACTGTCTCTGAAATTATTCATTAAAGTCATTTTCAGGGATTCTCACAGGATGACTCTTACGTTTATGATCTGAGAGCAATGACATCAGCCTCTGTCTTTTTTCCGCTTTTAATTAATGCTCTGGAAAGACAGGGTTGGGGGAGGTTGTGAGCCTGGGAAGGGGGCGGGAGGGGTGGAATTCGTAGGCCTCTCTGCTTCGGTCAGCTGAGCGCCGGCGCGCAGACATCCTTTGATTAAGGAGGGTATTTCTGGGAGTGCAGGCTGTGCAGAAGATCACGGCTGTGCCCTGTGGTGCTGTCAGCAGTGACAGATCCCAGATGGGGCCCGCTACTGTATGGCAGATTGAGTTTCTCAACAGAAAACTCACCCTTCCTCCTAAACGTCTTCAAAAACCTTCTCCGGATACTCCATTCATCCAGGTCGTGTCGTCTGAAATAGAAACAGTCCAATCCCAAAGTTGGTTTTGTGTGCGTGCGTGTGTGTGTGTGTGTGTGTGTGTGTGTGTGTGTGTGTATGTTAGGTTTATGTCCACCACCATCCCCTCCCTTCCTCTCTCTCTCTCTCTCTGCACTTCCTCTCCTTTGTGCATCTTGGACTCCTGAAGGCCACTCAGAGCATAGATGCGGTGAGTCTGGGGGGGGGGGAAGGGGGGGGTCCCTGTTTACCAGACTCAGGGCACCAAGTGGTGGAACCAGCACTGAGGTCCCCCCACATGCACCCGGAAAACAAGGCAATCCTGTGGGTAGAGAGATGCGGGCTAAGGCAGTGGATCGCTAGGGGAAGTCAAGGTGGACCCAATGAGTCACACCCTCTGGAGAGGAGAAGCTGGGGGGCGGGGAGGGCGGGAGATAAAGGAAGAAACTGAAGGAGCCTCGTCCCGACTCCAGCCAGCTTAGCTCTTTGGAGAAGCAGAGTGGAGTCCTAGAAAGGGAGGCTGGGTCTTACCGTTGAGGTCGGTGCCGGTAGAGGATGGGTGGAAGTCTGCAGGAGCCAAGCACCCTCAAGAAGAGGAAGAGCGCACGTTGCAGAGATCTGAACAGCGATCTGAGAGGTCAGACTGGACTCAGGCCTCCTCAAGGTGAGAGGGGACGACGGGTGGAAGCCCAAGTTTCTACACAATACTTTCCCAGCAAATCGTGTTGTGGAAATAGGGACTGACTGCAAACTGTTCTTTAAAAGTGATTTCAGAAATGCCCCAAACTTTGGCTCTGCGGAAGCAACAGAAATTCCTCCCTTTCCTCCGGTCCTACGGTCTTTCTCCGGAAGAGCTGCTCTGGTCAGCTCTGGGCTAAGGGCAGTAGCCAAAGAGAAGGGGAAAGTAGGTTGAGAGCACCGGATTCCGAGCCCAGCAGAGAGCGGTTTCTAGGCCCCACCCACCCTCTCCCCAAGGTTTTCTTAAAAGTGAATCTTGGCGTGGTTTTTGCAGACACCCAGGAGAGGAATCTAGAGAGCGCATTTTGTTCTGTTTTGCTTTAATAGTAAGTAGCATGTCCTGTTAAACACCCTAGTAGCCCCACCCCCACCTCCGCGCTTCTCCCACAACCTCTCTGGGTAAGAGTCTTTCCGGAGCGCCTAGAAAACTAAAAATAACAAGCCATGCTCAAGGTCCGGAGAAGCCACCGGCCACCTCTACAGGATGGGGACGCTGCCCGTGAAAGGTCATCACTTTCTTCGCCCTGACAACCTGACTGCAAAACCCAAGCAGCTGATTCTTCCCTTCCTTTGAGCCCAGGATCCAAGTCCGAAATAGATGGGGAGGCCCCAACCCTAAGGCCATGAGGAAAAAGCGGCTCCTCAGTGACCCGTATGGCCACCGTGACTATCCTTCGAGTAGACTACTTTGGTCGAGTCTAGATGCCACACTTTGAATGCCTTCCAGTTTTCCCCCTCTCGAGTCTAGTTTTTGCAAAGAAATGAGATGGGACCATCAGACTCTGCCTATGTTGCTGCCATCTGGTGTGCGAGCAGTCTCCAACTTGTGCTGAGAAGCACGGCTGCACACACTTAGGGGTAAACCTATGAAGCCAACCCCACCCACCTCCGCCAATGTAGGAGTTCTTCCTCCCCTCCCCTGACAATTCCAGCCTCAACTGTCGGGGAAAAAAAAAAAATCGAAAAACTCTTTATATAAAAAAACAAAACACGCTGAATTTCAAAACCGCTCACCTCCTCTACAAGACAGCTTTTGTTTTCATTGGCCGTGGTGGATGAAAGGAGTTTATTTTGATTTTGTTTTCTTGTACCCACATGTCTTGTAAAAAGGTTCCTGTGCACGGGCCTGCCCCCCCCCCCCGTTGATGACCGCGGGGGCCTTGCTTCCAGACTTCGGTCCCCACCACTTGGTTTTAAGCCCTCGCCTGGAGCCGAGGTGTAATTGTGACCCGCCCTAGCTCCGATCCTCCCGGGGATATGGTTGGCCTGGCCAGACTGAGGCCGGGACCTCCCAAGTGGCGGCCTAGGCTCTCGAGCGTCGAAGTCCGTGCCTCGCAGCCTCCTCCCCCTTTCTTTCCTCTGCGGACTTTGCTAGCTTTTTCCCTTGGCTCTGTACTTTGCTCACCTCCCAGCTCAGAAAGGGTAAATCTTTTCCCCCTTTGTGTTTGCTTTATTTTTGTTTCTTTTCCCTGTCAGGCATCTTATCAGGGCTCGCTTGGTCACCTTCTCATTGAAACCGCAAGTCCAGAGAAGCTAAGTCTTGATGGAAATCTGGGGCAAAGAACTGGGAGCCTCTAGCCGGCCCCCTCCGCGCCGAGGCGCAGTCGGATCCCGGAGCGCTTCTGCGTAGCGTCAGCGCGCCGGGTAATTTACCTTTCCTGCGCGTCTGTCAATATGACTAATTTCCACCCGGGTCAAAAAGCCTTTCTCCGGCAGTCCATCTTGGAGCGCTCTCTTAACGCGGTAGACGGGGGTGGTTGTTTTGTTTCCACCCTAGAAATAAATACTCTTGGGGCGTCCCTGCCAGGGCAACCCTGAGAGGAGCAGGCGAATATACACCGTGTCAATTAAAAGCAGTTTGCCTTGAACTACGAACTGTGATTGGGTTTCAACGACAGCGACTTGCTGGCCTTTTTAATACACATTACCTAACTCGTCCTTGATTCCAGTGCTTTCTTTAGAAACATATTTTTTTTTCCAAGAAGGAAGTAATTATTGCTCCAATTCTTCCCCATTGGGTGCAACTCCCTAATGAAACAGGGCCACAATTCAGGGTGTATTTTAAACATAGGATATGATTGCTAATCTGACCTAGACTATATATCATCCAGGCCATGTTTTCCAATAATTTTTAACCTGCTACCGACCTCTAAGTGCGAACCGTGTTGTGGAGGGGAGTTAGCCGTTCTCACAGAGGCCTCCAACGGAAGGGTGAATGATACTCCAGTGACTGACTCAGTCATCTACAGGCTGAAAGAAAGGAATGGGAAACAAGGACACTCCACGCTGGGGACACCCAGTTAGGTCCCTTAAGCTCTGAAATATTTTTACTTCACTGATACAGGGACCAGGGTGTAACTGGAACTGAAAAGTCCTCAACAGTAAGAACACAACTAATAAAATATTTAACAATTTAACAAACTTGAAAACACACACACACACACACACACACACACACACACACACACACGACTTGGGGAATTTCAGGGGAACCTGAAAACTAGGAAGGGAGGCCTCTGCCAGGGGATGCACCCTGCACCTGGATGCTACCAAGTGCTCAACCTACATGTGTTCCTTAACTATCACACCTGTCTTTGTGATCTCTCTCTCTCTCTCTCTCTCTCTCTCTCTCTCTCTCTCACACACACACACACACACACACACACACACACACACACACACACACACCTTTCCCTCTCTCATCTGCTGGAGCATTTATAGCCTAATGAAAGTATATCCTTTAGGAAAAAGACTGTCTATAAAACGTGAAATATGGAGAACCCCCCGATAGGATGGTCCCACCCAGGGTCTGGCCTGATCCTGGAGGGATTTTTTTTTTTTTTTTAGCACACACACCCTGTTGCTTTCATAATTGCCCTGTTACTTTTGCCGAAGTATGAAAAAAAGATTAGTGACCTCTGTTTATTCCCCATGGGAGGGGATTTCAACCTGAAGACTTATCTTTATTTGTAGGGAAGGCATTTTTTAGTGGGGAAAGGAGTTTTTCCATCATCCTTTGTCACTGATGAAAAACCCTGGCACCATATGTTCCAACAGCTGTGGGGAACCAAGGGCTCCTTCAATTCCCCTTCATTTCCTTCCTACCTCAACTGTTTCCCTCTATTGCTACCTTTTCGGGATCTCAGACCCCTGCTTTCTCCTGGTCATTGTATAAAATCCCTCCTATTGTCCTCTAGAAATCACATAAGCACCTGTTTTGTGGGAAAATGTAACCCGATTTTATGTCTGGGACAGGATCTGCTGATTTACAGAAATGGACAGAGCGGAGTTTATTCCCTGTTTGTTTGTTTGTTTCCACGTACTGTATCTTTAACTAAGACAGTTTCTTTTCAAGTCCTTTTCATTTTGAAATTTGACCTTTGCCACTAGAGCAGTTCAGGTTGTTTACTAGCCAGGACTATACAACATGAAAAACTTTTGGAGACATAAACATCAGAGTGAGCTGCAGGGCCAGTGTCCTTTGGCAGGGTGGATTTGTTTATTTGCACGTTCTTGAGGACCACAGCAGTTCCAAATTAAAATATTTGGGACATGGGAACACTCTTTAATTACCTGGAAGTAATGAAAGTGAATGGTTATCCAGTCTCAAACATTTAGTTGGTTCCTTTGATTTCTGAATTCACCCTTAGTTTTGACGGCTTTGATTCTTCTTTTTTAAAATTTAGCTTTGAGCCAGGCGCATGTTGAGAAGCCTACAATCCAAGCACATGAAAAGTGGATTCAGGAGAATCCCCAAAGGTTGCCAGTCAGGTTGCAGCAAGATCCAGACCAGCCAGGACTGTATAGCAAAGGGCTGTCTCTGAAAACACACACACACACACACACACACACACACTTAGAGCATTATGTCTTCCTTCCCAAGAAGTAGTTGCCCAACTTTTACCCCTTTAGAGTTCTGGCAAAGAGATAAAGTGTACAGCCCATTCTGAGGGGTATAACTGAGTGCTGGTTCTCTGAGAGGAAGCCCTTTGTAGGCAAGACTCTTCAAAAACATTTTTTTTTTCATTACAAAACATCTGGTAGAGACTATCTTTTCAGTTATATTGTACTTGAATTATAGGCTTCTCACTGTGCCTGGCTCAACCCTAAATTTTAATTTTAATGTAGTCTCTCCCTGTGGCACTAAAGACAATCCTTCAAGCCTACCCTTCCAGTATCTTAACTGGAGCTACAAGTGGCTTTAAACAGGATGGTCCTCTGTTTAGAGACATCAGAGATTATGCATTTTTGTCTCATCTAAAATGTTTTTTTTCTCATAAAAGTAGCATTTTTCTGGTCAGATTTTCAACTTAGAACCCATTAAACAAACAAACAAATGTGTATTGTATGTTTTTAGCTCCTAAAGTCTACTCAGATAACAACTAGTCTTCATTATATGATAGGTGCCAAATATGCTACTGTATGTCCCCATGAGATGTTCTTACTTGGTTTTGTTTGTTTGTAAAGATAGGATCCACCTCAGTAATTCAGGCTGACTTTGATCTAAACTTACATGCCTCCTATGACCATCTCCCAAGTGCTGGGATTACATGTCTGCTGCACATTCTTAGCCCGTGATATACATTCCTAATGAAAAGGCATGATGTTCTTGAGAGTCAAAAACATATACAAAATATGCAGGCAAAAATTCTTTCCTGCTATTTTTTCCACCATTGTTCATTGCTTGTGAATCTTCCCTAAGCTTTCTAATACATGAAGAAGCCAAAGAGAGTGTCATTTCTATGGCTCTAGCACTGAAAAATCTCCTTCCTCAGCTACTGGAAGTGGAGGCTTGGAGGGGATCTTTGGAGGCTTGGAAGAGGCTCACAGAAAATACAGTCCAGTCATGGTATAAGATATATCTGGATTGTAATCTAAATTTTACAGCACAAGGGTATATGCAGAAGAACTGATCACACCCCATATTGGATGGTCTTTGCTCTGTGACTGGTACTATACAGCAAGGAAAGAGAGAAAGACACAACTAGAAAGACAGAGACTGTAAATTCCTGTGTAGAGTTGTGGAAGTGGCTTTTTGTATTTTAGTATGGCCCTCCCTCCAACTCAAATGGGTTTTGTTTTTGTGTTGTTCTGGATGCTTAGGATTAAGTCCCAGGCCTTGCACAGGCTAAGTATTCCCTTTCCCAACAATCTATCCCTTCCTCCCTCCAAATTGGAATCAGCTAAATTGCTACGCATCAAATAAGTCATGAATAAATTCTCTCCTATGATAAAAAGAGTTTTGACAATGTTCTCATCTGCAGTTAATTTGCACAGGTTATAAATGGATAGGCAAAGGATTAGATGATGCATATTCACTATAAAATAATCGAGATAAATTCAGCAATGTCATAACCATGCAGACTTTCAGGAGGTTTGCTAGTTACAACTCGACAGAAGTTGACAGAGCTAGAATGATCAGTGGTAAGGGTGGTAAAGCCCTTGCCCAGTGTGCCTGAGACCCTGGGGAAAAAGGGAAAAGCAGAGGTGATTTAGTTTTTATTAAAAGTAAGGAAAATATTCTTGTTTCTCTTAAGGTCCTCTAAATCTTTCTGCTTTTGCAGAACAAACAACATTTTCATCTACATCTATGTGGCCTTGAGGAAAGTTTAAGGGTCTTAGCTCCTGAATCTAACCTAAATGGTGGCTTATCTTTACTGTTGTCTTCGGAGAGGTGTAGCTGGAGAAACATTTTTTTAAAAGAGAGAGAGAAAAAAGAAAGCATGTCATGTGTAGGAAACATTGCAAGAGATGAAGTAGTTCTGTTTCCTGGATGTGGTTTGACTTCCAGTACTGGATCAGAATTATAGTGAAGTTGACTCCAGTCCTTGCCCTTCTTCATTGGGCCAACCTCTATACATTGATGTAACGATATTGGAAACAGTTTCAGTCCCTGGGAAGATTATAGCCATGTGGGGGGCTGCTAAGTATCTACACATTTATTAGTAACAAAAATGTGTCTGCTTTCACTTTGGACTGTCCCCCAACCCTACCTAACAAAAGCACACAGAATTAATGATAACAACAAAGGTTTTTGTTTCCTTTGGGTTTTTAGGTTTTTGCCTGTTGCTCTTAGGGACCCAGGGGCAGAGTTTTGCCTTAGGAGCTGAAGGTAAGCTATCTAGTAAAGTGGACTGGATTTCGGATCATGTATTGTGTCCAACTGATGCCTTGGTGGGACCAAAGGGCATATGATGGTGAAAGGGACCCCAAACCTTCTGCCCTCTTCAGCCCCAAAGCTGTTCATCAGACTAGACGCCAAAGAACCATGTCACTCTAATTAACGTGTGTGTATGTTGGCCAGCATCTTGGCCAGTTTTATGAGGTTTCACTGGCAGGGTCAGAGGGTCTGATGCTAGTCTTCTCCTGAGGATTAAGGATTCTAATGAATCATGTGACTGTGAATAGACCTGGATGAAGGCTGTCTTTAGCAGACTTACTTACCCACCCCCACCCTCAGGCTTTCCACCCTGGAGGTCTCTCTCTTTCTAGTCCCAGAAGGGAGGTCTGGTCTTTAAGGATCAACCAAAGAGGATGCTCTCAGAATTTGTTCTTCTCTTCTGCATCTTGGCACAGACTGTTACAAATATCATATATATGCACTTGTGTGCATATATACATATATACATATAGACTACAGAAGAAAAGAATGGTGTGGACTTGCAGATTTCGTCTGGTTTAGCCACGTCTATCCATATGATAGGTTTGAAGATGCTCCTAGTTCTAGGCCAGCAAGTCTCATTAATTAGTGGAGATGAAAGGGTGGATTCCTCTTCCTTCTGTGGGTAGTTATTTCCAGGGAACTCTTGTTTATTAAAGATAAGTAAAGAGGATGTTTCGGCAGGAACTGTTTTAAGGGGGAGGCAGAATAGAGATTGGATGGGAAGATGGAAACCTAGTGAGGGTCAGATGACTGAGCACCCCATCTCCACCATTTCCTGAACATCTTTATTCTGTTCCAAGACAGCTGTTGGAGCCTGTTGCTTTTTCACACCACAGATACTTCAGGCTGGCTAATGCTTTACCTAGCCAACCTAGGGGAATTGGATCTGTCTCTCCTGGGACTAAGAGAATAGTGTCTCTAAGAAGAAAACAGTTCTAATTCAAAGATACTAGATCTGGTGACAGCACAAGTGCTGGCTTCCTTTAAAGCCTGAAGTCACTCAAGTGGCCATAGAACTATGGGTCCAGAGGGCTGCCAGTCTAAGCCAGCTAGGTACTGATCGGTTGGCCCTGTCTTTTGGCTGGAGAGAGGCTGTAAGCCTGCTTGGGGACTAGAATAGATTAATAAGAAGCCCATTAAAAACTGTAAACAGATGAAATGGCAAGGAGGAGAGCGCTGGAGATTGTTTAGGTGTGAACTGAGGTTTCTGCGTTCGTACTGGGGATGCCTTTGTACACAGTGAGGAGCCCCCAACCCAAGTTGCTCTTGTTTTGCACAGATAGCCCCCACCCTGCTTGCACCATGGGTCTCAGTAGGGGCCGAGGGTGTAGGTGCTTGGGCTTTTTTTTTGGGGGGGGGGGGTGAAGGGGCACTCAGAATCAACAAGACAGGGATGGAAAATCAAAACCATCCAAGGAACCAGCCTTCCATTTCTGAAAAGCTGCGCTCTGGCCCCGGCTTCAGTTTTGAAATACGAATAAATGGAGTCAGATCCCGTACTACACTCCGGGGACAGAGTTTTAATGTAAACGTAAAATATGCTTGTAATAATCACTTGTGGGCCCTGAAGCGCCACTAGAATCTCTGTTTAATTATAGGGCGTGAGAGGAGTATTACCAGCTAATTAAACCCCATCCTATTTGTAATTCCCTCTCTGCTGCTGCCGACTTTTAAATGCGAAATCGCTCTTTCATTTTAATGTTCTTACATATGAATTTTTAAAAACACGAATGAACTGAAGCGAGAAACAGGGTGAAAGGGGGCGGGGCAGAAAGGAAGAAAGAAGGAAAAAAGCCTCAGACTGGTCCAGAGTCAAATGGGCATCCAAAAGAACACAGGCCTGGCCTTCAGTCGGGGGCTGCGGAGAAGCGGCTTCCTCTGGATTCTACTAGGTTTCTACTTCCGCTCTTTTCCAGAAGGAATTCCACCCGGCTCTGGGGCGTGCGTTCAACAAGCCCCTAGGGGGAGAAAGGAAAAGGGTGAAGGCCGGGCTGGTAGTCGCTGCCCGCTGGGCAGCATCTGGAGGCCGGAGCGGGATGCAGGCGAGGGGGATGGAGCGGCGCCGCCGGAGGAAGTGAGCTCATCCCCCAGGGAAGGGGAGGAAGGAGCCTGGGCCATGCGCTTGAGTCTGGGGGTGAAAGAAGCTGCGAGCCCTGGACCTGCGGCCTCGGCTCTCCCAGGAGGCCGGTTTGCCCGGGGCCACGGGTGCTGCCGATCCCTTTGCCTTTGGTCCTTCGTGCTCCCTGAGAGCGGGAGCACACGGTGTATCTTTGGCGCTTCAGGCCTCAGGATGGAAGTTGGAGGTCAGCAAAGCACAGTAGGTTTCTGGCCTACCCAAGCGAGCGAGCGTTCGTTTCTGATTCTGATTCTTCATGCGCATCCCTACCACGCCCTCGCTGTTTTTCTCCTGTAGCTTCGGTTTGCTGTTCGTTCGAACCTGGAGTTATTTGCACGAGAAAACCAATGACTGCCGTCTCGCGCACCTTTGAATAGTGACTGAATACTTGTTAAGATAGAATACACGGTGGGGTCCGTTTTCAAACCTGGTACCAGCTGTACCATCTGCAGGCACCTGTACCATGGCCTGGGGTGCTGCAATGAAGCCTGATGAAGTCCTGTGCTTGTAAGAAGGACTTCAAACTAGTGGGGGAAGAAGCCAGCGGGGGGGGGGGGAACAAAAGCGCCTGTGCCTGTGTCTTCCCTGGCTTCCTCAACTGAATGTGGAGGAGTTGTCTCCAGGCTCTTGAGCACATGCTTGTCTGGAAAGAGGCAGGGAATCGAAAAGGTTGAGAATAATCTCACACTGTATCTATGTGTTCTTCTGCACGGGGGTGAGGGTGGGGTGGGGAGGAAGGTGTTGTGTCTTTATTTCCCCATCCCCCAAGTCGGGGGGGGGATCGCATCTCTCAAGGATGGTTGAGAAGGTGGGAGGTCTGGCTCCCTCTCTTGCCTGAGGTAGGATTTGCTGAGGCCCAAGGTAGGAAAACCAGAACCCCTCTAAGTGTATTGGAGGTAGCGGTATTATTGTCAGAATTTGGGGGCGCGTTTGTCTACAGGGCACTGCCTAGGCAGCTAGGTTTGAGTGCTCTAGATCTAGGGTTGAAAATTTTCCTTCAGTTGAGTGTCTTGGCATTCGGCTTTCATCTCCACCTCTTGAGGAAGCCCCCCACATACTTTTTCTCGGGCCCTTGCTGGCTTTGACAGCCTTTTTTAATAGGATAAAATATTGTTTTCATCTTTTATATACATTCACGCATAAGATGTAGTTGAGGAGTACAGGAAGCAGGGCTTTGCCCCCAGCTGTCACATGGGTCCCCATCTGCCATTAGAGTGCTCATAGTGCGCACCTCCTCTCTGCCTTTCTCTCCCCCTTCCACCCCCATCCCACCCCCACCTTTCCTCTGCCTTCCTGTTCACAACTCCTGGAGCACCACAAAAGGGGCTTAGGGATTCTGGGCCCTTAGGGCTAGCCAGAGCCCCCCCAACCCCCCACCCCCGCCTGCTTGGAAACGCTCCATTTTCCCACAGTATTTCATGTCCATATTACTTTTCACACCCTGTTAGGCAATAATGGCACGGAACCTGCTAAATACTCCCATGCACCAAGCCAGGCCTCCCACAGCACGCCAGATCCCGAGGAGTGTTCATGCAGCCCTTGAAGACTGTTGCTTTCTTCTCTCCTCCTCAGACTGACCACCCTGCCCCAGCTTAATAAAGTGCTGGGCACACAGATCTAGTGACAGTCTTTTTTAAAGGAGGTAGGAATGCCCGGCCATTGAAAGACAGGGCGCGGGGACAGGTGTGGCTTCTCTTAAGAGCTGACATTAGATTGATGACTTGAAATAACAACAGCCCTTGCTTTGGCATGAGATAAACAAATACAGAAATAAACAAATAGGGCCATGCTCCAGTCCTTGTACAGGGCATAGAACCTAAACCTCATTAGTAACAGCTTGTGGATATCCTTTCTCTTCATGGGCACCAGGCCCAGTGGGTAGCACTTGGGCACTAAGGGATTCTAAAGGCACAGAATGCAGTGTCTCCCACCCCTTATTCTGGTTCTTATCTCCTATAACCAGGGGGAGAAATAATTATTTAGATCTCTTTCAGTGGCATTCTGAAAGCCCATCTATGGTGCCTATAGGGCTGGAATGAAACACTATACGCCTCGGTACTAGTCCTCACCTCAGGAAACTGC
Organism: Mus pahari; assembly: GCF_900095145.1. Taxonomy (NCBI): domain Eukaryota; kingdom Metazoa; phylum Chordata; class Mammalia; order Rodentia; family Muridae; genus Mus; species Mus pahari. The sequence goes on from NC_034608.1 coordinate 72,749,322, forward strand.
TGAGTCCACCATCTTAGTAGGTCTGGAGGCCTTTGGGTTTCAGTGGAAGGATTTCAGGAAAGTTAGTGCTCCTCTGCAGCTCCTCTACAACCCCACCTCAGCGCCTCCATCTGGAGGAGTAATAAAGTCTGCCCACCCCCCACCCCCACCTTCAGGACGTAGAGGAAAGGAACTAACTTTTAATGAGTGCCTATTAAGTGTCAAACATTTTACAGGCTCTTGTTGTTTAATCTTCACAAGCTACAGGGGAGGACATTTCTAAATGCTTTATGCCCAAAAGGACTTGGTGGCAGTACAAAAAGAACAGCCCTAGCTAGAGTATGTGCATTCAAAGAAACTCCCAGATTCCTAGGACAGGATGGTTTTCAGAGTAATGTAGTCTGGGCTAAATCTCCTGGCCACAGGGAGAGGAACTTGAAATACCTCCCATGAGTATCTTCTGCATGCTCCCTGGGTGATGGAAATCCTGCCCTAGGCACTGGAAGACTTTTGCGACACATTTTAAACTGCGGTCCCCACATGCCGAATGGCAGAGCCATTTACTCAGATCTCTCATCAACCAGAGGACCCCAGAGTCTAATGGCTCCCCAGAGAGCTACCTCTTTCCTCTTCACCATTTCATTGCGGGTTGGAAATGATAGAAACTCAACTTGGACTTGAGTTTCTGCTCCTGACGATTAAACTGAGTCCAGAGCTCCCTCTTGAGCCCTAAGGGGCAGGAACATCTCAAACCTGGAGAGGTCCATAAGGCAATTAACTTGGCTCTCATGTACAAATGCTACCTTAACTATTTTTTTTTCTCTCACTTGTCAGAGCCAGGAGTTTGTCCAATAAACAGAAGGGATTACCTACTCCAGACTGGAAGAGAGCAGAGTGTGGGATTCTGGAAAAGAAGCCTCAGGAGGTGGTCCTCCCAGACCTGGTTATCTGCAGATTGGCTTGGCAGTTCACATGCAGTAGTAGCTTCAACACATCATAGACATCTTTATCTAAAGGGGGGGGGGAATCTGTGCAGATTGTGCGTTAGGTTCTGAGTTTAAGGAGTCTGTGGAATGTAGAAGGACTGACACAGAACTTTGAAAGCTAGAAAGGAAAGCAAGTGTATTTCTGCCTTCCGGGAGAGGCGGTGTGACCTGGAATTTCTTGAAGGAAATTACGTCCTCTTTTTTTTTCCATCCCTACAAAGATATGGTGGGTCTCTGGACAGATCTGCACTCTCTAGCCATCAACAGCCACTTTGGGGGTTTCTGAAATGAGAATTCATGTAGCCCATGTTGGTTATATGAATGAGGATGATTGGTGAGTGGTGTGTGCATGTGCGTGTGCATGTGCGTGTTCATGTGCGTGTGCATGTGCGTGTGCATGTGTGTGTGTGTGTGTGTGTGTGTGTGTGTGTGTGTGTGTGTGTATGTTGAGGCATGCACCACCACAATGGCCAACCCCACTCTTGTTCTTCACATTCCTGACACTGCTATTGAGGAAAACAAAACAAAACAAAAACAAACAAAAAAAGAGAGAGAGAGAGAAAGAGAGAGAGAGAGAGAGAGAGAGAGAGAGAAGGGAAAGTTGGAGAGCAAATGAGGGACGGGGAGAGGAACCTACTCTCCTTTTCTTCTGTTAGGTCAGACATGAATAGTCCCTGAAGCCAGATTCACCCAGGTTAAGCCATCTCTTTCTCCTTGTGTATAAAAGCGCGCTCTCAACCCTAGTTATTCCTGTAGCACTAAGCCAAACCTGGAGGAGGCTAAATGAGTTCTTATTTAATGGGACTTTATAATCACACGAGGCTATATTAATTCATCTTATAGTTTCTATGGTGAGAAGAGAGAAGATTGTGGTTTATTTGCCTCAGCACACAAATACTGATTCTCTAGCTCAACGGTGACATTAGGCTAACTGGCAGGCAGGTGGGAATGTAGTTCAGGAAGGTTCTCCTTATCATCTGTGGCCGCTTCTGCTGCTTTCTGGCAGTGTTGACAAGGCAGACTGAAGACTCAAAGCCCTGAAACTGGAAGATACTAATTTAAACTCTATCTTCTCTCCTCTCAGATTGGCTTCCCATGGGACCTGCAACTGTCTGGAAACAAAAAAAAAAAAAAAAAAAAAACCAACCCTACCAAAAGGGGGAATTTAAAGGAGAGCAAGAAACCATGAAGACAGAACCGAAAACGCCAGAGTAAAGACTTGCCCAACTGATTTGAAAGCGTGCGTAATTTTGCCCAGCGTACTTTTCTCTGCCTGCTTCCTTGGACCCAATTTCCTTGTTCTTGTTCTGGAAGGTTTTTTGTTTGTTTGTTTGTTTTTGTTTTTGTTTTGTTTGTTTGTTTGTTTTAACTTTGCTTTACTTTGCCCGGGAACTGCATGTTTGCAGACTCCTGCAGGCTCTCTACCCTTGGTAATGGACAGGGAATAGCACCCAGCTGGAGGCTTGGCTGGGGAAAAAAAAAAAACCCTGGCGTCACCCGCTGGTCCAGTCAAGGCACTCCCCTCCGGGTACCGCAGGAGCAGGCAGAGCCACTGCCCTCTGGGCTGCTGGTTACTGGGGTGATCTGGGCCGGAGTGATCTTATTGAATTTATTAATGACCAGAGAGATTTCTTAAGCCAAGTCCCCAGAGAATGAATCCACAATGAGTAAAACAGTTGCCGCTCCCTGGCTCTGGCCAAGGTTGCGAGTTGGGAATCATAGCTTCCTCCAGTTGGAGCACGAGGTGAGCTCACTGGTGGGCTCCGCTCTCTGGGATTTGTGGTCTGAGCTGCTGGAACTTGAACTAATAGTCTACGCTGCAACACGCTGTTGAAGACACTTCTGGTATGTTTCAGGAAACATATTATTATTATTATTATTATTATTATTATTATTATTATTATTATTATATACATATTATTGAGGGTTTTTTTTTCCTTTTTTTTCTTCCGCAACAGACTTAGTGTAAATCTCTACTAATAATGGTACTGTCCTAAAAGCTGGCAGGAGTGTGGACAGATTCGCGCCATTCCTGTAAAACTGATAACTTCTTCGAGAGTCGCTCATCCGACTGGGCAGCTATGGATGGATGTGGGTGGGGTTGGGTCTTGGCTTCTGGACTGACTTGTGTATTCCTTGTCTGTTTCACAAAACAGCAACACTAAAGTACTGCCTCTTGACCACCTATTCTCGCCCCTGTTCAGTTTTTTTCAAGTCTTCAGATAAAATCCGGTATTAGGGTGTGGCCTGCTAGACCCACAGTTCTCCCTGACTCCCTCACCCCTCAGGCCCTCGACTATTAATTATAGTCCTTCCCTGGGACCACACTAACGCAATATGTTTCCAAATGCATTTCCCAATCGTACTGGGTAAGGTTTGATCTTCGAAGAAGTCCGCGCGCGCTCTGGTGCCCCACCACAGGGTGGTCCATGGGAGTTAGGTGCGCAGATTCCTCTTCTCTACCTTCCCTGCCTTCCAGGGCAGGGCAGATGCAAATCCATAACTAGGGAATCTGAGATTAGGAGAGGCCTGGAGTTGAGCTGGCCAAAGGAATCAAGTGGTGACGTGTGCGATGTAGTTCCCCCACCCCCACCCCCCACGCCCGGGATCCCAGGGCTGCATTGAGAAACACAGGCTAAGTGGCGACCCCTAGATCAGAATTGAGCTTCTCTGTCCCCAGCCCTCGCGGAAGAGTTCAAAGACACAGGTATTGTGCTCTTTAGACGTGCACTGCTTCTTAAGGCGTCCCTCTTTGAACACCAGGCCTCCTTTTCAGTTTTTTCTCTTGGTAAGGAAAGTAAACATCTTGTTTGTATTTCCATAGTGGTCAGACCCTAATTATGCATGATTCCAGCAACAAGGCTGCTGCAGCCGGAAGGCGCCGGCCTAGGAAGCCGCCTGGAACTTCACATAGACTTTTTTTTTTCTTTTTTCCATTTTAAACTTTAGACAGTTTGCGGAGAGTCAGGAACCATATAGGCTGAAGGTTAGAAAGGGAACAGACAGAATTCCCTATTTGGAGGGGGGAGGGGAGATAGTTGCCTGAGAAGACAACCAACCAAGCTTGCCACTGCCCCTGTAGGCAAACGCGCACGCACGCTCAGCCTCAAGGACCTAGGTCCACATCTGGTCAGTACCACCATTCAATCAGGACCCCCCTAAGCATGTAAGAGAGTGAGGAAAGGAATCCAGCAACTGAACATGGAAAACATCTTCTTGGTCATGTGAACTTTATTGCGGATCAGGAAGTTATCTAACAGCTGCCCGAACTTCTGATTCCAAGGCTCCAAATGTTGACTGTTTCCCACACCTCCCCACGCGGTGCGGTGCGCTGCCTGCCAACTTGGAGATTTTCAGATCTCCTCTTCTCTTCCCAGCTTCTGCCCACATCTGGCTGGTTGCATTTGGAGATGATTTTCCTTCCTTGAATTCTCCAGACCACAGCTCCCATGCTTACCTGGGCTGATAGTTTCCTTATCCATCCTCCAGGAGGAGAATTCCAAGTCTCCTCCTGCATAGAAAGCTGGGTTGAGGAGGGGTCAGAATGAGGAAGCCATGCTAATGAGGAAGGCTAAGCACACAGGACACACATTCTCTGTAAGCCTTTGATTCGTTCCAGAAAAAAAAAAATCACAGAAAAAATAATTTTAGTTGGTGCCTGAGCCAGACTCATACACTGGGAAACTGACCTTGTTTCCCTAAAAGACCTGACAAAGATCTGAGCACACAGTAGGCTACAGTGATGATCCTTATTGGACTTGGTCAATGGGACTTCTGGGGAAGTAAGGGACGATTGTTATTGTTGAGAGAACAGAAGCAGAGGCCCATGAGGACCCACCAATTTTTGTGCAGTTCATCTCCTGGCCTCATAGGAGAACTGAGGGCATCTCAAGAGGATCCTCTCTCACCTTCCACCTCCCCAAACCCCAGGTCCCCCTAAGTAACTCACATCTAGTATGGAAGGAGCCTGCTCCAGCTGACTGGTTTAGCTGGCAGGACATAACTGTGACCACTGTGTGAATTTTCCGGACCCCAAAAGGTCAGAGGGAACAGAGCCAGTTGGGCCCAAGTCCAAGCATAATCCAGATGTCTAAGAACAGGGACCTCTCCAGAGGCCTGTGTGTAGAAAACCCATTCATCTTGGGTCCAGTGAATTTACTCTGTGGAAGGACAGTCTAAGATATGCCCCAGCGAGGAAGGGAGCCGCTACAGGAAGGCTGACGCAGTCTCCTGGCCATGAAGTTTCTTCCGAATTAAAGGATGTTCTGGTGTGGTCCACCTGAACAGTGTTGTGCCACATGGTTTGTGTCACCAAGCCCTCTGAAAACAAAGTCCTTTACTTTGAGTGATAATCCAACCTCATTTATCCTAAGCAGGATGATGCACACAGCCCGGAAGTGCTTGCTAAGACCCGGAAGCACCTGGAGCTGGCCACTTTCCTCTTTAGGAGACCTTGGCCACCCCAGTGGGTAAAGCCTCAGGTCCCCTGGGACCAGTGTTAGGTGTTTGTGATCCTCCGCTCCTCTTGTCCCACCCACTTCTGGAATCTACACCGTTTGAGGGAAGGGAAATCTCAAGACCCTGGAGCAACCGCTAGTGGAGCTAGTCCTTCGGTTTACTTAAGCTGTCTTAGTCTGCTCTGTGGTGGGGCAGGAGACAAATGGATACTTTATAATAGGAGCCTGATAACTAAAAACTCATCATAGACTATAGAGTAGATATACTAGAGATCTTCGGATGTGATCATAATTCCACACATAATAACATATCACCTGTCCTCCATCCCGCTGTGTGTATCTCTGAGAGAAACTCCCAGAGATCAGGGGTGAGTGCAAGTGGGGGTACAGAGGCTGGGGCGCACCCCTCAGCTCTCTGGGGAACCAGGCTTGGGGGGGGCGCCTAGCTGGCCCTGTGACCCGCCGCTGGCTGTTATAAGAAGAATGTTTCAGATCCAACCTGAGTTTCTTTCCCGTAGCACAGGAAACATCTGGCAAGTTTTCTCCCAGCGTTTGGAAAAGTACTTACTTCTGAACCGGGCTCTAAGGTGTTCTAGGACCCAGACAAACCTAGGTCTGAAGAGGGTGCGTAGGGGTTGGCAAGCCTGCCTGGGTACAAACTGGGGGTGTAACTGGTGGCAGAAACTTGGGTGAAGGACGAATTAAACTCTTAGTCCCGCGTCTGCGCCTTCTGGACTCATTGTTTTAACGTCTGTACTACTTAGCCACAGTTTGAGAAAGAATAATGCCTTTACATTCAGAAAAACTTCAAAGACCTGGGCTTGCTCAATGTGGAGCGCACATGGTAGTCTCCGAAGGCCTTGTCTGCCAAAACATGTTTCTCAGTATTTTTCCTCTTTTCTTCCGATCTCCCACCCCCCACTTTTTTTCCTCCCCCAGATGGGAGGGAACCGCAGGCTCAGGTTACCTAGGGCGGTTTGCCTTCACGTGAGGCAGCTAGGGCTATCCTAAAGCATTTCGGGAACAAAATCTCAACTGAGGATGGCTGGGCTCTCCAAACAAGATGGAGAGGTTGTAAGTTGACCAGAACCCAGAAGGGACTGTGACAGAGTGAATGCATCATCAGATTTATAGATGCTAAAACACAGTGCCCTTTTCCTGCAGACGCACACTTTCCTGTTGGTAACCACTTTAAAAAATAAGGTTAAGATACACTGGCTGCTCTCTTCCCCTTAGCTCATGGCTCTCCATGTAGAAAGTGTTTCCTATTTATCCAGCGACGCTGGACTAACCAAATGAAGACAACAATCTGTTAATACATTTTTCAATTTTTGTCTAAGCAATATCAGTTCAAAACTCTTTAAAACTATTATCTAGATAACTACCCCAACTTTCTTCCTTCCTTTTTTTTTTCTCCCTTCCTTCCTCTCTTCCTTCCTTCCTAAGTTATCCAGCAGAGAGAAGCAGATAGTTGGCTAGAAGTTCAGGTAAATTGCTTCAGGAATTTGATCAAGGAAAATCCCACAACAATATGATTCACTAAACTGATCTGCTTCAACTTCTGACTTTTCTTGCAGAAGCTAAGACACACACACCCCCTCCCAAAAGGCAAAGGTATTTTTGCCCAGGGCACATAGCTAGAGTGGAGCTGGAAACAGCCTCTTTCCCAGACTGACTGTGAGCAGGGCTCACCATCCCATAGCAGCCTGGTGGGAGACATCAGATAGCTTCCTCTCCTTTAGCCCCTTCTATTAAACGGACTCCTTTCAACACCTCTGAAAAAAATGATCTCAGGATATTATCCTTTGGCGAATTTACATGCAGAGTTAGTATTAGAGGCAGGGGTGGGTTCTTAGGACTCACATTTTAAAGAAGATTCATGCTGTCGCCAGGACATGCAGCTTTTCCTAACACAATATTGATGGTGGTGGGGAAGGAACCACAGCACACATGGAGCTGATTAACCACGAATCTTATCAAGTCTTCCAGCTCTCTAGTGGCATATAAGATATACAAGGGGCCAGCGGGCCAATTACCACGCCAGCACTCACAAAACCTGCACTTCAGACCTGGCTTTCCTACCGACCTATTGCATTCAATAGCCAGCCACTTTCTCCAGTTTCAGTCTCTCTAGATATAAGTATACATGTATGTAAATACACATATTAAATACATATGCATTTAAACATAAATATTAATTTTCCATCTAGATGAACTCTTCGGCCCACAAACCCAAATTCTCTCCCCATTTTCTTTGATATTGTATTAATCAATATTTAATAAATCTCATGCTCACATCTGGCGGAAGGTGGAGCGTCTTCTGTGAAGAATTGAGAACAGGAACTGTGAAAGGGTTTTAGGGTGCTTTAGCTCCTTTATCCCACAGATGAGATGCAGGGCCCAAAGAGGCTTCCTCAGGTCACCCAGCTGGAAATCCCAGGTTGGCTTCCTACCCACTATCACATTCTTTCCAGAAATTTATTACAGAAATGGGGCCTACTAGTCTCTGCTGTAAACTTGTGTCAGCACAGGTCACATCTCTCTCTACCTCTACCTGCCACTCCAATAATCTGCAGGCCTTACATGGCTTTCTATTTCATGTTATAAATAATAGATGCAGAAGGTAATGGTTTTATATTCAGGAGGAGCATGAACTTAGAGCAGAAGTCAACCACAGTGCTTTCCACTTGGGATCTTCTTCTTCTTCTTCCTTCTTCTTCTTCCTCCTCCTCCTCCTCCTCCTCCTCCTTCTTCTTCTTCCTCCTCCTCCTCCTCCTTCTTCTCCTCCTCCTCCTCCTTCCTCTTCCTCTTCTCCTTCTCCTCCTTCTCCTCCTTCTTCTTCCTCCTTGTTCTTCCCCCTCTCTCTGTTTCATTTTGAGACAGTGTTTCACTGTATAAACCAGGCTGGCTTGGAACTCACAGATATCCTCTCCCTCCTGGAGTACAGGGATTAAGGATGTGTGCTAGAATTCTATTTCTTTAAATATACTAGCTCTGCTTGTAATTCCAGACCTTTGAACAAAGTTATGGGTTCCCTACTGAGAAGAAGTACAGTAGCAAATCTTTTTTTTTTTTAAGACTGAAGTCTAAGGTAAGATAGATGAAAATCAAGTCAAATAAGAAGGAAAATAAGTAAAACACCATTTATAACAGTATTCGACTGACCCTTCTCCACACACAGCCAACTCCCAAATTACAATACTGGGTGAGGGTGGCAATCAGAGGAGCTAACAAGGTTGACTCACCATAAGGATGATGTCATGTAGCTCCCTTGCTTGGATTGGGGGACTAGCTCCCCTTAGAGCATGGTTTAAGGAACTGTCCTTCAGTTCTTCAGTTCTGTCCTTTCCTACCTACCGTGTCCTCGTTGGCCTTGACTAAGCAGGACTGATGCTGCTTGGCTGAAATCCAAACTGTCTCAAGGAACAGTTGGGATGTATAGAGGACCAGGTACCTTCCCTGCTCCTCTGAAGTTCTTTTCCTTTAGTCACCAGTGTGGATGACTTGGGAGCTGAAAGGACCCTAAGCAGGGCCAGGTTTCAGGGAATCGCTTCATGGGAGAGCAGAAACAAAATGAGAATGAGTTGCCCAGTCCCAAGAGCCATTGCCAGATGTCCTAGAATGACAGATGTTAAAAGCCCCATTATTAGGACTAGTTGCTTACATGGGCCATAGAAGAACTGACTGGCAAGAGGATGAGAGCAAAACTCAGTATCACTTAGCTTTGCCTGGCTCCTCTTGCCTCTGAGTGCATCCTGCCTTTCATACTTCCCTGCTGCATCAGACTTTATTCTGTTACAAGATTCAGCCCACCTCTCCTCAAAATCCTACGATAAGACTCAGGGGTGTGTCATTTCTCAAGGAAAGTTGCTTGAGAGTAGTAGAATCTATCTTTTCTCTTTGTTTAGTGCCGGGATACTGAATAGGTATCCACCAAATGCTTGCTGAATAGGATGACGCTCAGTGTTAAGTAACTTTAATTTGCCATCGACATTTGAGAGAAGCCGGTTTTTCTGAGCACTGCTTTTCCTGTGTGTAAAAGGTGTGTGTGACTGCCAACAGCCCCTGATATTGTGAGCAATAAATGAAAGCTGAATGCAGAAGCCTTTGTTAACTGATTAACGATGTATGGGTGACACTATGATGACCGCAGATGCATATTTCCCTTGTGTGTGTGTGTACATCATCACACCTGCATATTATTTATGTGTGTGTGTGTGTGAGTGTGTGTGTTATTTCTAGCACTGTACATTGGGTTGGAAACAAACAACTTCCAACGGTTTTCTCTAAATTCTACCATTTTAAAAGGAAGCAGGCAAAAAAAAAAAAAAACGCACAATAATAACTTTGTTTCTCCTTTTTTTTGGTGGTGGTAGGGGTTGATGCCAGGGTCCAGGACATGCAAGGCAAGCACTCTATCAATTGAGCTTTAAATAATAACTGCTTTCTGATAGCTATTCCACACCCTAGATAAAGGAGTCTCTACCATTTTAGCCATCGTTCTGTGAAACTGTTCAACCCACCTGCTTAAACACAAACTGCTAATTCATGAGCCACTAGACGGCAAATAAAGATCAGTTACCATTTCTCTATGACTTATTAAACGTTCCTGCTATAATTGTATTGTCGAAGGGGAGGAATCTAGCTTTTCATTTAAATTCCTAATTAGTCTCTTGGAGCAATTAAAGAAAACATTATTCCCTTTACATGCATGAATTAATAAGGTACCAGGTTGTCGGGGCGAGCGGGGATTCCTTTAGCCTGATTCTTTCCCATAGTGGCAAGTGAGTGCTAAGTAGCGGTGGAGATCCTAACCTCGGGATGCCCTTTATCCAGTCTCCTCTTGGCTCCACAGAATGGTGTAGACGTCCATACTTCTATACTCTGTGGCACTTTACATATTATAATGCTTTAAGTACCACAGTTAGCTCTGCACTACTCACAGTGTGTGTATGGGGTGGGGGTTAAGGGCTGGGGAGGTAGCTCTCCAGCAGGCTGATGTGCCTCGTGCACCAGTCGGGGTGGTTGGGTTAAGGGGTCGGTCTGCCAGCGCCGGCTTTGTCGGCTTTGTCGAGAGGGGAGAGTGAAGAGCACCCCAGCTGATCCTCGGTCGCCTGCTGGTGGCACTGGGAAGGAGGGAGCCTGCCCTTTTCCGCCTCCCCTACCTCCCGCCTTGTGTTCTTCTTTAAAAAGCCAGATGGCGCCAACTCTCTAGTCGTTCAGTAGCGGAGGGCCCCAGGGCTGGCTGGCTTAGGGCGAGGGGGGCGGGTGGACCCTCACGGCTGGGGCGGGCGCTTTCTGCCCGCCTCTGCAGACACCGGTTGGCTTTTCTCTTTTTTCTTCTCCCACACCCCTCGCAAGATGCCGACAAGCCCAAAGGAAAGCGGAGTGTCCTGTGTGCCACATGGAACTCGGGGAAAGGAAATGATTAAAGCCGTGAGGTTTCCTGGCTCTTCGTGGTGTTTACGGTGGGTTTTGATTTGGGAAGAGAGCGAGGAGAGGTTAGGGCCGGTTGCCATCTGCCAGCGTCCTCAGTCTGCCTGGGCTACAGATGACATGGGGGCGGGTGGGCACGTGCGCTCCGTGTGCACATTCCGAGTGGGTGCAGGAGCGTGTCTCCGAGTGTCTTGTGTGGTGACCTATCTGGCAATACGGGCATGGCTATAAAGAAGAGATCTTTCGGCTTCAAAAGCAGGGGGTTTCAAGTTCTTTCACACATCTGAAGGGTTGCACCTTTCGAAAGTGCACACGTTTCTTTTTCAAACCCTATTTTAAATTTTTTGTAATGTTTCTAGTCTTTGCATATTGTAAATGGACAGGAGTAGGGGAGAAACCCCATCATTAAACATTTACATTGATTGAAATCAAATTCCACTAAGTGAAAATGCTTGTTGAAATTTTGAAAATAATTTTTAACGTCATCATGACATTGCATAGACAATCATCATCAAATCTGAAATTAAGGTAAATTTAATAAAAGTGATTTTTAAATGCCTTGGAATGTTGTGGGAATAGAGTTGGTGTACGGTCTATAGCTATCTTAGGATTTTAATTTAAATGACAGAAAAACATACAGCAACACATAAAGCACTCAGCAACATTAGTAAGGACATGTGTTGTTGATTTTTTAAAAAAAAATAATGCTGGTTGCATGTTTATTGCAATGTGCACTTTGGAGCAATGTTTTTCTTCCTTCCTTTCTTTTTTAGAGCAGTGGTTCTTAAACCACGGGTTGTCAACTATTTGTTCATCTTGAAACCAATACTGTGGGGAGAAATAGCTGGTGTCAGAAAGTTTGCAAAAGATCCTGGTGTCTTAACAGCTGCTGGTAGAATGGCTGAGGGCTTCAGAGGCTTGGTGACTGGTGTGAGGGTGAAAACATCCAGTGCTCGGTCAGCCTCTCTGCTCCTGTGCTGAGAAGCAGGCACTATTCCCATTGCTCAAACCCCAGGGAGCTGATTAAAACACATCTACTCCTTTCTGGGAGTTGCCCTTCTAGACTTGACCTTGGGAATGGCAGCCATCTCCCTATTGACAGCACCCCAGATGCTCAGTTTGCCTGGCTGAGCTAACACTCAACTTGGGTGTGGCCTTCTGTGTCTCTCTCTTACCCTGCAAGTGTATGAAGCAAATGGCTTCAGATTTCTGTACCATCCTGTCAGCCAGGGGGAAGGAGAGTCCCATATGATCTTGGTCAAAAGGAACCTGCCCACAAACTCCATTTTAGGTTTCCTAGTGTTCTGACTTGAGGAATATGCTGATTTCCCCCCTGCTTACCAACCTAGAAGGCACCACTGCTAATAGTCTAGTATTCCAGAAATGCATTTTCTCTTGTAGCATATGCCTTTAAGCTTTAGAAGGTACCAGAATCACCTAAGTGGCTGGGGGCTGGTAAGTGGGCACCAGAGATAAAGGAGTTCCCATCTAGTCTAATGATCTGTGCCATCGCTGTGATTTACCTCATGACACGGCAGGCACACACCCTCCCCACAAACTAAATAAGTGTTAAAAAACAAAACAACAAAACAAAAACAAAAACAAAAAAACCCAGAGTCCTCATTTCTGATTCGGCAGGTCTGAGGCAGAGCTTAAGAATCTGCATTGCTTATAACCTCTCAAGTGATGTGAAGGCTGGTCCAAGGGAACAGACTTTCAGAAACACTGCCATATTTCCTCTTAAGAAGGTGTGAAATGGAAGGTGATTGACAGGGCAGGGTGAAAGTGTCCCTGAATCCTTCCACACTCACCTTATGCTAGAGCTAACAGCAAGTCCTGCATACTGAAAAACTTCAGTGGAGGGGAGTGGAGGCTTCCAGAGGGATTTGGGTACAGTAGAATTTTATCACTGTATACATCTAAAGGAACGAGCCAGAAATATAAATCTTCACACATCATAAACTGTTCCTTTTTGTCTCCTGTTTAGTCTTGCATATTTTAAAGCCTAGGGGGGAGGGTCAAATCAAGATAGTCCAATGAAAGCTTAACCAATGGCGATTCTGTTATACAGAGATAATATTTACCACTGTGCTGCAAAGGGACAGCTACTCTGTATTAAATGGGAGCTGTGGGCTGAACTTGAATGTCACTGAATTTCTGCCAAGTCGGTCCTGGCTCCCAAGGCCTGGCTCCTGTGGCTTCCTAGTGCTGGGCTCTGCTCTGGCTGCTGAACCTCAAAGGCAAATGGGGTGGTTGTGAAATCCGCTGTTCTTAATGAAGCATTTCTTGAACCTGAAGTGTGCGAAGCAATTACTCTCAAAGTGAGATGAGAAATTCGTCTGTTGAAAAGTTGTTGACCTTTCCAGGATTACTTTTAAAAGAATAGATTTGTTTTATTTGACACTCTGGGTATTATTTAATAAAACACAACAGCCTCAAAAATTATCCTGTTTGTTTCAGTGTTCAGCAGCCTGGACTATCTACGCTAAGTCCCTGAAATGAGCATCATTACTGGCGAAATATTGTTGCAAAAATTGGCGTGGACTATTTTGAAGTGTCAGACTTCCAGGCGCTATTTCAGAGCTGGCAAGAGTCAAAGGCTTTTTATTGATTTAATGACGTTCCTTTCCCCTTATTGTCCCCATAATCACCTGCTTTATGAACTGGCTAGAGTCGATGTTGCAACTGGTAATTTTCTTAGAACCCAAATTCATTTATATATTTTCTGTCTTTTGATTTCCATCATTTCTTGGAATTGTTAGTGGATGGAACAAAAAAGAGAATACATTATAAACAATTCAAACAAACCAAAAACAAAATTCCTTGGACCTTTTACAGATCCCGCACATGCAAATATCTGTGGCTCTGCATTCCAACAGCATTGAGTAGGGAGCACATTCTCCACATTAACCTCTTTCTTTCCCAAGCAGTGCTGGTCTTCAAGCATGTTTTGTATCTAAATCCAGGTTGACATTTTAAATGAATTCACATCAACTCAACGCAGATGAGGAGATAGAGAGCTTCTCCTTTTGACCCAGCATTTGTGCAGTCCTCACTGGATCGTTCCCAAGTGCCTACTATTTTAGAATGAACTCTGCAGATAGATTGTATGACCTGCACAACCACAACCAACCATGGGAAGTGCTAAGTATGCTCTTTCCTCTGTCCTGCTGAGGGAAGAAGGGGAAAAAAAAAGACCATCTGTGATGTACACCTTGGGAATGAACATGATTCTCCTAATAGCAAAGAAGAAACCCTCTCACAAAGAACAAAAGGGGGAGGAGGAGGAGGAGGAGGAGGAG
>NC_034608.1:72763651-72775126 GCF_900095145.1 Mus pahari
GGGAGGGAAGGGGAGGGAAGGGGAAGGAAGGGGAGGGAAGGGGAGGGAAGGAGAAGGGAAGGGGAGGGAAGGGGAGGGAAGGAGAGAAGGAAGGAAGGAAGGAAGGAAGGAAGGAAGGAAGGAAGGAAGGAAGGAAATCTTTGTGGAAGGAGAAGGAATGTAACCTGATTTTCAAAAAAATCTTTTATGAACACATACATGAATCTATAAACTGTTGCTCTAATATAGGGAAAAACATGTGTTGCTTTTTGTGTTGATAATCTGAGAAAAGATGATGAAATATTTTTGTTCAATTAGGTAATGTCTATCTGAAAAAAAAAATCAACAAGGTGTTAAAAGTAACAGTCAGTCTAGACCAAACCTTCCAATGTGGGAAATCCCTTATCAAATGTCCTTACTGCTGTTAGCTCTGTCTTGTTATGACAGCTCTTTTTTTTTTTTTTCAATTCCATCATCTTCTTATGTTTTCAAAAGTCCGTGATCCTAGTTCAAGATGGCATGAGTTAGAGCAGAAGAGAGGATGAACACTTCTCTCTTAGTGAATGCAGTTCTCAAACACACCCTTTAATGTTATTTGTCACCATTCTTCTCCATGTGCTTTCTACTGAGAGTTTGTCAGACGAAATCGTATTGCAAAACTAAATTGTTGACAAAATGCTTGTGATTCCAAAAGGGCCTGCTTGATTGAAAGCAGTTGCAGGGCTCCACCGTAAGAGTGTCACTTCCCCTGTCTGTTGGTGTGTTTGTAGATTCCTGCAGGTCACAGGTCTGGACTTAGGCCGCTCCACAGCCAATCCAAGGCAGCTTGAGTTTTAGAACTCTCTGCTTGCCGAGAAACAAATGTTTCCTGAGTTAGCATCCAGGAAAATCCCATGTTCATGCTCTTCCTTGGTCATCTCTAATCTAACTCCTTCCTGCATCCAAATCGTGCCCAGGAACACGGACAAAACACCTGAGTCGTCCTTGATGTGTTGACTAAGGCCAAACTCAGCAAAACCTTCTTCAAGAGTCCTAACAAGATTCTTCTTCCAAGTCATGTGACTTTAGGAGGCACTTTCCATTTGTTCCTGTCTGCTTAGTCAACATTTAGCCTGCCTTTGAGAATGATATCAAAATCAGCTCTGTCATTGATCAGAAACAAGGGCATTTCTTCTGAGAAAAGATAAAAGTAGCCTTATAGAAAGCTGCATTTGCTTACTTAACCATCTCCCTAACCTGCTTTGCCTTGTTACAGACAAATGCTATAGATTGGATAATTTATAAAAACTAGGAACGTGGCATCCCTGTAGTAGTTTTGTGCTGGGTCTTCTTATAGTAGAAGGCAGAAGAAGAAGGGGGGAGAGGTAAACAAATCTACTAGCTTTATAACTAAGTCACTCCCCAGATTAGAGCATCATTCCATTCATGAAGTCAGAAACATAATGACCTATAAAATAACTTTCAAATCCATGAACATGAAAGGACACATTCACAGCACAATAACGGTAACAACTAGAATTCAAAAATTTAAATATTTCTGCTGTGTGTCAAATTTGATATGTGATAAGAAATAATTTTTAGACATTTAATATATTTGGCATAGCAATTACTTCTTGGCCAATACAGAGCTAATAACCCGGAAGCTCATTAAGGAGGGAGAAGAATTGTTTTCCAGTCTTTACTTCCTTTGTCAAATTTGCATCCCAATCAATAAGAAAAGTCTCAAGGAAAACATGGTTCATTGTTATTTAGAATAGCTAAGTCCTGAACCATGTTTTATGATCATTTCCAAGGGCTTTTATTGTTTAGCTTCATCTTGTTTAAAGATGTTCGAGCTGTGTTGAGATTCATATCAACAACCAGAAAGCAATATCATGGTTCTGGTTGCCATTATCTTGCTTAGACATGCTAGAACTAGACTGCTTGTGTTAAAGTTTAATGGACTATAGAAGAGAAGTTTTCAAAAAAAATCTTAATGACGGAGGCTTTGACTATTCAGACATCTGGCAGATGTCTTATTTTCTAAATTCAGAACATCTGATAAGCCATGATCTCCTTAATTAGTGTTCTCAGCTTTGACTGCACGTTAGGATATCTCTAGGCTCTTTTTAAAAGAGGGGAGAGGGTGCAGTTCAGTGGCAGAGAACGTTCCTGGCATGCACACAGCCCTGGGTTTGAGCCCAGCAATGCAAAAATAATCAGATAAATTGAGTTGTTTATCATGGCACTTGCAAATAATCTCAGAACTAGGAAGTCAAGGTAAAAGGAGAGAGAGTTGAGGTCAGCCTGGACTGCACAGCAGGTCCCTGCCTCAAAAACAAAACAAAACAAAACAAACAAAAACAGAAAAACTCAGAAGCACACCGAAGGAGGAAAAGTGGCAGGAAGCCTTGACTCCTTGCTAATTAAAGCAGAATCTCTCTGGCTTGGGCTCCAGATGTCATTGTTGTTATTTCTAAGTGCCCCCAAGTGATTCAAATATGCAGCCAGGCTGACAGTCACTAACCTACATGAAAATGCCATCTTTTAGAAGAGAGAGGAAGTGATGAGGAGGGCTAACACCCTGCTTCTAATTCTGGCCAACTAAGAGGCTTTGAATGGAAAAATCAGAAGTGACAGGAACCTGGACGAGGCCCACCTGGCCATCAGAAAATTCCAGAGGGATGTCGTCACTACCAGACACACTGTTAGCCGGAGCTTAAGAAAACTTCAGGAAACCGTAAAAAACCTGACTTTCGCACCCTTCTCTGGAATTCCAAAAATACAAAGAGACATTCTGCCAAATAAAACTCGGATGCTACCACTTCGAATGGAAAAGTGAAGTATTGGGGTGGGGGAGCCTCTAAAGAAGTAGCCAAAAAAGATTAGCGTCTTCCGTCAGGAAACGGTCCACTGAGCTAAGATATATTGGAAAATGTTGTGTCTCAAGTATGAAAGGCAATTTGGGGTCAGGGGAGCATGAGCTCAGACCAGACTTGCCTGGAATATGTGAGAAAAGATGCAGAACGCCTGTGTCCATAAGGCAGCTACATCCACCGAGCTCTGTGGACATGACAGCTACGGTGGAAGAGACAAGGTTAGCATCCCAGGATGCAGCTGCTCTGCAGACCAGGGAAGTGGTGCTTAGGCAAAACCTGGTCAGGAGCTGAGGAGGGGGATGCTCAGCCAATGGCAGCTGTCCTAAATAAGTCCAAATACTGGTCTGGAAATAACAAATCAGAGTGCTAATAGAATGTGCAGACGAAATCGCTTTCATCTTTGAAAAAATAATAATATGGAGAACGAGAGAGGTTCCCGGACTCTGCCCCACAACTTTGTTCTTTAAGGGCAAAGTAGGAAAATTCTTAGAACTGTAGACTTGAAGGTCGGCTATTCAAAAGTTTCAGAATTTACTTTAAAATGCCATTTGAATTTAAGATTTGCTAATTAGATCATAACTAGGGCATAGTCCATGCACAGAGTACGGGCAAGTCATAAAATTTTAAACTGGCTTATTTAAATTCAGTAGTTCTTAAGCTTTAAGATTCAGATGAAAGTAAGCGACCTTTTGAAGCTGTTAGCTAGAGTACCAAACCACCCCTGGGTCCAGCAGCAGCCCAAGCGCCAAAACCCAACCCTTTCTGAACACCAACATGATACTGTGAGTGAAAAACTGCATTTGAAATCCTTAGATGAAGGACAGCAAGTCAAATGTGGACACACTAAATATGGCCAATAGTATTACCTTTAGGCTCTATCTATAATGTGTGTGTGTGTGTGTGTGTGTGTGTGTGTGTGTGTGTAACACAAGTGAGGACTGTGCCTCATTTGGTCCTGTCTACAAGATACCTCAATATGCACATGCAAATATTTCAAAAATCCAAAACAAATATGAAGTTGGAAACATTTCTAATCCCAAGAAATTTGCATATATCTCCATTTATTTGCTCACAGGTCTACAACTATGGGCCAGCCTGTTTGGTTCTTCTCTTGGCTTTTTCTGGAATCTTTCTTTTCTTTTTTTTATTTTTCTTCTATTTTTGTTTTAATTTTTATTTATATTTTTATTGGTTATTTTATTTATTTACATTTTAAATGTTGTCCCCCTTCCTGGTTTCTCCTCTGCAAACCCCCTACCCTTTCCCCCTTCCCACTGCTTCTATGAGGGTGCTCCCCCACCCACCTACTCCCACCTTACCACCCTGACATTCCCCTACACTGGGACATCAGGCCTCCACAGAACCAAGGGCCTCCCCTCCCACTGATTCCAGATAAGGCCTCTGCTATACATGCTGCTGGAGCCATGGATCGCTCCAGGTGTACTCTTTGGTTGGTGGTTTAGTTCTGGGATCTGTCTTTAGCCACTTATGTCATCCAATATCTTAGGTGACCCTGAGTGATCCAGGTAGTCCTCGTCATGTTTGGTGGTGGTTTCTGGCTGGAAGCTTGGCTGTGAGTTGCCAGCAGGCAAACTGGAGATGATTCACTTCGGGGTGGCAGCTTTCCAAGAGAATGACAGTGAAAACTTCAAGGATGCTTAAGGCCAATGCTCGGAGGCCACATAACATCTTTCCCACATAACATCTTTCCCATTGCAGTCTCTTGACGGAAGGAAGTCGCAGAGTCAGCTCAGATCACTGGGCAGGAAAGCAGATGATACTAAAGGTAGGAATTACCACAAAGATTTATGATAGCATGAAGTTTATTACACCTCTTTTCATAAAAATGCTTGCACATGATCACATGTGGAATATTGTAATTTCATGGGATTCATGGATCCTTTAAACCCCAGCAAAGAGCCTTCAGTCTATTTTAACTAAGAGTACATACATATATGCATATGTGTGTGTTTGACATATATCAAATATATACCAAATATAAATATATTTGACCATATATTTATATGTGATTGTTTTGAGACAGGGTTTCTCTGTGGCACACATCCTGGCAGACATAACTAAGTCTCCACAACTGTGGAGACTTGGTTTCTCTTCCCCCTATGTAGGTCACTGAGATAAACTCAGGTAACCAGGTTTGGCATACAACACTTTTACCTGGTTAGAAAGCAGTTGTCATAGATATGATCAAAGGAGGAACTAATGATTCTTTTTTGTCTTGGTTTGGTTTGGTTTTCTTTTTTCAGGGTTTTTTTTTTTTTTTTTAAGACAAGGTTTCACTGTGTAGCCCTGACTGTCGTGGAACTCACTCTNNAGACCAGGCTAGCCTCAAACTCAGAAATCCACCTGCCTCTGCCTCCCAAGTGCTGGGATTAAAGGTGTGTGCCACCACTACCCAGCTTGGTTTGGTTTCCAAGACAGGATTTCTCTGTGTAGCCCAGGCTGGCCTGGAACTCACTTTGTAAACCGGACTGGCCTTGAACTCAGAGATCCATCTGCCTCTGACTCCAGAGTTCTGGGATTAAAGGTGTGCACCACTACTGCCCAGTGGAACTAAGGATTTTTTATTATTACTATGACTTCTTTTTTTTTTTTTTTTAACAATCCAATTGTTATCCCCGTCCCGGTCTGCCCTCCCATAGTTCCTCATCCCATTCCTTCTTCCCCATCTCCAAGAGGATGTCCTGCCCCCTACACACCACCAGGCCTTCCCAGTCCCTGGGTCTTCAAGTCTCTGGAGGGTTAGACACTGTCTTCTCCCACTGAAGCCAGATCAGGCAACTGTTGTATATGCGCGGGGAGCCTCAGATCAGCTTGTGTAGGAACTAAGGATTTTAAAACATACTGAGACTAAAGACTTGCCCAAATCAAGTAGATATTCATGTGTTGACTATCACCCTGGTTTCATAATTTACAGCTCCATGCCATGTCCACTACACACAACCCATGTCCTTCTTGTGGCAGGAAATGAATCTCAACATAGTAGAATCAATCACATCAGGTCGAGTTACTCCAAATGTATACAATAAAATATAAGTATTTATTAGATTGTCACAGTTGAACATGCACACAAACAGAAAAGTAGGCTGGATAAAAAAAAAAATTAGGTGAGACAATTAAATGGTTCTGCTAATCTGCAATTGGCAGAGCTGCAGGCAAGTCTCTAAGTCTATTTCACAATAAGAAGCTATCCCAAAGGATATTAACACAAAAGGAAATGTTGGTTGTAACAAACAATGTATAATTAGCAGAATTGTTTTCACAGTTAAATTGTTTATTATAAAAATGTATTCATTGGGACTGGGTGTGTACCTCAGTTGGTAGAGTTCTCACTTAGCATGCGTGAAGTCCTAGATTTGATTCCCAGCAATGCATGCACATGCGCACACACACACACACACACACACATACACACACACACACTCACAGAGTCATACAATGATGAGAAACCAATCTATATTCATTTTAAGTTGTGTAAAAATCTGAAATGCCACCACTTTAAATTTTTTGTTTACCTTTATAAGACAAAAAAAGAAACATGGAGAAAAATGTATATGGTGTAGTTAAAATGATCATTTTTGCTGTGACTGATTTTGTTGCCAGTGAATGGGAGGGCTTTCATGGAAAGGCTGCAGTTTCTACTTTATTGCCGTTGTGTGTTGTTTGTTGAGACAGGGTCTCAGACTTGTGATGCTCCTACGTCAGCATTCCAGGTGCTGGGATCAAAGGCATGCACCACCACACCAGGCTTAGATTTTACTTACTTTAAAAAATTTTTAATTGCATTTATCTATTTACATATTGTGCGTCTGCACGGCTGGCATAGTGTGCATGTGAGATGAAAGGGTGGCTTGCTAGAGTTGATTTTCTCCTTCCATGTGGGCCCCAGGGGTCAAACTCTGATCATCAGACTTGGTGGCAAACGGGACTTTACCTACTGGACCGCTGAGGTGGCAGTTTGAATGAGAACGGCCCTCATAGGCTCATAGGCTCCAATACTTGATCCCTAGGTCAGTGGAACTGTTTAGGAAGAATCAGGAGGTGTGGCCTTGTTGGAGGTATGGCCTTGTTGGAGGTGTGGCATTACTGAGAGTGGGCTTTGAGGTTTCAAAAAGCCCACGCCAACCCAGTTTCTGTCACTCTGCCTGTCACTCTGCCTGTCACTCTGCCTGCAACCAGACGATCAGACGTGAACTCTCAGCTACTGCATCAGTGCCCTGTCTGCCTTCCTTCTGCCACTCCCCGCCATGATGACCCTGGGCTAACCCTCCACAATTGTCAGCAAACCATCCTTTTATGAGTTGCCATGGTGATGGTGTCTCTTCACAGCAGTAGAAGGGTAAGATACCCAGGTTTCACTTCTCATTTTAAAACGTATTAGTACCTTTGTGTGTGGGGGGTGGGGTGGTGAATTATGTAGGTTGACCTCACCCAAACAGATGAGAGTAACTAGTAAATTTTTAAAATATCTGACTTTCAGACATTACTCACTCAGTTAATGACGGTGGGTATCGTGGTTTGGGTGTGAAACATTCCCTGAAGTCGATAGACTTGGACAACTTGTGGTTCCCAGCTGGAAGTGCTGGTTTGAAGGGTTATGACCCCTTTAGCAGGTAGAGCCTGGAGAGAGCAGGCATTGAGCTCTGATAGCTTGGCCCTGCTCTTTGATTCCTGGCTGCAACCGAGTATGACCAGCTACTTCATGCTCCTGCTGCCACCACTTCCCTGCTCTGACGGACTGTATCCCCTTCAACTGTCAGCCAGAATAACACTTCCCTCCATTAACTGCTTCTTGTTGGGTATTTAGTTATAGAAACGAGAAAAGAAAGTAATACCATGGGGGTGGTTTGCTTTCATTTGGTTCTGTTCTTGGTTCTGCTTACAGTACTGAGGAAGAGTCCGTGGCCTCCTCATTCCTGGTGTGCTATGGAAGTCAAGGTGAGCGCTTCAGAGAAGCCTTTTTATCATAAAAGCATACAAAAAAGGAAAAGAGAAAAAGTGCAGAGAAGTAGAAAGTTAGTAAATGAGCATCCTCACCCCAGGCGTTACTCAGCAGTTGTCGTTTGGCCACCTTTCCTTCATTCATCTGCTTGTATGTGTTTGCTTGTTCTTGACCAGGTCTCACAATGAAGCCCGAGTGTCTGGAACTCACTATGTAGACCAGGATGAACTCAAACCACAGAGATTTACCTGCCTCTGCCTCCCAAGGGATGGGATTTAACAGTGTGCACCACTATGTCCAGCTGAGTCCTTTTCTTGTGAGACCACTTAAAACTCATTCTTTTTCATCAACTGATGTATGTATGTATGTATGTATTTGTATATTCTTTTTTATTCCTTCTTCACTACAGTTTAACATTTTCATCCTTACATGTTCTGTGTGTCTAAAGTCCTACTGGACCCAGGTTTCCTATTCAGAAGAACACCTTCTGGTGAGGTGCCCAACTTCACAGTATGCCTTGAGCCTGGTGGCCCCATTACCAGAGATGCCAAACGTAACCCTTGAGTTAAGGTGGAAACCTCTACAGCCACTTTCACTGGTAGGAAATAAGAGGTCATGAACTTGAAGGCCTGCAAAGAGGGGTGTACAGGAGGGTGTGGAGGCATGGACAGGGAAGGGAGAGATGTCGTCATTAAAATACAATCTCAAAAACAAGCAAAAATTAATATTCGTCACTTGCATATCAGGAAATGCTTGCTGTTAGCTTTTTTTGGTAAAATCAAAATAAAATATAATGCAAAAAAAAGTAAAAAAAAAAAAAAAAAAAAGACTATAATTGGGATGTTCCATAAGGCAGATGGGACTTTTCCCTTGTCGATTTGTGGGTCATTGGTAGAGCAATAATTTGATTTAGTAAAAATTTCGAACTCTCTAAAGCGATTACGTTACTGAGTTCTTTAAAATGTAGCGATATGCTTTATCACTATTGCGTTGCTGGCTGTGAATTCAACAGAGATTGAATTCAAAGATTCAGACCCGTTATCATCTACCACAGAAATACCACCCATTCCACGATTTTTATCAAAGAACTATATTCTTGTTTTTGAAAGTTCCTTCAGGGTGATGCACAGTCTAAAACAAGGGGGGAGGGGGCGGGGGGGAGAACCCAAGCCTCTGCTTTAAAACTTAAGACAATTTTTATTTCCTGTTCAGCTCTTTGTGGGTTAGCTGAAGCCATGTCTACATGACAAGTGATTTGGGGTATGATCGGGTCCTCACCCATCCACTTTATTTCATGATCATTTGTGTATTTTTGTGTGCCACATGTGTATTTCTGCGCCACGCCACTGGCGCCACTTGTGTGTATCTGCGTGGGCAGAAAACACCTTGGACTGGGTTCGTACTGAAGGGCTAAACATCCTAAGATAAGAATGAGCTGCAAGGAAAAAAACGAATGCCCTGGCGGTTTGCGCCGATCAGAGCATGCTTTATTAATTGGACAAGGGAGAACCCTTAGCCCTCCCCCGAGTCTCTCTGTCTCCCTCTATATCGTGCGGAGCTGTGTCTGGAAGGCGGGTCCAAACGAGTGGGCGGTGACGACGTTAGATGACGCTGCATTCTGGGAGATCTGGGTAACAACTCTGGTATGCCTGTGCACCTGTGGAGGGGGAGTGGTTAGTGGAGGTGGGAGACCCCAACAATCATTGCATGTTAAGTTCATACATGGAGCAAGAATGTTGTAGAAGTTAATCCATGTGCAGTGAAGTGAGATCAAGGAACCACCCACAACACTGAGAAACCAAGCTTTAATGTAGGTTGCACAGCAAGCTGACACTTTTTTTTTTCTTTTAATTATTTATTTCTGTTTTATGCGCATTGGTGCTTTGCCTGCATGGATGTCTGTGTGAGGGTGTTGATCCCCCGGAACTGGAGTTACAGCCAGTTGTGAGCTGCCACGTGGGTGCTGGGTATTGAACTCCACTCCTCTGGAAGAGCAGTCAGTACCCTGAACCAATGAGCCATCTCTTTAGCCAGGCAAGCTGACTTTTGGTGTGAGGTAACTGTGCCACAGAATGGAGTTGGGGTGATGCTCCCTGAAGTGATTTCTTTGTTTCTTTTTAAAAATCCGGTTAAAAGATGTGTGTGAGCACATACCACTAACCAAGCACGGTGGTGAGGTGCCTAATTAGGACTAGAAAAAAACATTTCTAAAATCTGTGTCTGCCCACTTTCTTTATTTTGTTTGTTTTTGTTTCACCCTCATCTGTGATTCATTTGCCTTTTGCCATCTTCCACAATTGCTTCTGCAGGAAAATCAGGCTTGAAATGTACAGCGTGGCTCACACCCACTTCAAACACTGTTTAAAACCTCATTTATTATTTCATACTGTGGTCTCACTTAAAAGTCATTGTTACAGAGACTGCAGAGAGAAAGGGAGGGAGAGGAAGGGAGACAGGACGAGAGAGAGAGAGAGAGAGAGAGAGAGAGAGAGAGAGAGAGAGAGAGAGAGAGAGAAACACCATGAGGTATCCCATAATAGAAATATGAGGAAAATAGAACATTCAGGAGTCATATGGGTAGATGGATTCTCCAGACACCAGAAAACTGGAAACCACACAAGCTTAGGCTTAGCACTGTACAGAAACGTGATGAAGGCCAGGGCTGTTTTTTTTTTTTCCCCAACAAGAGGTACTTACTTAAGAACCACATTCCCGGGATTACAAGGATTTGCCTGAATATCCAAGGGAACATTTACCTACAGAAAAATGAGAAAAAAAAAAAGAAGAGGTAAGATTCCATGGGAACCATGAGACTCTAGTTAGAACTTGTAATCAGCGTGGACATAATCATATTACATTGGTATGGGCAGATGAAAACTACATTAAGTAGGAATTATATCTTTCCAGTTAGCCAACATTTTAGACACCAAAACCCAAGTGTTTGTGAAAGTCAGACCCAGTTAAAATCCAAAATGGTTCAGCATTATTCTTTTAAAGAAAATCAAGCATAAGATCATGTGCTGAAAAGATGTCATGCCAGTAGCTTAATCATTAATTTAGCTCCCTTTCCTTCTTCCACTCCTGAGTATAGACGATACACACCTCCTGGGGTAACTGCATATGACAGGACAAGTTTTCCCAGCTTCTGCAGGATGTGTTCTATATTAATTAGCCCCTGCTTTACTGCATTTTGGGAATGGCAGGAGTTGGGGTAGAGAAGCAGCTATTTAACAGGAGACACATGGAAAGAAACCTTCCTGTAGTTCATGCAGTGGATACTTCCCCCACACCCACCCCTACTCGTCTCTCTCCTTCTCTTCTTTTTTGAGACAAAGTCTCTACCTAGCCTTGGCTGTTGTGCTGGTTGGTTCTGTGTGTCAACTTGACACAAGCTGGAGCTATCACAGAGAAAGGATCCTCCCTTCAGGAAGTGCCTCCATGAGATCCACTTGTAAGGCATTTTCTCAATTAGTGATCAAGGGGGAAGGGAATCATTGTGGGTGGTGCCATCCTTGGGCTGGTGGTCCTGGGTTCTATAAGAGAGCAAGCTGAGCAAGCCAGGGGAAGCAAGCCAGTAAGTAACATCCCTCCATGGCCTCTGCATCAGCTCCTGCTTCCTGACCTGCTTGAGTTCCAGTCCTGACTTCCTTTGGTGATGAACAGCAATGTGGAAATGTA
>NC_034608.1:72776374-72783877 GCF_900095145.1 Mus pahari
ATAGGGAACTTTTGGGATAGCATTTGAAATGTAAATAAAGAAGATAAATAAAAAAAAAATAAAGTGTCCCCACCTTGCTCAGCTTCCCCCAGCCCCCATTTCTTAGCTCTATGTCACACTGTCACAAGAGTCTGGACATTCAGAACACACCTGTATGCTAAGCAACTCACTTCAGCAACTGATTGCAGTCTTTCTGAAGAATGAGACACAGGATAAGGAGACAACAACCATCAAACATTTCTTGCTGAGGGTAACCTGGCTAAGAAGGCCATTTCCCAAGCTTCCATGGTTACTTTGAACATGCCCCTCACCTGTCCAGTGCTGCCATATCAATTCTCCTTCTCAAAAGTCAGGCAGCCAGTAGGTGTTTTGTGATACTGAGGCTTGCGTGTCCATGCCACAGCACACAGCTTTGTTACTCCCCCCCCCCTTTGGAATATAATAGTTGTCATTCTCGGGGTTTTATCAGAGAAGTAAGGCCCAAGTATTTTAAGCCCGTGAAGACTTTTGCTCATTCTTTTGCTTAAGCACCCATCCCTGGTTGCATCTCATGCTCAATGACCTTGAACTTCTGATCCTCTAGTCTTTACCTCTCGAGCGCTGGATTTGCGGACATGCCCTACCATGCCCAGTTTATGCAGTGCTGCTAGAGGTAGAAGCTCAGGCATGGATGCATGTTAGGCAAGCTCTCTGCCAACATCTGCAGTCTCATTTTAAACCATGTACAGTTCAAGAGATATTAAGTGTTCTCACAATGTTGTATAATCATTCATCTCAAAATTTTCTCTTTTTCTTGAACCAAAACTAAGCCCCCATTAAACACTAACTTCCCACCCCCCTTCTCTGCTGGGGCCTTGGCAAACTACCATTGTGTTCTGTTTCAGTGAGTTTTGACTATTGTAGGTACTTCATAGAAGTGAAATTATACAATATTTGTCTTTTGGTTACTGGCTTATTTCGCTTACTGTGATATTTTCAAGACTTGCCCATTTTTGGAGAATGTGTCCTATTTCAGGCTGGATAATATTTCATAGTTTAAGTGTACTCTGATTTTCAAGCCATTCTTCCCATAATGGACATTTGAATTGTTCTCCCCTTCTGGCTGTCATGAAGGATGCTCTGATGAACATAGATTCTGTTTGCACGCCTGCTTTCAAGGGGACTAGACAAGCACTGGATATACTGGAGCCTGTGGTACATTGACGTTTAAGTACTAGCTGTTTTGAACACTTGAACATTTTACATTCCCAGCAGCAACGTTCAAAGATTGGACTTCCTCTATGACTTGCCCCTCCACCTCGGAGAGATTTTAACAAGGGCGATTTTGACTCTTGGAGTCTGGCCTCTTCTGTTATTTGGGAATGCTACTTCTGTCTATTTGTAAGTAATGGAATAATACTTACTGGCTGTAGGTAACACACACCTTCCCCTACCCCACACACTTTCAAATGTCCCTTGAAAGGATAGCCGTTCAGGCGGAACCTCAATTTGTGCCAGAAATTTTTTCTTAATGTCTGAAGGTTTTGCTTCTATTAACTGGCACCAAAGAAGACGATATTCCATTCTCAGTCCTGTCTCAATCATTCTTTGATCCAATAGGCAAAGAATGGAGACAGGAGGTGTCTTAGTCAGGGTTTCTATTCCTGCACAAACATCATAACCAAGAAGCAAGTTGGGGAGGAAAGGGTTTATTCAGCTTACATTTCCACATTGCTGTTCATCACTGAAAGAAGTTGGGACTGGAACTCAAGCAGGTCAGGAAGCAGGAGCTGATGCAGAGGCCATGGAGGGATGTTCTTTACTGGCTTGCTTCCCCTGGCTTGCTCAGCCTGCACACTTATAGAACCAAGACTACCAGCCCAGAGATGGTCCCGCCCACAAGGGGACCTCCCCCTTGATCACTAATTGAGGAAATGCCCCACAGTTGGATCTCATGGAGGCATTTCCCCAACTGAAGCTCCTTTCTCTGTGATAACTCCAGCTGTGTCAAGTTGACACAAAGCTAACCAGTACAGGAGGAGAGGGGAGGAAGAGAGAGGATGGGTAGAGGAGGGAAAAATATTTCAAAATATTAACTTGTGTCATGGGATCTTGCTTCATTCTCTTGAGTAAGCCTTTTTGTGATCTTCTTTTTCTCAAATGCAGACTTTTCTAACAAAGCCTTAGGCTTGCAGTACATCCTTTCAAAGCAGGATGGAATATATTAGTGAAACAAATACAGTGATGAGTGGAAGTCCTACCTGGAGCACTGGGCTGATCTGGCCATCTGCATGTCATTGACTGTGACTTGTCAGGTGTTGTGATGTCACATGTCTTCATGTAACTCCAGCGGGGGAGCAAGGAGTGTCAATTGAATGACCACTGTTCCCTCTCCCCTCTCTCTTCTCCCCTCTCCCCCCTCCCCTCTCTCTCCTCTCTCTCCTCTCCTCTCTCTCTCTCTCTCTCTCTCTCTCTCTCTCTCTCTCTCTCTGTAATAGAAATTAACTGAGAGTTTTTTCTTCCCCACCTTTGATCGTTCATTTCCCAAATAAAAGACACAAACCCTTTATATTCATAAGCACTAGAGCTGGGCAGACATCAACCCAACGCTATTTGCTCCACTTCCCTGTCACAACCCCAAGTTACAACTTGCCACTCTCTCTCTAGGCAGCTCTTACTCCAGCTGGCCCACCTCGTGGCCATGTTCTCATGATTCACCTACACCTTGGTGTCTTCTCCTCTCTTCACTTATCTGTTCTCCTCCTTGTGCTCTCTGCCTTAGACTCTGAGCCAGGTAACTGAAGCTCTGACTTACCTCTTTTCTGCCCAGCTACCGGCTGTTGGCGTCTTTATTCAAGCAATAGTTTTAAATTAAGGATCAAGGTTACATAGCCTCCGTTGGTGTACATGAGGATCTTCTTGTCCCTGAGGCAACCAGGGCCAGTATTTATTATTACAATATAGCAACTGGCCAAACCTCAACACACACACACACACACACACACACACACACACACACACTTTTTTTAAAGGCAGGATTTCTCTGGCTATCCTTGAGCTTGCTCTATTGAACTGGCTGGCCTCAGATTTAGGGTTCTACCTGCCTCTATCTCCTAAGTGCTAGGATTAAATTGTGAACCACCTCTCAGCCACTGTCTCTTAAAAACAGTGAAATTAAGTTATTAATCTCAAGGATTCATATGCTATGTGAAGGAGCTTTCCAAAATTATACATATCCTTTTCCTGAAGTGTTCACAATTTGTGTACCTTTTCTGTTATTAAAAACCCTCGTGTTCAAATCATCTACTTTCTTAAATGGTCTTAAGAGGAGAGATCTGGCTCCTTTCTAACCACCTTACATAAGACCTGTGAGTCAGCCTCTTTATCTGAAAGGCTCTGGATTTGCCCCAGCCCTGAAGAGCAGTGACTAATAGCTAGGTAGGATGAGCCAGCACATGATCCCAGTACCTGGGGGGTGAAGGCACAACAGGTATCAAGAGTTCAAGCCTAGCCTCGGCTACATAGTGATTTTGAAGCCAGCCTGAGTTATGAGAAACCCCATCTCAAAGAATAAAAGAAAAGAATTGGTGGCTATTTAAAAATACATACATCAAAATGCTTTTACCACAAGAGATGAAAAACAACATTCTAACTGGCTAGAATAATGATGTTAATGCCCCTCTTTATGTCACTCTTGTATGAATGTAAACAGTCAACAGTCTACGAGAAAATACAATGCCATTCAACCAATCATTTTTAAGTTATAAAAGAAAAAAGTCAAAGTACCTGAATACCCTGTATAGATATAGATAATGTTAACTAGAACTTTCCCAAGCAGGAAAGTATAGGGAGTAGCTTGATAAACTGGAACTCCACTTGGTATGGGCTATGCACACACACCCTTCTAATGAGCTTAGCAGTTATGACTCTCACCTGCACATACTGTGAATCCATACCCTTCTCTGAGCAACACACCTAGCAGTGTGGTAGCAACTTAGGGCTCCCCCTCTCATCAAGCTACTCACACACCCTACTTTTAACAAAGGAGCTTTTCCTCTGTTTGCAATTATACCCCACTTGTGACCACATATGAAAGTAAGAGACAGTCTGGCCTCAACTGGTTTTATGTACCTAAACAATATGGCAAACCTGTGTTCCCGAGTGAACTTTTAGGGAGAAATCTCCTACCTATAACCTTATTCCTATGCCTAATTTGGTATACACATAATTAAAATCAAATGTGTCATGGAAAGGAACATGCACAGTAAGCTAAGACCTATCTAACCCGAGTCTGTCCATCAAACTATTCACACTATGATCCTTAGCAACCAAACCCCGCCTTCTCTTGACCCCTGTAGAAGGAAACCTCAAACAACGAGCGGGGCTTCCTGCTTTCTTGCGACCTTCTGACCCTTTGTATTGCTCACTTTGAATAAACTTTCCTTCCTATTTTTAAAATTTGTGTGTGCTTATTTCGACGTTTTGAATAAGATCCGCCAAAGAATCTAGAAACACCCGACTGTACCTGCTCTCCAGGAACAGTGGCGAACCCAACCTGCTTGGGAACAAGACCTCGGTGATCAGCAATTCCACAAAAAGTAATAGAAGTGATGGGAAAAATGAGGATGCCAGGAACTCTATTTTCCTAACTTCTCAAAAATTGTTTCAAATGGGCAAATAACCAGGTCCTGAAGTTTTAACAGACTGGTTTGTTTTTAAGTATAGATCTCAGCTACTGTTGGCCATGCCTCTGCTGTACGTTTTGTTGCCACCTGCAGGATAGATTCAGGATTCTGTGCCTTCAAAACCTACGACTTTGCTGCCTCTCTTAACCCTTTGGCACCATTCCCCAAGCCCTGACCTCACTCCGTTTCTTTGTTCTTATGGTTAGCTACTTTCTTTCACAATGCTCTTTTTTAAAACAAAGATTTATTCTGTGTATAGGAGTATATTGTTGTTGTCTTCAGACACACCAGAAGAGGGCATTGGATCCCATTACACATCTGCCATATGGTTGCTGGGAATTGAACTCAGGACTTCTGGAAGAGCAGGCAGTGCTCTTAACCACTGAGCCATGTTTCTGGCTCCTTATAATCCTCACAATCTTTCTTTCTCATTCCATTTGAAGCATCCTTACTTTGATTGCCCTTATCAATCCCAGAATTGCGGGCTTGCTAAGTAAATCTGCCTCTCCTTCCAAAGATGCTCCTACTCTTTAAAATTTTTTAAAAGGTTTATTTATTTTATCTATGTGTGTTTTGCCTCCATGTATGTCTGTACACTGCATGTGTGCATTACCCACAAAGGCCAGAAGAGGGCATCAGAACCCCTGGAACTTTAGGTATAGACAGTTATAGGCCTCCCTGTGGTTGCTGAGAATCAAAACTATCTTATGTTATAGCTATGTCTTTAGCCATAGAAACTCTAGCTTATAGAACCTTTTCTTGCATTGCTTATAATCTGGTGGTAGCATAATTTATTTTTAAATTATGACACTTCTATAAATAGAAAACTATTAATCAGTAGATTAGCACAATAAACGAAAAGAGTATAAGCGTATGACCATCCAGCCGTTAATGTTTTATTTTCTCATATATTTATTTAACCCTACTTTGCCTGGTAACTGGCAAGTTTCTTATAAGTTTCTATCTGCCTCATATCTGGCCCAATGCCTGGTGTATAGTAGATATTCAGTGAAATTTGCAAAACACATCTAGGTTAGATAAATGGATTAATGAATTAATTAAATGCTGGCTAATATTTTTAAATAGATTTTTATTTAAACAATTTTTATGGAGAGTATTGCTAATTAATTTTTTAAATGGATAATTATGTCTTTTTAGAAATACACTGAGCCGGGCATGGTGGCGCATGCCTTTAATCCCAGCACTCGGGAGGCAGAGGCAGGCGGATTTCTGAGTTCAAGGCCAGTCTGGTCTACAAAGTGAGTTCCAGGACATCCAGGGCTATACAGAGAAACCCTGTCTCNAAAAAAAAAAGAAAGAAAGAAAGAAAGAAAGAAAGAAAGAAAGAAAGAAAGAAAGAAAGAAAGAAAGAAAGAAAAAGAAAAAAAGACACCGACCTTCCAGGCATGGTGGTGCACTCCCTTAATCCCAGCGCTTGGGAGACAGAAGTAGCCTGATCTCTTAGTTTGAGGCCAGCCTGATCTACAAGGTGAGTTCCAGGACAGCCAGAATTACATAGAAAAGTTCTGTCCCACATACATACACACACACATACACATATACATACAAACATATGTGCCAAAAGAAAGGAAGAGAGAGAAGAGAGAGTGAGAAGGAAAGGAAAGGAGAGAAGAGAAGAGAAGAGAAGAGAAGAGAAGAGAAGAGAAGAGAAGAGAAGAGAAGAGAAAAGAAAAGAAAAGAAAAGAAAAGAAAAGAAAAGAAAAGAAAAGAAAAGAAAAGAAAAGTTCACCAATTCCACAACGGGACCTCATATAAATCATTTATCTCCTTAAGGTCCCACCTCTATCAATGAATGACTTTGGAGATTAACAACATATAATGTTTGAAGAACACTATCAAATTACAGCACACCTTCAATTATTCTACCACCAAAATGCCTGAAGATTGGTATCTTTCCCCTATTGCTGTCTAAATTATTTTTTGAGACAGTGTTCTCATTGAACTTGAAGTTCATCAATTTATCTAGGCTGGCTAGTTAATGAGCTCCAATGGCTCTCTGTCTCCCTGCACGAGGATACAGACCCACATCTCTATGCCCAGATTGCAAGGATGCTGGGAATCTGAACTTAGTTCCTCATTTTTGCATAGTAGGCACTTACTGGTAATGTTAATATGTCAATTTGACTAAGCTACAAGGTGATCAAACACTTGGTCAAACATTGTTCTGGGTTTGTGGAGGATATTTCTGATGAGAATAACATTGGGTTGACAGATTAACATTGGTAAAGCTAACATAAGGTCTGCCTTTCCTTGCCTTCTGTGAGTAGTAATTCCTCTAGACTCATAGCCTCTAAGATGGAATATCAAGGTTCGTTTGTTTGTTTGGGTTTTGCCTCTAAAATCAAACAGCGGCTTTTCCCAAGTCTTGAGCTACCTTCTGAAATGGAAGCAACCTTCTACCCAGGGTCTCAAGCTTGCTGACTGTATATCTTGGGATTTCTCAGGTTTCTACAAGCATGTGGGCCAAATTCATACAGGAAATGTCTCTCAATAGTGTTTCTGCTTCTCTAGAGTGCAGTGACTAATGTACGCGACAAAAGGAATTCCAGTTTTATCAAGTCCAGCCATGAAATATTATAAATCATTACAGTGATGCTTCTAGGAGCTGGGGAGTTAGGTAGTGTTTGCCTGGTGTGCCTGGGTCTCATCCCATCACCACAAGAATTGAACACACCTGTAAGGTCAGGACTTGGGAAGTAAGGACAGAAAGACCAGAAGAAGTCATCGTCAGCTACATGATGAGTTGGAAGGTAGCCCAAGGTAAAAGGGGAGAGAGAGAGAGAGAGAGAGAGAGAGAGAGAGAGAGAGAGAGAGAGAG
>NC_034608.1:72783971-72790630 GCF_900095145.1 Mus pahari
GGAGGGAGGGAGGGAGGGAGGGAGGGAGGAAGGAAGGAAGGAAGGAAGGAAGGAAGGAAGGAAGGAAGGAAAGAAGGAAGGAAGGAGAAGGGAAGGAAAGGAAGGAGGAGGGAAGGAAACAAAGAAAGAAAGAGAAAACTTCTAAAGCAAGTGTACCAGATATATAACTGAGGGAAAGCAAGTACATATGACAAAGGCCACATATACATAACACACCACACGTATACCAGTAGTTTACACTTTGGGTGTGTGTTACATACTGAATTTTACTTTGCTATCATCTTTAAAAGGAAAGCTCTTCCATGGCACACTAAACAGCAGCCCTAAGTCACTAATCACTAAGGTTTGTGCTTCGGCGGAGGGAGGAACGGGTCAGAGCAGAGGAGGTAGGTGCCCAGATGCCCATCTGCTTTGCTCTGAGCTCATTTTCCTACCCTGTGCCCCTCAAAGCTTCATCTCTGCTCGCTGGCCACCAGATGAACCACTTAAAATCTATGGACCAGGCACTTACATCCATGAGCTAGTTTATCTGCATTTTCCTTACCCTAAAATGGTTACTTTTAATATTTATTATCTTAATCAAACTAAGTGATCCCTTGAATATGAAAATGGAGGTAGTAGAAGAAGCAGATGGAAGCTGAAGAGGAGACGTCCAGGGATAAGGTGATAGCCTCCTAGAACCCAAGTCATGAAGGAGGCCCGTTGGAGGCTTAGGGTAATGAAGAGGAAAAAAAAGAAGAAGAAGAAGAAGACATTTTTTAGCCTTCAGCCCAAAAATGCCTTATTTACTCCCAATTATTTCCAGTATTTATTACATACTCGCCATGTGCTTGCCATTATATGGACTCATTTTAATTCTTCAAAGGACTTGGAAATTATTCTCATAAATCATTGGCTGATTCCACTTTTCTCAGTCAATGCACAATTTCTAATCTTAGCACCCAGAAAAATGTACTTTAAAAATACCTTGCGTACAAGTAGTATTATATCATCTCTCTAGCAAAACTGTATCTCCCTAGCAAAATAGCTGTGTTCCCTTTAATTACACACACACACACACACACACACACACACACACACACATACAGACACACACACACACACACACACACACACACAAGACATTTTAGGTTTTTTTTTCTTCTTAAATACATTTTAAAGATTAAAAAGTGGCAAAATTTTCTATTTCAACTTAATTCACACCCTTTGACCATGGGGCCAAGTGTTTTTAAATTTATATTGCTAACAAAAGATTTGCTTTTTCGATGTAACATTTTTATTGATTCTCTGGGATTTTCACACCATGTATCCTGACCATATTTATGTCACGGTACTTCCGTGTTCGCCCCCCACCCCACCCCAACACTCTTGGGTCCCTCCTCAAAGAAGTATAAATAAGAATAAGAATGATCCCAGCAACCACATGGTGGCTCATAACCATCCATAACAAGATCTGACGCCCTCTTCTGGAGTGTCTGAAGACAGCTACAGTGTACTTACATATAATAAATAAATAAATCTTTAAAAAAAAAAAAAAAAAAATAAGAATGAGGGGCTGGGGGCTGGTGGCTGGTGAGATGGCTCAGTGGGTAAGAGCAACCGACTGCTCTTCCGAATTCTCACTGGAGCATGAGCAGACTCTCAGTGACCAGCCCCTTAAACTGAGCACACACACTCTTTCCCCTCCCCAGCCCCTCCGGAGGCCTTCAATTGTGGAGAGCCACACGTCAGCATCTGAAGAGTTTTCTTTCATGGCTTCCCTGTCTAGGCTGTAACTTCTTTTCTATGGTGGTGGTGATGGTGGTGGTAGGAGTTGGGATGCGGATAGGGTTTGTCACAGAAGCCTTCGCAGTTCCTCCCAACCGCATGTCTGCCGTCGTCTCTATCACAGCACAGGCATCCCCCTTGCTCTTCACAGTCCGTGGGAGCATGGACTCTCGATGGTCTCTGGTGACAGCTGAGTCTTAGAACACGGCTTCCGGCTGCAGTGAGACCACGAGGCCCTCAGAGGCAGCGGGGACCACGGACATCAACACGGCCCAGCAGGCAGAGCAGGAGTGGCCCCCTGGGCAGCACGGCCCATGGGCACCGACACGGTCTCACGGCGCTGATGTCCACATGGTCTTTGGTAGCAGCATGGGCTACTAACATCAACACGGTTCCCAGAGGTAGCAGGACCATGGCACAATGGATTTTTTTTTAATTCGCTAATATTTCATGAGATTTATTAATTTCAGTCACCTTTGATATTCAGATCTAAATATAGCTGACATTTAAATACTGCTAAATGTACTCTATTGATAATAATTAGGATGACTGTAGAAGCTCTCACAAAGTTAAAAAAAATAAAATATAAGTAAAGAATCTTTGTCCTTAACAAAGGTAACTTCATTGAGATGTAACCACATTAAATGGTAACTACATTAAGTAAATAAAGGGGAAAGTCATTTGGCTTCATTAATGTTGTATAAAACAAAAACTCATGTGAGTACATAAATGCCCTTGTAAAGTACATTTAAAGGAGAAAATGGTAAATCTAATTCAGGTCTTTATTATTTAATTTGCGTTGATGGGAGAATGATTTGTCTTTTTACAGGCATTATGATAGAACACGCTCACCAGACTACTTGAGAAAACAACGTGTCTGAAATACAAGATACCTGTGAGCTGATTTCAGTCGTTTATAGTGAACTCTGAGAGCAAACCGGTGCACTAATCTATAGATCCTGTCTGACTTAAGATCTGTTACAATCACAGATGCCCCAATCTACGGTTTTGTACCTGCTAAAAATCCGGCGACGGCCCCTGATAGTCAATCTTGTCAGCCAGATAAGATGTTTTTAATCACCGTGGAAATGAATCTCTAGGGGGAAAATCTACTTCCGGTTAATTGACGTAGAAAGATCCACCTTAAATGTAGGTACTATCATTCCATCGACTGGCGTCCTTAACTGAATACAAAGAAAAAAAAGCAAGCTGAGCCGGTTCAGTTTTCTCCGCTTCCTGGACATAGATACAGAATGGCCTGGAACTCGGGTATTGTGTCTTCTCTCCTTTGTTGAACTGTACCCTGGAGAATCCTGAGCCAAAATAAATTCCTCCTTCCTTAACTTGGTTTTATCGGGTGTTTGGTCCCAGCCACACTTAACTAGACTACCTTCTTTTGTAACAACTTACATGCCTAGTAAACACCCATCGGGATGCTCTCTAACCATGTCAGAAAACAAAGGTCAAAACTCAGAGAGAGGAAGAAAGGGGAAGGGGCAGATCACGAACATGAACTCATTCTGTCTGAGCTTTCTACCTTGGCAGAGATACCTTGTCTCCCTGCAGAAGACAGAGTACGGAAAACGATTGTGTTTAACGGAGAGGCAGGCAGTAGCATCTGTAGACAGTTGGGTTCCACGTAGCTACTAAGCAGAAGTCCCTAGCAGATTGTGCCCAGTAATGGAACACTGGCCTTGTTTAATGGTATCTTAGTAACGGGCTTTCCCCCTCTGCAGCCCAACCACCGGTCTGAGCTGGAAAACAGCTCTTCCCTCCGTTTAGCTAACTCCGCATGTGTAAGGACTCCAGAGATGGGAGGAGGGTTTCCTCTCCCTTCTTAAAGTTGTTTCCTTGCCTAGCACCTTATGGTAAGGGTAGCATTCAGAAAATGAATATTTATCTGTCATTCTTTTGACTTAGAGAACAGGGTCACACTGTGCAGCCCAGGCTGACCTTGAACTAGAATCCTCCTGCCTCAGTCTCCTGAGTACTGAGATTATAGGCATTCTCCTATGTGTCTGGTTCGTTCTTCTTTAGACAATAGCCCCCTCCCCAGATGAAAACTACTGCTAATATCCACCAATTACTTAACTCCAATAAGGAGTTTACAGAAGTTGCTTCTTACGGGGGGGGGGGGGACTTGAATACATGAAACCTGATATCTTGCCGATTTGATGGATTCTTAATTTTTAAGGGGCACTTATAATTTTAATACCTTACACAGCTGGAAGATTGTTGGATACATTGGAAAAGCTTCTGTTTTCTTTAAAAACCAAATACATAACAATGAAGCATTCTATGTTTATTTTACATTACCATTTGGCAGTTTTATGTCAAATTATAAGTCTGTTATATTATTTGAATCCCTATATAGTCAATCAACTACAGAAAAATACTTTGCAAGGGGAATTTTTTTTTTTTGCCCTTATTCTCTGGGCAATCTGAGTTTTTAATAATTACCATTAAAGGGCCCCACTTATTTTTCATGGCCCATCACCAGGATCCAAGACAATTCTCCATTTCTTATGCCTGGAGTCTGCTTTGAGTGACTTCCAAGCTAAATAACATGAAAAGCCTCGACCAGCCTGTGTTTATGCACGGTGGCAAAGTAGCATTATGTGGATCACCGCTCTGAGTACCACTTCCGAGCCTCTACTTACACAACTCCTGCATACACACACACACACACACACACACACACACACACACACACACCACTCCCTTCACTACAGATGGAAGAAGGCTTTTTGAGCACCTTCTCTGAGCAAGAGGTAGCCAGGACACTGTCCTCGGGTCTTTGTGATGCCACTGTCTCTAGATGCACAACATTTGCTTTTATAAACAGCTTGTCAAGTAAGGAGTAGGTATGATCGTGTCCTTTGTATGCCTGGACACACACACACACACACACACACACACACACACACACGGTGCACAATTCCTCTCTCATGTTAGTCAAGAGCAGAGAACAGAGCAAAGAATCACCCTAAGGAACATTCGGAATCCCAGTGTCCTTTCTGTGATAGTATATGGTAGAGAGACTAACGTGGTATGTGAAACTGTCCCTTCCTGTGTCTGTGAGAGTGGAACTCCAGACAGGGTCAGAGGACATTCTTTCTTTATTTCCCTTACACATTAATGCTGGCTAGTACCCTGCCGCAGGCTTGGTATGCAGTGAATGTTCAGTAAACGACTGTCTGTATGGATTCAAGAGGGCGGATTTTATGGGCTGGAAACAGTGTCTGACTTAGCATCTAGACAGCATTCTACCAAGGTCTGTTTACAGTTCCACCTTCACAAAACGTCCAATTACTTGTAGAAGATTTCATTACCCGCCCACTTCCTTATAATTAAATATTAAAAGGCCCTTTCGGTATTTCAAAATATTCTCTTCGACCAAATTTCAAGTCTTGCTTACTTGCGTGTCTCTATGTAATTCAAAATAACTGCAGAGTCGGAACGCATGCAGCTTTTAGAACCCAGGTCCAGTGGGGCTGAGGCAATCAGTCACTCTAGAGATACCAAATCTCAACGGACCATTTTAAGGATGCATAGTCCGAGTCTCCGTCTGAGAAATATAGGCAAATATTCAAGTTATCATCTTTACCAACTTATTTGGAAAGATTCTTCCAACATAAGCCTACACAAGGGGCTGGTGAGATGGCTCAGTGGGTAAGAGCACCCGACTGCTCTTCCGAAGGTCCGGAGTTCAAATCCCAGCAACCACATGGTGGCTCATAACCATCCGTAACAAGATCTGACGCCCTCTTCTGGAGTGTCTGAAGACAACTACAGTGTACTTACATATAATAAATAAATAAATCTTTAAAAAAAAAAAATAAGCCTACACAAGAATCCAGCCTTGGGTGACAAGCAATTTTGTCAACAAGCTCAGGTTCTCACCCCTGCCCGTGCTCCTGTGACATCAAAAGCAGCCGTTAACAAGACAGAGATCAACTCTCCCTCCTTCTTGCTGGCTCAGCAACCACGTACATTTGTTCAACTTTAATCTAATACATTGAGTATCTATTCAAGTTAAATTCTATTTATTTTAGTGGCACAAAATAAAGTGGCTAAATTCTAGACCAAATCCGAGGACCTAGATGATGTGTTTCTTTTGACAGTAAGAAAATAATTATTTCTCCCACCCAGAGAAATGGCTCAGTGGATAAAGACTCTCTAGTCACTAAGACTGATGATATGAGTTCAGTCCCCAGGATGTACATGATAGATGGAGACACAAAACGTTGTTCTCTAACTTCTACACACAAACTGTGTACCTGCACCCCCCCCATGATGCTGATAATGATGATGATGATGATGATGATGATGATGACGACGACGATGATGATGGTGGTGGTGATGATCTGGAGAGATTACTCAGCAGCCAAGCACACTGGCTGCTTTTCCAAAGGACCTGGTTTTAATTTCTAGCACCCACAGAGCTGCTTCGAACCATCTATATAACTCCAACTCCGGAGAGCTGTGATACACAAACATACTTCCAGGTAAAACATTCCTACGCATAAAATATAATTATGAGGAAATAAATGTCTCTTTAAAAAGAGAGAAAAACCTTTTCTAGAATGACTGGTCACAAAATTTAAAGTGTGTGGTACATTCCTATCATCCCAAGATTCAGGGGGTTGGGGCAGGAGGATTATGAGATCAAAGCCAGTCTTGGCTACATAGCAAGACCCTGTCTCTGTGGGTGGAGGAAAGATAACTACATGTTTACTCACACTTAAACCAGGGCATAGAGAAAACCAGCACACAAATGGATAAAACTATTTGTCTTTCTTTCTTTTTTCTTAAAGAATTACTTATTTATTTGTTTATTTATTTATTTATTTATGTGAGTACACTGTAGCTGTACAGATGGTTGTAAGCCT
>NC_034608.1:72790843-72792745 GCF_900095145.1 Mus pahari
TTTTTTTTTTTTTTTTTTTTTTTTTTTTTTTTTTTTTTTTTTTGACCTCTGCTCGCTCTGCCCCCTCTCTGCTCTCCCAGGCAATGACACACATTGGTGTGAGAAGGTGAGAAGGCTGGGAACAGGCTCTGAGAGGCTGCAGAACCTGACCAGCCTGAGTGGCTGACTGTTGATTGAGCTCCCAGGTGACAAGTGACACCATAGCTCCCTAGTCTCCAGGGCCCTTGGAGATCATAAGCGGGCAGTGACATGCTGCTGCCTCCAAGTCTTCAAAGGCATTGGTAAGTCCTGAGGGCAGGCAGAGGATGCAGCAATAACTGGGTTTATTTATTATTATACATAAGTACACTGTAGCTGACTTCAGACATGCCAGAGAGGGCGTCAGATCTCATTACAGGTGGTTGTGAGCCACTATGTTGTGGCTGGGATTTGAACTCAGGACCTTTCAAAAGGGCAGTCAGTGCTCTTACCTGCTGAGCCATTTCGCCAGCCCCACTATTTGTCTTTCAAAAGGTTTCTTTGATTGGTTATATGTACACCATGAGATACTTAAAAATGCACAAATGATCTAAAAAATATTCAGCTTTTTAGTTTCAACTATAGATATTATTGTTCTCCGTCCCTGCTAGGTAATAGTGGCACATGTCTTTAATGCCAGCTTTCAGGAGGCAGAGGCAGGTGGATCACTGTGAGTGCCAGGCCAGCCTAGTCTATAGTGTGAGTTCCAGAACAGCCAGAGCTACACAGAGCTACCCTGTCTCAATAAAACAAACAAACAAAAATAAAAAACAAACAAAAACAAAGCAAAAGCAAAAACTAAAAAACAAATCAAACAAACAAAAACTGAACAACAAAATGAAAGACAAAACAACAATAAAACTGTTCCTTGTCCCATTAATATCAAGCCCAAATTTTGAACAGAGGGAGCAGAATGCATAGCTGATAACATTCAAAAGCAGAGTTATCAGTTTAGAGCCGAAGTCATTTTGTTCCTTTGGTCATTCAAGGGCAAGGTAACTATATCAACTTGGTTGAATCAAGTAGAATATTGCCCTATTTTACTTCAAATTAGGTAAATAAGCATGACGCATCAGGATTAATAATTAGCCCTCATCTACCAAGCTGAACATGCCCAATCTCAGATTATAAATTTTCACATTTTAGAGTGTTTAAATTGATTATAATTCAGTATTCTTCTTGGCTTAACGTAATAACAAGTGCATTATTGTGTCAAGCATTACAAAACCAAGTGTTATAATTCCGTTGTAGATATTCCACTTATTTAGATTCAGTACTAGGAAGAGAGATCAAGTTAAGCGTTTGGACTCTTTCTTGAAGCTTATTTCAAATATCAGAACTGCCTTGTTTCCCTCCCCCACCACACACATCATTCTCCCTAAGTGGCTCACTCACACCAAACCCAGGATTGCCCTGTGCTGGAAACTGGATACCAGTGCCGTGTTGCCTTTAGAACTCTGTATGAGGTTCCAACCCTGACTCTTCCGTCTGATAGCGTCTCCCCGGCGGCAAGATACTATGAGAATCAAGTGGATGGGAGTGAAAAGGCCTGGAGCGCTTCGCTCTTCCATGGACTGAGCCTGAGCAATGGTTGCTGGAATTGTTCACTTGGATTCCATTCCTGGGATGGAATGTAACATACTTCATCTGACGCACTCAAGGCAAGAAAATATATCATGATTAATTTGACAAGTGACCCCTAAACCCAGCACTGCTGCTTGGGAATTTTCCCTTTGAGTGCTTTGCTTAGAATAAGTTTATGTACCAAATTAAAAAAGAGAGACTTCACTGATAAGCGGATATTAGCCCAGAAACTTAGAATACCCAAGATACATTATGCAAAACAGAAGAAAACCAAGAAGGATGACCATTGGGTGGATACTT
>NC_034608.1:72793090-72797368 GCF_900095145.1 Mus pahari
AACTTTATATGACCCAGCACAAGGCAAGGCCTGGGCCAAGTAGTGGGAGTGGGTGGGTAGGGGAGCAGAGGTGGGGGGGAGGGGTATAGGAAACTTTCGGGATAGCATTTGAAATGTAAATAAAGAAAATAATAAAAATTAAAAAAAAAACAAAAAGAAAACAAACAAGCACATTATATAAATATGTGCTACGTAACTGTGCTCAATACCCATGAATTCATTTCATTAAAGATATACTTATTAAAAAATAAATAAATAAATAAAAAAGAGAGACTTGCTTCATTTGACCACAGCGTGTAAGCATGCTGAAGTTTCACAAGAGGTTTCTTCTTTTTATTTCTGCCTCTGCCCCTTCCTCCCCTCTTCTTCCTCCTCCTTCCCTCCTCCCCTCACTCCTTCATTTCATCCATAAATGTTTAATGCAGAAGAAAGGTAGTCCTAGGTTTAGGCTAGTACCGAATCACCTGCATCGCTGGTCATTTTCTTTTTTAGTGAAAAGACGTATTCGAATATAAGAAAGGTGTTTTCACAACTGAAAAGACAGGCCATTTTCGTAAACATCAAAAGGTAAGCTGCAGGTGCTATGCATGCACACCCAGAAATTGTGCATTTCCCACTCTGACCATTTTTTTTTTTACTGCACGCACTTAAGTGGCATTAAGTAATTC
The DNA here is from genome assembly GCF_900095145.1 of Mus pahari. Lineage (NCBI taxonomy): Eukaryota > Metazoa > Chordata > Mammalia > Rodentia > Muridae > Mus > Mus pahari. The sequence continues at coordinate 72,793,759 of NC_034608.1, forward strand.
GTATTATTGTACAATAATCACCATTACCCAGAGCCACTTCATTTTCCCAATCTGGAATTTTAAACTACTAAACCATAAAGACCAATTCCCTTTCCTCCCATTCAGCTTTCTATGGATTTGACTAAGGAGTGTGTGTGTGTGTGTGTGTGTGTGTGTGTGTGTGTGTGTGTGTTTGTAAAATTACACAACCTTTGTCTTCCTGTTAAAGCTTATTTCTACATAACACATGACGTTTTGAGATTCATGCATGTTGAAAGGGTAAGTTACATCATGCTGTGGCCACTCATCCTTCATACTAGCTTTTGAACTATCGTTGGAAAGTAGAGGGAAGACATCATGTAGAATAGGAAGGCCAAAAAGACCCATGTGCTAATATGGATGCTGCTGCTGTGAGTATTACTGGATGTATATCTGTTCAGGTCCTGATTTCACTTCTTTTATTTTATCAAAATCTTTCTTTTATTATTAGTGTATTTTTATGTGTGCACTGTGGGTTTGGGGGCACACAGGCATGTGGAGGTGAGGGAACAGCTTTGTGGAATCAGTGCTCTCTTTGTATCTTTCTGTGGGTTCTAGGAATGGAACTCAGGTCATCAGACCTGCTTGGCAAGCATCTTATCTGATGAGCCATCTTGAGGGTCCTAATTTAAATGGTCTGGTCTATTACCATGAATGGAGTTGCTGGATCACATTGCAATTTTAGTAAGTTGTTTGTCATTTTACTTCTGAGATGGTCTCACTGTGCAACCCTAAATGGACTGGAACTTGCTATGTGGAAAAATCTAGCCCTGAATTTGTGGGAATCGTGTTGCCTCAGCCTCCAGAACGCTGCTCTACTCAGTAATCCATTTTAATTTTTGAGAGAATTAAAAAAAACGTTTTTACAGTAGTTACATGATTATATTTGCCTCAGGATAATGCATAAGGCTTCTACTTTCTCTGCATGCGTGCCAACACTTGTTAAATTTTGCTGTTTTTTTTTTTAAATGCTTCTATGCCATTCAATATTCCTCAGTTGAGAATTCTTTGTTTAGCTCTGTACCCTATTTTTAATAGGGTTCTTTGATTCTCTGGAGTCTAACTTCTTCAGTTCTTTAGATATTAGGCCTCTATCAAATGTAGGATTGATAAAGATTTTTTTTTCCCAATCTATAGGTTACCGTTTTGTCCTATTGACAATGTCCTTTGCCTTACAGAAACTTTGCAATTTTATGAGGTCCCATTTGTCTATTGTTGATCTTAGAGCATAAGCCATTGGTATTCTGTTCAGGAAAATTTCTCCTGTATCCATGTGTTTGAGGTTCTTCCCCACTTTATCTTCTATTAGTTTCAGTGTCTCTGGTTTTATGTGGAGGTTCTTGAACCACTGGGACATGAGCTTTGTACAAGGAGCTAGGAATGGATTGATGTGCATTCTTCTACGTGATGACCACCTAAAGAAATGTTCAATGTCCTTAGTCATGAGGGAAATGCAAATCAAAACAACACTAAGCCAGGCGTGGTGGCGCATGCCTTTAATCCCAGCACTTGGGAGGGAGAGGCAGGCGGATTTCTGAGTTTAAAGCCAGCCTGGTCTACAGAATGAGTTCCAGAACAGCCAGGGCTATACAGAGAAACCCTGTCTCGAAAAACAAAACAAAGCAAAAAACAAACAAACAAACAAAACAACACTAAGATTCAACCTCATACCAGTCAGAATGGCTGAGATAAAAAAATCAGGTTAACAGCAGATGCTGGTGAGGATGTAGAGAAAGAGGAACACTCCTCCGTTGCTTGTGAGATTGCAAGCTGGTACAACCACTCTGGAAATCAGTCTGGCGGTTCCTCAGAAAATTAGACATATAATTACCTGAGGACTCAGCTATACCACTCCTGGGCATATACCCAAAAGATGCTCCAACATATAAGAAGGACACATGTTTCACTGTTAGTAGCAGCCTTATTTATAATAGCCAGAAGCTGGAAAAAAAATCCAGATATCCTTCAACAGAGGAATGGATACAGAAAATGTGGTACATTTACACAATGGAGTACTACTCAGCTATTAAAAACAGTGATTTCATTAAATTCTTCGGCAAATAGATGGAACTACAAAATATCATCCTGAGTGAGGTAACCCAGTCACAAAAGAACACACATGGTATGTACTCATGAAAAGTGCATATTAGCCCAAAAGCTAGGATACCCAAGATATATTTTACAGATCACATGAAGCTAAAGAAGAAGGAAGACCAAAGTGTGGATGCTTCGGTCCTTCTTAGAAAGGGGAATAAAACACTCAAGGGAAAAAAATATGGAGACAAAGTGTGGAGCAGAGACTGAAGGAAAGGCCATTCCAAGACTACCTGCCAGAGCCTGACAAATACAGAGACGGATGCTCGCAGCCAACCATTGGACTGAGCATGGGGTCCCCAATGGAGAAGTTAGAGAAAGGACTGAAGGAGCTGAAGGGGTTTGCAACTCCATAGGAGAACAACAATATCAACCAACCAGACCCCCCCAGAGCTCCCAGGGACTAAACCACCAACCAAAGAGTACACATGGAGGGACCCATGGCTCCAGCTGCATATGTAGCAGAGGATGGGCTTGCTGGACATCAGTGGGAGGAGAGACCTTTGGTCCTGAGAAGGCTCAATGCCCCAGTGTAGGAGAATGTCAGGGTGTGGAGGTGGAAGTGGGTGGGTGGGTGAGCACCCTCATAGAGGCAGAGGGAGGGGAAATGGGATAGAGAATTTCAGGGGGGGGAACTAGGGAAGGGAATAACATTTGAAATGTAAACAAAGAAAATATCCAATAAATAAATAAAATAAATGATTTATTTAAGAGGTGAGCATGGTGACTCATCCAGCTCTCAGGAGGCAGAGACAAGCAGATATTTGAGTTTGAGGACAGTCTGGTATGCAAAGTAAGTTCCAGGATAGTCAGGGTTACCCAGAGAAATCCAGTCTCCAATAAAACAAAACAAAACAAAGAGGTCACCACAAGAGTTGTGAGCTCAACGTCAAGCTGACTCCAGAGTGAGACCTGGTTTCAAAATCATTCAGTTGATCAGCCAATCAATTGATCAATGAAAACAAGCACCTTTTTTCCCTCTAGGGGAGCAAACGTAGGGGACTCACATACATGCTAAGCAAGTACCCCACATTCTCAGCCTTACCATCCACTTAGCAGTGAATTAGTTAAACCGCTTTGGTTCCCAACAAGAGCTCTCTGGATTCTGGATTCGCAAATTAAACACACACACACACACACACACACACACACACACACACACACACAGAGAGAGAGAGACAGAGACAGAGACAGAGACAGAGACAGAGACAGAGACAGAGGGAGGGAGGGAGGGAGCTAATTGTGGTATGCCTTGACTAGCTCAATGGTTGGGCACTTCTAGACCTCCCCACGACTAGTACACACTTCCCTCCCATATTCCTGGCTTATTTTATCTTTTCTGTCCTGTTACCTTTTGGGCACCTATCCCACCCCCCCAACCCCCATCCATGGGGCCACATTCCCTTTCTGCCTACATTATTGGATGATTTCTCACCCACAGCTCTTAAACCTAATATCTCCCTCTCCCTCTCCCTCTCCCTCTCCCTCTCCCTCTCCC
>NC_034608.1:72797462-72811907 GCF_900095145.1 Mus pahari
CCTCTCCCCTCCCTCTCCCCCCTTCCCCTCTCCCTCTCCCTCTCACTCTCTCCCTTGCCTGTGCACTCTAAAAGTCCTGCTCCATCACCCTGACCAGACACTGGTCAATTCTTTATTACCAGTCGAAGACAGCTGGGAGCAAGGACCCTCAGGTTCAGAAGTGCAGCTTTTGGGAGTTGAAATAAGACAAAGCATGAGAACCAATTCCCAACAATCAATATATTGCTTCTTTAACATCTGGAAAACAATACTTTGACAGAAGAAAAAAACCATTCTGATACTGTTTTTTAACCACCATACTTTGTGGTTTATCTGACAGTAATCTATTTCACTGAGACACTACAGTTAGCCAAGCTCCCTGAAAACACCTAACACATTCTATCCTGGATTTTATGGAAAACCATACCCTGTGGCTCTGTTTATTTAACTCATTGTGATGAGCAGGTAGCATTAAAAAATGAACGGGTTTTTTTTTTGTTTTGTTTTTTGTGTTTTTTTTTTTTTTTTGTCTGCCTGCTGCCCTGGTTTTGGGTAATATCACTTTACCCACAGCTTAATAGGTTTCTCAATCCTCAGAGAAGCTGATTCAGTGGATGGAGATTAACATGGAGACATCAGCTGCGCAACACGTGGAGGATGAGAGACTTCAGGGTTCTCAGTCCTAAATGGGACACCCATGACATACTTGCAAGGTTCAAGGATCATCATGGAAGGCGGGGCAAAAAGACTAAGATATAGAGGCAGTAGATAACTGTATCGGAATATTTTCATTCACAAATATGAACTCACAATAGTTGCCACAGCATGCACAAGAACTAACCAAGAACAAACCTAGACAAAACATCAGCATGGAGGGCGAAAGAGGTCAAGAAATCCCACCCCTAGCTGAGGAGTTATTGACAATTGGTAGCTGCTGGCAGGAAAAAACTCATCTCTTTTAAGGGTGTGACTTTTTGAAGGTTGACCACATTCCAATGGATGGCTCAATACAAATTGAGCTTCGTGGGCCATTAAAAAGAAGTGGGCTAGAGAGATGGTTTAATGGTTTTGAGCACTTGTTATCTTGTAGAAGGCCAGGGTTTGATTCCCAGTACCCACATAGTGGCTTATAAACATCCACAACTCCAGTTCCAAGGAATCCGACACCCTCTTCTGACCTCCACGGGCAGCAGGCCTGTATGTGGTTCGCTTACTCACATGCGGGCTACAAACTCATCCACATAAAAGGAAATTAAATCCAAATACGCTTGGGTGTTTTGTTTTGTTTTTAAAGGTACATAAGTTGTGGGAGGTATAGACATGGAGCGAATCTGGCAGGAGTTAGGGAGTTAGTGTGGAGTGAACATAAAAAAAAATACATTGCATGAAATTCTCAACGAAGTAATAAGAATGCTTTTTAAAAGAAGTGGTGAGCGAAGTGTTTTTTATTTTACTCTGCATGTAACTCTGATTCGATGCTTTTGGGGTGTCTGGATGATGTTTAAAACAAGATGAAGTGGAAGAATAGTTTGAGGGTCTTACCAAATCATGTGGAAGGCCCACTTCCCACTGCTCCCCTTCCTTGACATTGGACAGTTTTACAATCTGCTCACATGTGTCCCCTGACCACTGCTCAACTCAGCCTTTACCTCGTTGCTCTTAAGTTCCCACTCAGCTGCTTTTTAACACCAGCAGCTCAATTGTTAGACTTATTTTTTCTTTATTGTTGTCACTGATCTGTTGGGCACAAAACCAGCCTTATACTCTCATATTTATATGACAAGACGAGTTAGTTCACTTAGTTATTTTCCCTATCCTTTTCAAAGTCCTAACATTCATTGTAATTTTGTATTTCACCAGAAAACCGTTGGGGTTCCTTGATATGAACTCAGAACCACAGAACACTGGAATTTAGGGGACACGGGGACACAGGGGAAAGCAAATGTCAGTTAGGTTAAAGGACTCATTCAGAGGCGATGAGCAACAGGTTAGGAATGAGAAGTTATGGTTACTGATTCTTGAACCAGGTGCCTTTGCTCCACATGTCTCTGCTCATTGGCAAAAGCCCATGGCGGTGACTGATACCAGACAGAGCTATGAAGAGAATGCATTCCGAGAATATGAGCATGTGGTTAAGCCCATATCCAGGAAGGGCCCTCAACCTCATCTGTGTACCCCAGGGCTGGCTGTTAAAAGTGCCTTTCTTAGAGCAGAGCATCCATGTCAAAGCCAAGGGTAAATTCAGCCTTGACAAGACTTCCGTCAGCCTACCTCAAACTGGTGATCCTGTTTTCTCTTTTATTTACTTCATATTGTTGCTTACAAACAGTAGTTATTCTATATTCTTGTTAATTTATTGTCAGTGTCAGACACTAGGCTAGAAACCCCTGGGGAGTAGAGCCTTTGTGACAGTCATGCATGCTGACTCCCAAGCATCTGAAATAAGTAGCCATAAAGAGAATAGGTACAGACTCCAAGGCACCACACTTTTAAATCAATAGTAACAACTTTACGAAGGATACATAAACCACAGAACTGACAGATTAGAGCTTAACTGAAGCCTCACCATCTAATACAGTAGCCATGAGCTACATGCAGTTATTAAGTATTCGAGATGCGGCTAGTGTGAACAAAAATGTGCTTCCCTTGTTTTGATGTGACTTCAAGTCTTCCAGGCATGGCATGTGTCCTGGTTTCGTTCTGTTGCTGTGATAAAATACCCTTTAAAAAAAAAAACAGCTTAGGGGAGAAAACATTTATTTTAGCTCATAATTCCAGATTACAGTTGACCAAGCCCAGTCAGTCAGTCAACATGTTCTCCAGCACAGGAGTGAGGATTAAAGAGAAAAAAAAAAAAAAAAAAGACAGTTAGACAACATTGTAGCATGACCCCAGTCAATTCTGAAACTGAAGGCAAATTTAATTTTTCCAGTCTGCTTTGTAATTACATGCAAGTATTAAGGGCAAGCAGTACAATAAGGAAATAACAAGGCAGAGTCCCGCGATTACTGCCGTGACAGTCGTATAAAAGGACTTGTCATAATGACCAAAATACTTGAACCCACTTCCCTGTCCAAGCCCAAAATCTTGCCTGAAGCCTACTTCTTTTGTTCCAAGATTGCCAAAACTTACTTCTTTATCCCTAATGTCAGATTCCTGCCTGAGCTTACTTCCTTGTCATAGCCAATGTCAGATTCCTGCCTGAAGCCCATTTCCTTGTCCTTGGCCAACATCAGACTCCTGCCAGCGCCATCCCCAAAAGGCTCTCCACATCAGTGCATCACTGTGGGGCAGTTCCAGCAGCAGGAATCTGAAACAGTTGGTCCCATCCCATCCCATCAAGAGCTCAGAGAACTGCATGTAAGAATGCTTAGGGACTACCTTTCTCTACTTAAAGAGTTCAGGGCTCCAAACCAGAGACTACTTCTGCCCATCTCTGGGCTGGTTCTTTCCGTATCAGCTTAGGGAATCAAAGCTACCTCCTGTACACATGCTCACAGATGAACCTGAGCTTGACAAGCAATGACTGAGGAGACCCTCCCTAGATGACTCTAAGTTGTGTCAAGTTGAGAAACCATCACAGGAGAATGGTTTTTCTTCCATTTCCAGCCTGGTATGAGTATATGTCTTCTCTGAATGTTTATCTGCCCTTCCTCTCTTCCCTCCTTCCCTTTATCCTTCCTTACTCCCCACTCTCTTCTTCTCTCCCCTCCCTTCTTCTCTATCCTCTACCATTTTCTTGTCTGTTCTTCCATGTTGGGGATTAAACCTCAGAACCCTGCTCATTAGCTAGACAACCTCTCTACCACTGACTCACACCCTCAGGACTCAGTTCTTGGTTTGTATTTTAGTTATAGTGTTCTTCACAAATTACCTCACGTGTGACAATCTGTTGCTACACTGCCACAGCTTTTTTTTTTTTTTTTTTTTTTAACACATGATAGATTCTTTCTTCAAGCCTTGCACATTCACTCTGCTTCCAGACTTTCAGGAATAACCTGATGTTTTGTCATGTGCCTCGGGGCAGCCAGTGGCCAGGAGACTTCTCAGTGAAAAATGCTTCTGAGTCAGACATAGTGGCACATGTCCTTGTAACTCCAGCCCTTGGGAGAATGAGGCAGGAGAATTGATGTGAGCTTGAGGGTAGCCTGCACTACGTAGTGAGTTCAAAGTCAACCTAGGCTGTATACCACATTGCAAGTCCATGTGTTGAGTAAAACAATACAAAATGGGAAAGAGACAGAGGGAGACAGAGAGACAGAGAGACAGAGACAGACACACACAGAGCATGAGACAGAGAGAGAGGGAGAGAGAGAGGGAGAGGGGGGGCATTGAGCCTGAGGTCGCTGTGACGCCACTTTTTGCAGGACACACGCAGTGTTCGACATCTACAGAACACCAGCCTTCAACCCGTGGTCTTTGCTCCCCTCTGCAACACAGGCTGCAGGTATGTGTTCTGTAACAAGTATAATGTTGTTTATGAGAATATGCATGAAAAATGATTGGAATTATCTTTTCAGTGCTCCTTTAACATGACTCCTGTCAGTCCTCAGCTCTAGAAAATATTTAGAAATGGCTTGCTCAGCACTTTTCCAAAGTTCCCTCTGGTATCCCAGAGACCTCACTGTGGAAGGGCTGAGCATCCGTAGAGCAGGGAGCTCTCCCCACCCCAAGCATAGTACAAAACCAGGAAGTATTTATAGAGTCACTTGATTCATGGCAGATGTGAGAATTCCACTTCTCTTACAACAAAGCCAACATGAGACTACATTACATGAGAGTAAGAAACAAACAGCAATAGGGCACAGAATTTCAACTCTAGTCTTAAGATAAAAGAGCTATTTGGGTTAGCGGTGTAACTCAGTTGATAGAACGCTTGCCAGACTTTCAGGAATAACCTGATGTTTTGCCTGAATGTTCCTAGATTGTGGCTCATATGCCATGGGGCAGCCAGGAGACTTCTCAGTGAAAACTGCTTCTGAATCAGGCATGGTGTCACACATCCTAGTAACTCCAACACTCTGGAGAAGCCATGGGTTCAGTCCCCAGTGCTCCATAGCCTGGACCCAGAGGTGGACAGCTGTAACACACCAGAACCCAGAGAGTGGAGACAGGAGACTCAGAAGTTCAAGGTCATTTGTGACTATCAAGCAACTTGTCTCAAGTTTGACTAAATATTTCATAAAATAGACTTGAACTCAACTCTGTTTATTCTTCTTTTGGGTTGCATGACCATACATGTCATAGATATGACATAGTTCCTGACTTTTCAATGTTTTTAAATGCCAAGAAGACATAGGATGGCACCTATCTTGGGAAATGCAGTTTGCAATATGTACTGCATTTAACATATATAACACGAGGGGAACAATTAGCCTCAGTTTCTTTTAAGGTTCGTAGCATTAAATGCCAGTGTCTTAGGCTGTTGGTCCTGCTACAACAAAAGATAACTGAGTTTAAATTATTCATTTATAAATATAAATATATAAATTTATTTCACACCATTCAGGAGACTTGGAACTCCAAGTTCAAGACACCGGCAGATCCAGTGACTGCTTCCAAGGTGATCCTTATGCTGCGTCCTCGGGAGCAGACAGACACACTACTCACATGGTTGTCTCTCGGATGTCGGGCACTTGCTTGCCTACAGCAGGCTGGAGGCTCAATTCCCATTGTTGGAGGAAAAGAAAAGAAAGGGGGAAAAAAGAAAAGGGAACGGAAGGGAAGAGGAGAAGAGAAGAGAAGAGAAGAGAAGAGAAGAGAAGAGAAGAGAAGAGAAGAGAAGAGAAGAGAAGAGAAGAGAAGAGGAAGAGAAGAGAAAAAAGTCTTTTCTAGAACAGCATTGACTCTGTCAAACTAACTTTTGTTTTTAATTGAATGTAGTTATTGTACTTGTGTAGCCAAGATGCGAGGCAAGAGTGAGCAAGCCAGTAGCAGCACTTCCCCATAGCCTCTGCTTTCGTTCCAGCTGCCAGCTTCCTGCCTTAAGTTCTTGCCCTGACTTCTTCAGTGGCAGAGTGTGACCAGAGAAAGTAAGATAAACCGTTTCTTCCCCGAGTTGCTTCTTGGTCATGGTGTATTATCACAACAGTAGAAACCCTAAGACAGTGACCAACTGCCTAACTGTACCTGCTGTTCCCTTGATACTCATACTGTTGTACCCGGACCCCAGGCAACTGATGTCTCACTTGAGCCACCGAACAGCCAGCACAGAAAAGCTCTCTGCTACATTTGTGGTAGCTTGGGGGCACCTGTCGTCAGGCTTCAGAGACCGTTAGGGTAATTTTAGGCCTTAGAAGTATTTTTTGAGTATGAGCTGGTGTGGAAACACTTTTCTTCCTTCCTTCCTTCCTTCCTTCCTTCCTTTCTTTCTTTCTTTCTTTCTTTCTTTCTTTCTTTCTTTCTTTCTTTCTTTCTTTTTTCAGGACAGGGTTTCTCTGTATATCTCCGGCTGTACTGGAACTGACTTTGTAGACCAGGCTAGCCTCAAACTCAGAAATCCACCTGCCTCTGCCTCCCAAGTGCTGGGATTAAAGGCGTGCGCCACCACCGCCCGGCTCTTTCTTTTTTTTTTTTTTTTATTGAATATTTTATTTATTTACATTTCAAATGTTATCGCCTTTCCCGGTTTCCCTTCTGCAAATCCCCTAACCCTTACCCTGCTTCTATGAGGGTGCTCCTCCACCCACCTACCTACTTCTGCCTCACCAACCTAGCATTCCTCTACACTGGAGCATCAAGCCTTTACAGGACCAAGGGCTTCCCCTCCCATTTATGCCAGAGAAGGCCCCTTTAGCTCCTTCAATCCTTCCCCTAACTCCTCCATTGGAGTCCCTGTGCTCAATCCTTTGGTTGGCTGCTAGCATCCACATCTGTATTGGTCAGGTACTGGCAAAGCCTCTCAGGAGACAGCTGTATCAGGCTCCTGTCAGCAAGCACTTCTTGGCATCAGCGATAATGTCTGGGTTTGGTGTCTGCATTTGGGATGGATCCTCAGGTAGGGCAGTCTCTGGATGGCTTTTCCTTCAGTCTCTGTGCCACTCTTTGTCCCTATATTTCCTCTGAACATGGTCTTCACAGGTTCTCCTTTCCCTTGGTGGGGTATTTCAACTAATGTCATCCCCATGGGGTCTTGGGAGGCTCTTGCTTTCCTGAGATCTGGGAAATTCTGGTTGCTACCACCTTACGAGCCGGGCTTCCACACTCTCATTTACTGGTTTGCTAGGATTTCCACACAAGACACGGGCATATTATTAGTAGGGCTGATCAGCCGGGAGGGGCCCCCCAGCTCCCAGAACAGAGCCTCACATTTTTCTTTCTTTTCCTTCTTCTCTAAGATTGGAAACGGGTTTTAAGGCAACAGGCTTTATAACATTTGACCTGCTCGCCTACAAGAGAGGCATAGCTCAGCCCAAAGTATTGCCTCTGTGCTTCTTAATTCAAGACCCAGCAAAATGGAAGTGGTAGGGATCCATCCTACCTCGGGTCATTCTGGTTGAAACTTCTCCAGTTGGTCAAGCAGAAAAATAAAAGCAGTAATGAACAAAGCTGTTGGGGAACACAGGTATCCACTTCATAGAGATCCTCTCACAAGCCACAGATCGGGCCTGGATAACAATGAGCAGACCAGAGAAGAAGTATAATCCTCACAAGATCCTAAGGGGAGGCATTCAAGCAATGGAGCTATTCGTGGGATGCTGGGAGCAAGAGGCGGTAAACAGAACATCAGGGCCTGCTAGACACACAAGGACTTTGTGACAAGGTAAACTATGCCCTGGGAGGCCAACAGACGCAGACCAAAAAAAGATTTTCCACTGCTCTCTGCAGAAAGACCTTGTCATCTGTCACGTTCGGATATTTTCAGCCACACTTTCGTACGGGGATTAACCACAGTGTCAACGGGATCGTTCTCGACTACAAAGGACAACCGTGACAAATCTCAGGGCCCTTCGAATCTGAAGATAGCGTTGTTAACTTCTGTGGATGCCAGAGTTTTTCGTTGTCAACAGAGCTTCTTGAGTTATTTGTGCCTGCAGTGACTTGTATTCGGTCATCTGCGTCCCCCGCCCCCCCCCTTTTAGCTGCTTCCCTGAGATGTGTCATAAGGAAAGCGAGAGTGTTGTCAGCAGCAGCGTGTCCTACACTAAGTGACCACGGAACCCGAGCTCCCTAACTCTCATTCTGGTAGCCTTGATTCACTTTGCCCTGTCTCCATGACTCCCCGAGGAAGCGATCAGTGCCAGAGAGGGCTGTCTGGTCCTTCATTCTAGAAACCCTGACAGTCTTCCAAGAGAATAAATCACTCTCTGTTTTATTCCTGTAAGAATTTCTGAGGAACCTGGACAAGGAAGCTATTGTATGTATATACAAATAAATGACACAATCCAATGGTTTGGTGTTATCTGCCAAGCTAAACTACTGCGGAGCAGCTGTGCACATTTAAAATGATGCTTGGCACAGCTGGAGATCCATAAATCATCAGCTGCATACTTTTATCCAATTAAGAAAGTGAAATAAGTACCCAAAAAAGTCTACAAATTGAGATGTGTGTAAGGACTGGATGAAATTGTCATTCTGCTCTGAATGCAAAAATAGATAACATTGTTTTTTTTTTTAAAATGACTCTTCATTTTGCTAATATTGAAACTAGAATTTCTTGTCTAGGGGCCCAGTATTTTTGTCATTTCAAATCCTGTCATGAAGTTGTGCTTCTAGGAGAACTGTTTCAGGCTTATAGCTTTGTCTGTAAGTAACAGGGCAAACTTGAAGTTATAACTCATTGTGCAAGCAGTCATTCTTAAAAGTGAGTGGGGGTGGGTGGGTGGGGATAAAGTCAAAATGTTAAGGCTCCTCTGAGAAAACTGTAGATGGGTTATAGGTTTGGGAACTGTCCCTTTGTGGTTAGCCCTTCCTTCTGTCTTAGCCACCGCAGGTCACATGGGAGCAACAACAGACACCTCCACTCAGCTTCTGTGGGTCTTGGTTATGTAGGCATAGTTACACAGGCGAAGTCTGAAGGGGAAGGACGCCGGGGCACTGTAACAGAGGTGCTCTAGCACACTGGTTTGCTTAGATCTGAGGATGTTTCTAGAACAGTGGTTTAAATGCTAAAATGAAAAGCAAAAATCATACACAACCACGATAAAAATTGGTCAGATGAATTTTAGGTTACTTAGGAACCCTGTATCATCAATACATTGTTATACATCACCAAGTGATACATCAAACGTGACAGTTCTGTCTCTGCCGATCGCTATGAAGATGGTCACAGGTGCTTTAATGCAGTTTCTGGTTTGTACTTGTTCCCCCCGGAGAATTTATGTTTAAAACAATCATAAAAGCCTTAAGGTAACTCAAAAAGGAATTTGTGACTACTCGTCAGTTTAAGCCTACTGCTTTTAGGTACTGTCCCAACCCAACACTACAGGTGCGCGCCCCTTTGTGCCAAAGCATTGAGCTAAAGTTTAAACAGTGACGACTCTGAGCACGCAGAGAAAGAGCCCTTAGATTCCTATCCCATCTGCCTTCCAGGACTCCTCAGAGCAGGAGTTTGATGTCGAGGTGATGATATCGGATTTCTCATGAGTTCCAAGAGGTGAGAACTACAGCCGTTGTAGTAGTTTAAACGAAAGAGAACTAGCCTGCCTGAGAGGACTCGGTGGTAGCTCAGTGCGCGGAGTGTGCATTCGGCATGTACTGGTCCCTACATCCAATCTCCGTACCAAGAATGAAAAAGATCTCACAACATTTGTCCCATTCCATACTTAAGAACGTCTCTGTACCTCTAGAGACTCTCAAGCCATTAATGAGAAACTCTGAGGGTCCAAGAAAGCCCCCAAGGACCCATCTGAGACAGGGTTGCCCCCCAGGAAGTTACATATCATCGCTCTAACCCCAACGTACAGAGAAGAATCACAGACACAAGGGAAGGAGGCACAGATAACAAAGACCCAGGCAAGCAACGAGTCCAGAGCCCAACTTTCAGCAGATTTAAGGTCAGACATAATTCCTTCTGCCTAAATAATACCTGAAGCCTTTTATTTAACATTGTGACCATTTCACAAGTAATTACCAGGTACCTGAAGTTGAAATGAATATAAGGAGGCAGAGACTTTAGCTGAGCTGTTTGTCTTTTTTTTTTTTTTTTTTTTTTTTTTCGAGACAGGGTTTCTCTGTATAGTCCTGGCTGTCCTGGAACTCACTCTGTAGACCAGGCTGGCCTTGAACTCAGAAATCCGCCTGCCTCTGCCTCCCGAGTGCTGGGCATGTGCCACCACTGCCTGGCTTAAACATTTTATTTATTTATTATTGTTATAGATACGGATGTCCTGCCTGCATGAGTGTTTGTGGACTGTGTGCATGCACTGCCCATGGATGACAGAAGAGGGCGCCCTATCTCCTGGGACTGGAGTTACAGATGATTGTGAGCCGCCATGTGGATTCTGGGAGTTGAATCCTGGTCTTGTAGAAGCAGCCAGTACTCTTAACCACAGAGCCATCTCTCCAGCCCCTAAGCTTCCTGTCTTTAATATGTAAAAGAATGGATAGTTAACTTGTCAGTAGGACATCAGACACTAACTCAACAAACCAAGCCTTTGAAGATTCCTTACCTTTCCCTGCTTGTTCCAGCAAAGGAGTGACCCTTGAAGATTATCATTCTAAGTGGGTGTTTACTCAGTCAATTAAAAAACAGAGCTATTAAGATGAGTACGTGAGGCAATAAGCCCCTTTCTTTTTCCTAACAAGGCATCTCTTAAAGTCCAGATGTTAAATTACAAGCCATTATTATAAAAGTTCTTTTATTTGATGACATCTGTGGCTAAATGTTTGCGCCTTCTTTTGTCCATAACTTATTGCATTACAGACTGCCAGACGAAATACATACTGTGTGCATCACTAAATAAGTTACTGTGTAAACGAGGGCTTAAAGCAAGGAAAGGACGCCTGAATTGTTTTTGTTTTGTCCTGAACATCCTTCCCTCCACGTGGGTGTGTGCATGTGTGTGTGTGTGTGTGTGTGTGTGTGTGTGTTCGTGTTTGGCTTTGAAATCCTTCCATAGTAAACTGTGCTAAGATGGTTCAATAATGCCACTCCATGCTCTGAGAAGCTGGGGTCTGTTTCTTTTTCAAAGTGGTAGTCAGCAGAGAGTCAGTCTAGGATGAAGTCAGTGAATACTGGAGTTGATGTTAACCGAAGGGCAGGCTCCCTTTTCTCTCTTCCTGGGGGAGCCGAAGAGGAGCTCCAGCCTCATGGCTGTGCAGCAAATATTTCCAGTTCATTTGGGGGTGTGAGTACCGAAGGGGTTGAGAGCAAGAGGAAGCCAGACAAGGTTTAGACTGTTAACAAATACCTTATAATCAATCTTAGGAGATGCTTAAAAGAGCAAACTGCAATGAAAGTCATCACGCTCGCGAGCCCCGGCTGAAAAATGAAGAGAATGAAAATCCAAATGTACGTATTAAAACTAGGGGTTCAGCTAGGCATCAATGGGCCTCCTGCCCTGCAGAAAACACATCTTCATACCAAACTCTCACAATTTTCAACGAGTTTACCCATTACACAAACACTAGTGGTTTATGAACTTTATGGGCCGTGTTTATATTTACACAAACAGAAGGGAAGAAAGGATGTATAGAGAAGAATTGTTTGACTTTGGTGTATAGGTGAACTTTGATGGAACTTAGTAAAACTCAGAGCATTTATTACCATGATCAATGGCTCTCTAGGGAGTCATTTCCCTGCCCTCGCGGCTGGAGGTACATAGCTGCGGGGACAGCACCCGTAAGAAAGGAACAGAACAATAGGTTCTGTGAGTTCAAGAAGCTGAGGTTGCCCTTGCTGAGTGGGTGGTATGAGCATCCATCCCAGAACAGCACATAATTCAGGCAGAAGTGATGGATTCCTGAGCAATGTGGAAATAACAGAGGAGTACAATAATGAAAGTTCACTTGAATCACCCAAAGTGCTGAGGATTTCTCGTGTCAACAGATCTCTGGATTGAAAAGCCACACGCCTGGCGAATTTCCTGATCAAATCCAGGACACAAAGTTAACACCAAGTAGCCCAGTGCTATTACCCGAGCTAGACTCCACAGGGTGTTTGGTCGACTGGATTAATTAGGAAACAAGGAGCTGTTTTGTCCTTCGTAAAGCAATGAACGAATGAACTCAGTTTGCTTGAATTTGTTTTGTTCTGTTATTTTTTTAAAAAATATAGCTAACTCACATGTCTGTGGTTCACTTCAGTTCTGTCACAGCTTTGTCTTTGATTTTTCTTTGTCTGTGATGACACGGCATATATTTGCTGCAGCAAACTCTTTTTTTTTTTTTAAGATTTATTTATATATTTGAGGACACTGTGGCTGTCTTCAGTCACACCAGAAGAGGGCATCAGATCCCATTATAAATGGTTATGAGCCACCATGTGGTTGGTGGGAATTGAACTCAGGACCTCTGGAAGAACAGTCAGTGCTCTTAACCTCTGAGTCATCTCTCTAGCCCCTTACAGCAAACTTGTCATTGACAGATTTCACATCCTGTCACTTGACAGGAAGGCATTGGCTTTCTCAGTTTTGTGACGTGTGGTGACAACCTCACAAAAGAGAGTGACCCTTTCTTATTTTCTTCATAGGAGTAACTAAAGAACACTAAAGCCACCTTTGCTCTGTAGTTCCCTTCAAAGTCACACTGCAAGAAAGGTGGCCATGGGTAAGCTTAAGTGAGCCTGTCTGACTTCTCCCTTTGGCTGGGTTCTTTCATTGATTTCATTTCCCAGGGCCTCCGCACACTCTCGGCAGCTCTTGTGGGTTGTTTCTAGAAGTCACTAGTGTGGTCATTGTATCTTAGATTCACCCAGAGGTAACAACCAAAAAACAATGACGACAACAACAACATCGTTGTGACTGTTGACTGTCATATTCTGGCATCCTGGACGGACACACCAGGACTTGCCTTGAGGTCCCTGCACCCAGAGATGCGCAGCAGCATTCAGAGCCAGTTTGCGGTGCCAGGAGGGGGGGCGGGGAGGGTTGAGTTGGCGCTGAGGATGCCTGATTGGCCCTGACATTGGGTGGAGGATGATCAAAAGCCCTTCAGAAAGCAGCCTCCTGGGGAAGATGTTCTGGTTTTTTGTCTCCCCACCCCACCCCCTACCCAGTTTTTCTCCCTCCCCCCCCCGGCCCCCTGCCAAGGTGGGGACTGTCATCACTGTGAGGCTCCAAGTACATACTTCTAATGGAGAAAAAAAAAATGAAAAGCTGAACCTCCTTCTGTATAACAATAGATTCTAAACCTGTTGATCATCGGCATCCCTTGATCACATGAGGAGGTTTGAAGGGAGGAGGGGGGATCAATTTTTATGATCTCAAGCTCAGAGTCTGAGCACTGTAGCCTGGGGTCAAACTTTGCAGTCTATAATTTTAAGGGCTCCATATGATTGTAAGGAGCAGCCATATTTGAGAGCAAGGAACCAGTTTTTTTTTGTTTTGTTTTGTTTTGTTTTTTTTCTTTTCTTTTCCTTTTTCTTTTAAAACCAAGTATTTTTAGATGCGTCTTTGGCGATTCCATTTAGAACGCGCACTTTGTGTTTTGTTCCCAGTTTAAATCCGTTACCGTGCTACACTGCTTCCTTCATTAGCCTTCCTCGGTTTAGACATGCAACAAAGACAGCTTTTTGGGAGCATGGTTTTAGTGCTGATGTTTTTCCCTTAAACCTTCCTGGGAACATCAGTCAGTGACGAACTCATGAGTCCCTGAGTTCGAAAGTCTTTTGTGACTCTGGTGTAGAATATCCAAGGTTGCCACCTATGATCCCGACAGGTGTGGTGAAATTCTTGCAATTGAGATTCTCTGTCTGCCTCAGTGGCTCGAGTTGGAAAGACACTGGTTTAGGCACAAGGCAAGAAGCTAAGACTTCCTCCTCTCTCGTCTCTCCTTCACATTCTTCCCCACGCGTGTCTGAATCACACGTGGAGCGCAGGCATCCTCATCCTGTGAGAGCAGAGGTAGGAAGCCACTGCTGCTGAGGAATGAGGTTAAGAGTTATTGGAAGTTAAAGTTGGATTCAGGGTACCCGGGCCTCAGGGTTAGGGGAACGACTTGCCTCTGGGCTTTTGATCTCTGACTTGGAACTGGATGCCAATGACACCTCAAAATCCTTACAGTGAGGTCCTGGAAGCAAGCAAAGAAACGACAGGCAGGAGGTGACTGTGGCGGTGGAAGGTCATTCCTGACAGTGACCTACGGGACCAGCAAAACGGGAAGAAGGGCAACGTTTGGCCTCTCAACCTGCTGCATAGTCTAGGATATTGTAAGAGGAAACCAGCTGACCAACGCAGAGTAGTTTCAGGACCTTGGCCCATGTATCACAGGGCAGAGTAAACAGGGAGGGTTTGCAGTTATAGGAGGTAAGTGCCCGTTTGTTGCTGTTTATTTATTTATTTAGTGTGTGTGTGTGTGTGTGTGTGT
>NC_034608.1:72813012-72818548 GCF_900095145.1 Mus pahari
ATAATAATGAAAAGATTCACCACTGAGATTGCTTTTATTCACGTAGACAACTTACTTTTCTCTGGATTTATTTCTTTTTATTTGTGTGTGTGTGTTTGTTTGTTTTATTTACATTCCAAATGTTGCCTCCTTTCCCAGTCCCTGCTCCAAGGATTCTTCACTCCCTCCCCTCTCCCCCTTGCCTCTGAGAGGATGCTCCCCCTACTGCCCCCACTCCCCCCTCACCCAACCAACCATCACCACATCATGCCCCCCATCCCCTTACCCTGGGGCATAAAAGTGTGTGTGTGTGTGTGTGTGTGTGTGTGTGTATGTGTGTGTGTGTGTGTGTGTGTGTTTTAATTTTTTTTTGTTATTGTTCTGTGTGTGCAATGCACGTGAGCGCATCGGTACAACTGAGCCAGGTGTGTGCTTGTAGATGTCCAAGAACAGCCTCCAAGGGATTAAATTTATGATCAGACTTACACAATGACCATTGTTACCCACTGAGCCATAGCATTGGTCCGGGTGAGGGTTTTGTAACAAGGTTTCATGTAGCCTGGGCTGGGTTGCAACTCACAATGTAGAAGAAGCTGACAGAGCCCTGCTGAATACTGGGATTACAGGCACGCATGCATCACCATGCTGGCCTGGAATTTTCTAACGTTAAAGCAGTTTGGGTTTATATGCTTATTTGACAATTTCATTTCCTACCCTAAAAGCAAACGTCAGAAAAGTGCAAGCAATGGAATGTAGGTAAAAGCTGGCATTACGTGACCCTAGCTTTGGCGGCGAGTGCTATGTGCAGTCTGGACAGGACTCTAAACTTTTATGAAAGAAAACAGTAAGGACACGGTGTCCTGCCAGGACCTCTCTGTCCCACTCATTTAGATGGTAATCAGTTGAAAAAGACTGCAAACTTCGTCTGTAACACCCACATAGCAAAGGGCAGAAGCTCCTGGCGGGTAGAATCAAGCATAGCCACGCCCAGGCAAACATCTGCAGGGCTGGGTTTAATAGCCACTATTAATACCCAGCCCAAGTCAGAATACGATGTTTCTTTTCTTTCCGAAGCTAGATTTCTTTCATTGGTTCTCTTCATAGGTAAGAACAGTGTCCTGAATATCGTCCCTGACAGCTGCCAACCACAAACCTGGGTAGCGAAGAGGAGGTACAAACAGCGAGCTCGCTCTGTCTGCGGGGGTCTTTTGACTTGGGGGCCATCAGGGCGCTCACCTTCGGTGTTCGCTGCCTTAGTCTTGGTTCTGCTTCTCCCTGCCCTTTTGGAATTAATCATTCTACGTTCCCAGCTCAGCCTCATTTGTAATGCAGATTTAAACATACTCTACTCGGTAGCCTACAGTGGAAGGCCAGAAACACCCGCAACCCTCTGCTCCTTTGAAGCTCAGCCAATTTATAAGAAGGAATTCTCCACAAGTCACACGGGGTGCCTTGTGGCTGACAAGCAGAATTCTGGACCTGGCTTACTTCAATAAGTAAAACCACCTCAGGAATACACACTTTTGAAATCCTAAAATTTTTTCTCAGATGTGTATGCCTTTTGTCTTGAATAGTTCCAAACATGTAGATATTCATAAACTGGGAGCTAATTGTATTGTTACTCTTTATCGGAATTCTGTACTATTTAAAATTAAATTAGCAATGTGAACGCATATGAAGCAGGACAGAGATCCTACACAGTGTGGGTTGGAAATGGATCTTTCTGGAGAAGGCTTGGAATTGCTCTTCCTAGAAACAGCATTACTAGCTTGAGGCCACTTTGAAAAATTGTTTTGAAATTAAAAAGTAAAATTTAAATATAACTAAATCCTTTTTCCCTTTCCCTTTCCCTTTCCTCCCTCTGACCCCTCCCATCTCCTCTCTCTCTCTCTCTCTCTCTCTCTCTCTCTCTCTCTCTCTCTCTCTCTCACACACACACACACACACACACAAACATATACACATGGTGGGACTAAATATACAAGCACAGTCTGCTAGATCTGTATAATATTACCTATGCATGTAGCTTGGTATTTAATAAACAATTTGTGACTACCTTCACAACTCCCTGGAGCTTGCGAGGTCACAGATCTTCAAGGAGAACCTACAGCTGCTCCTTTGCTAAGGCAGCATAATCTACACTCTAAGTATTTATCCTTACTACCTGCAGATAAGTGTGGTCCTCCCTCCTCATCAAGGACACGCCTCTCTGCAGCAGATGGAGACCATTACAGAAAAACCACAGCCCATCAAACTGCAGTGCAAGTGAGCATGTGGTACCCAGCCCCAGCTGATCCGTCTACAGCTTGACTCTCATACCTAAGGCTCAAGGGACATCTCATAAAGGCTCAAAGATTGTCAGAGCAACGGGAAGTCCTCTGTGAAATTCTGTCCCCCTAGTAATGTTAGAGAAACTACACCCACGAAGTCTCAACAACATGGCTGCCCAAACAAGACCTGAACAGGGAAATCTTCAGCAGACACATTAACACGGAAGGGTAGATCTCCCAGGGACCCAACCCTCAGAAAAGAACTTCAGGCAACTAAGGGTGTCTGAGTGCAGGAGACAACTTTTGATGTTGAAGGGACTCTGGCCAGCTTGGACATAGCGAGCATGTCCCTGGCAGGCCTTGTCCTCCCCATTCCCTGTTTTGCTAAAAAACTGCTAGATGACATTCCTAATGCTAGCCCCCAAGGTCTATTTCCTTATCTGCACACTTCCTCCCCCTGAGTCTGACTACTAAGGTCCAGCTATCAAAGTATTGTAGTCCAGCAATCAAACCCCTCTTTGGCTCACCTAATTAACATGCCCAATTTAAATTAAACACCTCACCCTAACACCTTTATAAATTGTCATTTTCCTATGTGCCATATCTGTCTTCTCTCTATCCAGAGGCAGTCCTTTGTCCTCCTGGAACAAATAGCCCTCCTCCCTCTCCCTGGGTCCCTTCCCCTTCTCCCTCAGCCTCTAACTCCTATCTTTGTCTCCTCTTTCCTGCCCTCTGTCCCTCTGGGCCAGAGAAAACTTCTTTGTGTTAAGAACTTAGTCTCAGGGGTTCTGAGCATGATCCCTTTCCTTTCGGATGTTGTTTTCTTTGAGAATCTAGGCGAGGGCTGCCTGAACTCCGGCTTCACATGTTCTCAGGGTTTTCCCTTCCTTCTCTCTCTTCCAGCTCTGGCCAAAGCTGAATATTTCCTGTAAGACTTGCTCTAGGAGAAAATGAGTGCTTCCTTCTATCCCTCACCTCTCACAGATTACAACCATCCAAGTCTTCTTTATTTGAGAGTCTTACACCCATCTTGGGCCCAAACCCTTGTCAATCATACTTGCATGGTCATTAGAGTCCAAAGTCACTGTTAACCAACGTACTAAAAAAGTAAATTCAGAGTGGTTACACAGTGGCTTCCGGGGCATTGCCTACGTTCGTACAAACTCCAAAGAAGATCTCACCGTTGTATTCAGCATATCCAAGTGGTTTAGTGCAAGAGTGCTTTCACGGACTGGTGAGATGGCTCAGTGGTAAGAGCACCTGACTGCTCTTCTGAAGGTCTGGAGTTCAAATCCCAGCAACCACATGGTGGCTCACAACCATCCATAACAAGATCTGATGCCCTCTTCTGGAGTGTCTGAAGACAGTTACAGTGTATAATAAATAAATAAATCTTTAAGAAAAAAAAAAAGAAAAAAGAGTGCTTTCACATCGTTTAGCCAGGAGTACTGCTAAAAACCTAAGACTCATGTTGTTGCTTTTTGTGTACTTTGCTCTGAACATTTCCATTCTTGTCATCAGGGAATCTGGTAAGGTTTAAACTTTGGAAAGCGGGTTCGTTTAAATCAGGTACAATGGCATATGCTTACGATCCTAGCTATGTAGAAGACTAAGGCAGGTAGATTCTTTGAGGCTTATCTGGGAAATATAAGGAGACCTCTCTTTAGTTGCCTGTAGTTCTTTGCCTAGGGTTGAGTTCCTGTAAAGTTTTCCCATTTCCTTTTAATATGTCTGTTGGTATTGTTCTTGTTCAGGTCTTGTTAAGGAAGCCATGTTGTTGAACAGAAGAAAAAAAAAAGGCTTATCTGATAGCTAATCTTCAATCTTCTATAAACTTTCATTAAAATTGTCTTCTTAGACAAAATGAAAGGGTGTCTGAGCATGTACCTGCTATTCTGGATCAATTGAAGCAACCACCTTGGGGGATGCATTGCCCCTGCAGCCTTTATTAACAGAGTTCCCAAGAGGACTTTGGCTTCCACACAGAAAATAAAAGGACACTTTCTAGAATCAGAATCTAGAATCAGAATTTCTCCTAGGATTGAGGCCCTCAGCCTATCTCTGGAAAATTTTCCATTTTCTGTTTTTCTTTGTCTCCACTAATAGAAATCCATGAGAATATCATGGTGTTTTATTTATAGGTTACAGTCGTCACGTTTTCAAACTATTATGATTATAATGAGTTCAAGTTAACTTTCCAATCGACCAATTTAATCTAATTCAACAGCCCATTTTAAAAAGCTATTTTATTGGATTGAGTATTAGGAATCCAATCCTTCAGAAATAACTCAGATCATTTAGAAAAGCAAAAGGGTGTTTGCTACTGGAAAAGAAAGGAGAGGCATGGAAATTTTATGTACTAGGTCAAATATTTGGATGGTCTTATACTCTCTGGGAACTGTTAGCTCTATGATACCTGCCATAATTTTATAGATCTTAGGAATGCCATTGCTTACTCTCTGTTGAACATGTATTTTACTGATTACCAACACACCCAGAGAGTATTTTGATGTAGTCTAGAGTCTTCCTTTGGCAACTCAAACACGTTTCCTCTTTCTCTCTTCTTAATGGAGACCAGATTCTTAGGAATAACCCTTCATCTCCTCGAAGACCCTCTCGGCCACGCATTCCTTTGCACTGTCTTAGTTACCAGCTGCCATGGAGGATATCCTGAAGGGAAGAGCTCAAGATCAAAAGAGATGTCTCTGTTCACGAACTAACAAATACAATTCTCTCCTTCCTCGTTTTATGAACAGTGAGAATTTCTCTTCACATAACACACTAAAGTCAAAGGTGCCATGGAAAATGTGTCACTTTTAAATCCCACAGAGGTTTAGAAAGGTTACTCTAACAAGCATTTTCCAAGTTATGCTATTTATGGAATAATTACAGCTTGAGCTTTTCTGTCATCAAAATTAAATGGTTGATTCTTCAATGGCCCTTTTACTCCAAAAACCAATTCTGCTTCTGGCATAAATTATACTCAAGTTCAAGGATAAACTTGATTTCATTATTCTCTCTGACTCTGTTTCCAAAGTAAAGTAAAATGGAGTGTTCGTTGGAAACCAGTCACCCTATACCATTAAACTCAATCTCTTCTGCTTACTGTCTACCCCATAACCCTGCTCTTTCTACCCATTTGTACAAACACACATACACAAGCAATAATGTTCATCACTAGTATTACATTGTTGAGATATTTTCTAATATTTATATTTTCTGATTTTATTTCTTCTGAGTGTGGCTTCTCACCATACGTTCTTAATTCCAGAGAGTAGCTAAATATT
>NC_034608.1:72818694-72827507 GCF_900095145.1 Mus pahari
CCAGGCTAGTCTCGAACTCAGAAATCCGCCTGCCTCTGCCTCCCGAGTGCTGGGATTAAAGGCCTGCGCCACCAGGCCCGGCAGCTAAATATTCTTATGACCATCCCTAAGACCCAGAAGACATAACCATAATAGTACTAACTATTAAAGCACTTCCTTTTGGTTTGTTTTTAGGGTCTGCAAGATGACTCAGTGGGCAGTGGCACTTGCTACCAAACCTGATGACCGGAGTTCAATCGCTGGGATGCACATGGGGGAAGGAAAGAACGGCTCTCATATGTTACCCTCTGACTTCCATATGTGCACGTGGTACAGGTGCACACCACCCTTCCCTATACAAAATATATAATAAGTGTATCATTAAACTGAGAGGTAGGTTCTCATACAGTTTTTCATGCGAACTTTGTATTAGGGATAGAGGTTGCCCCGCCTCCCTCCCAATCCTCCTTTGCCTTGTATTCCTTCATTCCCAGTGTTCTGCCTTCGACTGCTTCATTCTCTTGTCCATTCCCTCCCTTACAGTCTCTTTGTATCCAGTCTCAGGGCCCCTTTCTAGTGTCCTGGCCCTTACTCACATATATCCTTTCCTAATTTTGACACTTAGAGACTGGAATCCACATAGACAGAGCACAGAGACGGTATTTGTCTTTCTGAAGTCCGGTACCTCACATGAAGCACTTCTATCCCAAGAGTTACCTAATTGAACTCTTTCATCGGTGTGGTATTAATTAAATTATGTCCCATGGGGAAAAAAGATAAGAGAGTCTGACTTTATTTGGAGGTAGGGTCATTACAGATATAGCAATGTTTAACGGAGTTATAAGATGGACCATAACCCAGTATGACAAGTGTCCTTAGAAAGGGAGACATCGGAACATAGAAGAACATAAATGCCACCATGAAGGCCATCATCTATGGCCCTTAGAAGGAAACCAGCCATTGGCACTTTGATTTCAAACTTTAGACTTCCAGAACCATGGGACAATACATGTTTTATTTAAGGCCCTTAGCTTATAGAAGTCACAACCACAGTTCTAGAAAATGACTTTTAAATCTCTTGAATTAAGTCTTATTCCACTCTCATAAACATAGGAAGGAGGGCTTTCCCCAAAGTCAATAGATAGTAGGAAGTAGGACTATAGTTTAACCTAGATATGTTTTTTTTTCTAAAGTTCATATAATTTCCACTAAACCATACTGATTCCAAGCTCAATTTATATTGACTTGGATGGTTACTTTCTTTTTTACACACAGCACAGCATATGGGTCTAGAGAATATACTTAGAATTGTATAGTCGAGATTTTTCTGTTTTGTTTTGTTTTGTGTGAGTCAGGGTCTTGCCATGTAGCTCAGGCTGGCCTTGAACACATAAGCTGACCTGGAACTTGTGGTTCTCTTGCCTAGGATCCTAAGGGTGAGGATTTCAGGGGGGGGGGCCATTGTACCTGGCTCTGTCCAGCAATTTTGTGGATTCTGACAGGATCATCACGAGCTCCCTTCTCACCTTTGAGGACCGAGTTATAATATAAATCTCAAGATGCAGGTAGAGTCGTTGACCTCCTTTGAGAAAAACAGTGTCATCCCTGGTCCTGGACAACAGTTATCCTACCCAGGAAACCAGTGGGAATCAGAAAGGTTAAACCAGACTCAGTTAGAAACTGTGTTTGCCTGCTATATGGAGAAGGAAAATGGGGGGAAAGAAAGAGAGAGAGAATGGAAGGAAGGAAGGAAGGAAGGAAGGAAGGAAGGAAGGAAGGAAGGAAGGAAAGAAGATCTTTATAGAAGAGGATCTTCTGGATGGTAAGTCAATTCAAGCTAGAAGACACTAAGACATCCAGAAAACAAGTAATTGAAAGCAGGACAAGGATCAGGAAAGAAAGATGCTTTAACAGTGAACAAAGGGGCTGGTGAGGTGGCTCAGTGGGTAAGAGCACCCGACTGCTATTCCGAAGGTCCGGAGTTCAAATCCCAGCAACCACATGGTGGCTCATAACCATCCGTAACAAGATCTGACGCCCTCTTCTGGAGTGTCTGAAGACAGCTACAGTGTACTTACATATAATAAATAAATAAATAAATAAATAAATAAATAAATAAATCTTAAAAAAAAAAAACAAAACAGTGAACAAAGACAGCAGTCAGGTTCCGGTACCAAGTCTACTGAGGATGACCCTGATGTGTTCATTTCCTGAGCCTGGCTAGGTAGTAGAGCTGAAATTCTGCCCATGTCCTTCCTTCCCAGCTGAGTGTCTGATTAGCAAAGGATGCCTCTTCACATAGAGCTCTCTCAGAGGCTTCACAGGCCCACAGAATGACAGCATCATCTCTAAATTGGAGCAGTGGTGTCAGGCTCTCGCAAAGTGGAGAAGAGGAGAGCCTGATGTTTGCTACACTATGTTTGATGGTTGTTACACTGTGTTTGATGGTTGTTACACTGTGTCAGATTTCCATCCTAGCAGCAAATATCTGAGACAACAGACTCGGGAACAGGCAAGTGTTATTGTGGCTTGAGGTTTCTGTTGTTTTAGACTGTGGTTGGTTAGCTTCCTAGCTCTTGGGCCTGTGGTGAGGCAGTTCGTCGTGGTAGGAGTGACTGGCCAAGGAAGCTGTGCACATCACCTCACGGAGGCCAAGAAATTAGAGACAAAGGGGGAAAATGGAAGTTTTGCACCTCATTTTCATAGAGGGAACACAGACCCAAGGGAGAATTGCCAAGTAATCTCCAGCAATTCTTGTTAAATTTGAATTCAGATCAACAGTAGACACTTTTTTTTTTAAACATAAGTACCTCCAATATAACACTTAGACTTCTTCTATATGCATATACTAAGGTATTTTTTTTCTCATTTTTATTAGAAGCTCACATTTTACCAGGCTTCTTGCAATTTTTTCATTGCTCAAATCTGGCAAAGTAACTGCAGAAGATCTTTAAGAGTAGGGTCTCAGTTCTACAGCGTGCGACTGGTGACATAGATGTGGCATCAGGAGAATTGAAAACTTGACCCTAGGGTGAGTACATGCTCTGCATTTGAAGTTCCCAGACCACTGAACCCATAGCAAGTTCCCAGTAAGTATTACCTATTCACATCATTATGGCTTTAGTGAAACACTCTTGTAGGCTCTAGAGAAGATTTCGGGGCAGAGGGCCAGATGGAAATGCTGCAGACAAGTGTAGAGGAACAAGGCAAAGAGTGAAGAGTATGTTGATTAGCACCAGCAAGCTTAGAGAGTGACTGGCCTTCCCTTTTCCCAAAGTCAAAATTCTTCCCTGAGACAAGGGGAATCAAATGATACAGACCAGTAACAGCACAAGATATTCTAGGCAAGGGATCCCTTCATATTATCACCTGAGGGGAAAGAGGGTAAGATACAGATGTATGAGAGACACAGAAGCCAGTGGCCTTTTGCTGTTGTCTTTGTTTGTATTTGTCTCATGTAACTCGTGATGGCTTTGATCTCCGGATACAGCTGAAGATGACCCTCAACATCTGATCGTCTTCTGCTGCTGTGGCCCAGGGCTGGGTTGTAGGCAGGGGCCGCCACATCTGGATTATGCAGTGCTGAGGATTACGATCTATAACTGAGCCAGCTCCCCAGCCTGGATAGTTTTTAACGTCAGTGGATGACAGTGTCACTGCATTGAAAACTGTTGGAAAGCCAGTTAGCAACTTAAAAAGAAAAGAAAGAAATTCCCTGTTATTGAGTCAAAATCAGGAAGATCGTAGAATGCTCTTTTGAAGAGCTTTGCCTTTTGAACTTATGGTAAAAATCAACCCAATTTATAATCAGAACTCTCATTGAAAATGAAAGAACAACAAAGGATCAAATGAAAACATCAAAATGATGCTCATAAAATTGACAACTTTGGTTTTCTAATTTTTTTTTCCTTTAAAAATCTATTTTTACTCCTGGGTTGCTCATTCTTAAAATTTTGAAGTGATGTTACACAACTATGAAGGAACTACTTTCACAGAAGCAGAAGCTTGTAGGCTAAGGAGTCCTACGTGATACGCACTTTTCTCCCTGGTGATTAGCAGAAGAACTTGGACAGAGCCAGAAATAGAGGAGCTGACAAGTTCACATAGCACAACCGTTCAACGTGATGGGCTTCCCAGATCTCTCGACTTCCGATGCTGCTGGTCCAGAAGGCTAGCCCTGATTTAGTGACTCTTTATAGCCCTGCTTCGTGCCAGTCAGAGGCATGCTGATTAGACATAGCCAAAGTTAACATCACTTGCTGGGGACTATTTGTGTGCTTGTTTTATTTTGCTGGGTATAGAACCCAGAGCCTCTCTCATGTTAGGCAATCATTCTGTCACGAAGGTACACCCTCAGCTCTTGAGTTTTTAAGGCGGGGTATCCTTCTGTACCTCCCCTCCCCTCCCTTTCCCCCTCCTCCCCTCCCTTCCCCTCTTCTCTCCTCTCCTCTCCTCTTCAGAATGGTCTAAATTCATATAAGTTCAATTTTAATGCTATTAAATAAATAGAATTCTTAGTAGTTCAATTTGTATTCACTAGCATTTTACTAATTTAGAAGAATCTTGAAATCATCGATTCATTTCCCTGTTACTTATTTATATATGTTTTAAAGGATTAATTTTACAGCCTTTGTCATTTAAGCCTAATGTAGGCTTAGATTTTTTTTAAGCCTACTTTTAATAAGGGTTCTCAAATATTTCCACCTCCTTTCTAGCCCACCATTCAAAGGAAGGGGAGAAAAGATGGTAAACAGGACAAGGGGATGTGGACCTGTGTAGAAGTAGTCCCTTGGTGCAGTTCTTATCGCCTTTTTGTCAGGAGACCAGCAGTCCAGTTCGGCAGTGTCAGGATACCAAACATGAATCAGCAGTGGTGTCATAATCTAGCAGAAACTGCCAGGCCTACACCGAATCGGCAAGAGTCAGCAGGGGCCACCAGGACCAGCCAGGAGGCCAGGAGAAGCTCTCTGCCATGCCTCTCTCAATGAAGCGAAGATGGAGAAGGTGAAGATGTGAGACCTACAAAGCACTGCACAGCTAGCTATGCAAGCGTCTGTCACTGTTATTGTCCACAGCTAGCTATGCAAGCGTCTGTCACTGTCATTGTCCAGAGCTAGCTATGCAAGCGTCTGTCACTGTCATTGTCCAGAGCTAGCTATGCAAGCGTCTGTCACTGTCACTGTCCAGAGCTAGCTATATAAGCGTCTGTCACTGTCATTGTCCACAGCTAGCTATGTAAGCGTCTGTCACTGTCATTGTCCGCTGAGTCCTATTTATACTCTCTCCAAACACCACGTGTCCTTCCAAGGGTCTGGCCTCAGCAAAACAGGACTTTGAGGCAGCCTTACTGTGTGAGTCTCTGTCCGCTGGTATAACCAGAAACTTCCACTTCAGCCCCCATATGAATATTTTAACAAGTAAAACCCATGAATTGTCAGCTACTTTAAAAGATGGAATTGCACCACAATGCTGACAAGCTGTAAGCATTAGATCAGAGCTTTGCAGACATAAGGCTATGATGGGAACTGCTTTAGACTTTTGCATCACTAGGAGAGTACACCTCTTCCAGAATGAATGTGATTTCTGGTTTTGTCCAATATTTTGTCCAATATTAATAGTTAATCATCTCCTGTTTAGCTGAAATGTTATTTTGTTTGTAAAAGCCATCTATGGCTACAAAAAAACTGGATGAGAAACCCTATCAGATGCAACCAGTTTTTTTTTTTTTTTAGATTTGTTTATTTATTTATTATGTGTACACTGTAGCTTCAGACACTCCAAAAGAGGGAGTCAGATCTCGTTACCGATGGTTGTGAGCCACCACGTGGTTGCTGGGATTTGAACTCAGGACCTTCAGAAGAGCAGTCAGGTGCTCTTACCCGCTGAGCCATCTCACCAGCCCCCAGATGCAACCAGTTTTTACAAGTGTCTGAGTAATTGGTTATTGCTGGTTTTTGTAAAACTCAAATTTAGTATGATTTTCCAAGATTACCTAAGATTCTACGGTTTTAGCCAGCATTTTCTTTCACCAGCCATACACACCAACATGGTAGAGTCTGGTAGCACTGACCTGATACTGTGTTTTAGACTGACTTGCATAACATAGTGAGTTAGAGGCATGCCTCGGTTAGGAGGGAGACTTTTAAAACAAATGTACATATTAAACTTATATATAAAGATATTTAGAATTACTCAAAAGGTTAAGTACTTCTTCTTTTGAATATAAGCTACACTTCTTTTAAAAGCCGTGACTTTCTTTACATAGATATAAAAAAGAAAATCCTAAAATGTATATGGAAGTACAAAATACTCCAAATATCCAAAGCAATGCTGAACCAAGCGGGGAGTGATGGGGTATCACAGTACCTCAAGTGATACGGAGCCATAGTATGGACAAGAACAAACGAGGACCGGCACAGAAACAGACAAGCAGTGCGTTGTAGATTAGACCTTGCTTCTTTGTATATTGTATGTTGCACTTTGTTCCAGAATAAACCCACCTGGTCCCCTATAATGATACTAAGAACAGTCGCTGAAGAGTAGACAGCCTCTGCAACAGGCGGTGCCAGAAACAGGCATCAGGATGAAACTAGATTCATACTTCTCACCCTGCTTCCAGTAGGGGAAATACTTCAAGATGCGGGCTTAGGTAATGACTTCCTGGACAGGATTCTAATGGCAGAGGAGATAACGGTGGGATTTGATAAACGGGACTGAAAGAAATCCAAAAGCTTCGAAGCAAAGGAAACAACTGTCAGAGCTAAGAGACAGCATACAAAATGGGACAAAACCTTTACCTGCCATTCGTCTGACAAGAGATCAGTGTCCAGAAATTTAACATCTAGATTATGTAAACATTAAAGCAGGAACACCAAAATGGCAGACAGTATAATCAATAAATGAGCAAGTGAATTGGTCACAAAATATCCATGGGGTTGATCACACAATTAGCTTTTAGGAGAAAAATAACTTGGACATCTAGTAGAAAATTGAATCTTGGGTTGAATCTCATCTCTGCCCTAAGAAACATCAGGAAAGGGCTTGTTAAAGATAACAAGGTACAGAACGTGATAATGAAGTCATTTCTGTTTGGTTTTGCTTTGCTTTGCGAAACAGCGTTTCTTTGTGTGGCCCTGGCTGTCCTGGAACTCGCTCTGCAGATCAGGCTGGCCTCGAACTCACAGACAGATCTCACCACCTCTGCCTCCTGAGTGCTGGGATTAAAAGTGAAGGTAATTTTAAAATATTTCTTTTATATTTTGAGGTTATAATATAATTACATTATGTCCCTTCCCTTCCTATAATTTCCCTCATATGCTCCTTATTTTTGCTATTTTTCAAATTCACGGCCTCTATTTTCATTATATATTTTTATACACACATATATACATATCTACATATACACAACACACACATACATTGTGAGTTTTAGGCTGGCCTGGTTTACATAGTGAGTTACCAGGCCTGCCTTGGTTAAGAGTAAGACTCTGCTTTAAAACAAACAAACTTACACATTAAACTTACATATAAAGACTTGCTAAAGGACAGAAAAAGGGAAGTAACTTCTTTGGAACGTGGTTTCGTTTCTATTAAATGAATTCATGTGTATATATAAATATATTTATATAATATTATATATATATTATTTATATAATATGTGTGTGTACAACATGACTAGTCTATAAAATGATACCTGTATGTGTGCTTGTTTTCAGTTCTTTAGAATACAATTACTATAATCATAATTTAGGATTTTCTCTTTCCAACCAACTTAGTATGTGAGGACCAAAGCAGTATTCTCTTCAGCATTTCTGTGGGAGCGAGTGAAACATGGATCTCTTTGTAACGGGAGCAACACCAGTATCAGACGTCAGACTCAGATATTTTCTCTTATAAAGCTGAGTTAATTTCCTTTTCGAGACAAGGTCCTATACCTCAGTCTGGCTGTCCCGGAACTCACTCTGTGGATCTGCTGGCCTCAGACACAGAGCTCTGCCTGCCTCTGCTTTCCCAGCACTGGGACTAAAGATGTGCACCATCTCACCAAGGGAAAACTGAGTAAATTCTTACCTACACAGAAATCTGGGCTTTAGATGATTTTCAGTCAATATCCCCCCAAACCCCCAACATTTGTCTTGAAATTTATTGAGGAAGCAATTTTAATTGTTTAGGATGGTAGCTTCTACGGTAAATGCCCTCCAACCCCTGCATATAATCACACATGTGCACGCACACACACACACACACACACACACACACACACACACACACACAAAATTCTTACTCTGACATTTATTGAGGAGGCAATCTTAAGCTGTTTAGAATGGTAACTATGGTAAGTGCTCTTGACTTCTAAACATGAGGTGAAAAACCTAGTGGTAGGAAAGCCCAGTGGTTGGGGGGAGAGCGCTCAGTGGGTAGAGTACTTGCCTGCAGAAAACCCTGGTGAAACACTTGCCTCTGAAACTGAGGGCTAAATCAGGCAGACCCGGGAGCTTGCTAGCCAGTAAGTGCACCCAAAATGATGAGCCCTGTTGGAGGGCCACAGAGAAAGACATCTGATGTCAACTTCTGGACTCTATGTGTGCACACACAGGCATCCATGCCTGCTCGTACACATATACACTACATGCCTCCCCCCCAAAAAAGCAGAGATATTAAAATTATGAGGTGTAAAAAAGCCCAGGACCAGATGGGTTTAGTGCAGAATTCTATCAGACTTTCAAAGAAGACCTAATTCCAACTCTCCTCAAAGTAATCCACAAAATAGAAATAGAAGGTACTCTCCCCAATTCATTCTATGAGGCCACAATTACTCTGATACCTAAACCACA
>NC_034608.1:72828704-72845236 GCF_900095145.1 Mus pahari
TAGGAAACTTTTGGGATAGCATTTGAAATGTAAATAAAGAAAATAATTAAAAAAATAAAAAATAAAAATATGAGGTGTAACATATATTGTTTTATTTATGATAAAACTGTATTACTGCAAGTTATCAGGTTATTTGTGAATCGTCAGTCATTTTTCAAATGTGTTTTGTTGTCAAGTGGTCAGAATCATAATATTGAATTATCTTATTCAGAGGCCAGTTATTTAACAATATGGGATCACTGTCATTTTTCATTATTTCTATGAGTTCTTGGTTATTTTGACCACTCCTTTAAAAAAAAAAAATACACCCACTGGTAGTGACATATGGAAATGGAGACGCTGTAAATTAACTCTTTCACTGACTGAGGGGGCGTTGCATGAACAGATCGTCTACAGTTTGCATCAAGCATGTAACTTTGAATGCACTAGTTCCTCAGTAAATCTTTAATTAATTAATTAGTTTCTCAATCCATTTTTATCTTCTGGCCTTTATCAGGTCTAATCAAACCCTGATTACAACAAAGGTGAAATTGCCAACGATCGTGTTCGACTAAAAGAAAAGGTAAATTGCAGGATTAGTGCCCACATCAACCCTGCCCAGTTATATTATTTTAGCCTCAGAAGTGTTTGAAAGCCACAGCTGTTGGTACTGCTTTTGATTTGCCAGACCCTCTCACAGTCTACTTACTTCGTTTTGAACATGGCATTTGTACCACATTAAAGTTTGGCAAGCTTAATCCTCCCTAACCACAGGCGAATGTGAACACACTAAAATATATATATATATATAAATATATATTTTAGCCAAAGCCATTATCGAGTGTATATTTGTTGGATTTGACTAAGAACCTCTAATTTGTTCATGTACAGTTGGCATCCTTTCATTCTGGGTGATGATTGCAACTTATATATTATGTGTCCAACGGCTGATTAAAGTGCTAAGCAGTGGTAGGGGGAGGGAGGGAGAGAGAGAGACAGAGAGAGAGAGAGAGAGAGACAGAGAGACAGACAGACAGACAGACACAGAGAGAGACAGAGAGACAGAGAGACAGAGAGACAGCGAGACAGAGAGACAGAGACAGAGAGCCCAATCCTGTTCTCCTTCTGAGGGCTGACATTCCTGTCCAGGGAGCCCCTACAGGGATGATTTTTCCCATCCTCTTTCTCTGTCTGTTCCACACTGAAAGCATGGATGAGTCTCTCTCTCTCTCTCTCTCTCTCTCTCTCTCTCTCTCTCTCCTGCCACCTCACAAAAGACTCTACCCTTACATTTTCCTGGCAACGGCTTCATTTCTTGAACAAAATCTTCGTTCTCTGGTTCTCAAGCAACGCTAAGCTCAAGCCAACACCTCTAACGTTCCAATACAAAGAAGTTCTCCGAGCTCGAGGCCCCACCATCCACTGAGGCACAGCAGGAGTAAGCATGCCAGATGTTAAGACTCGGGCTGGTGAGATGGCTCAGTGGGTAAGAGCACCCGACTGCTCTTCCAAAGGTCCAGAGTTCAAATCCCAGCAACCACATGGTGGCTCACAACCATCCGTAACAAGATCTGACTCCCTCTTCTGGAGTGTCTGAAGACAACTACAGTGTACTTACATATAATAAATAAATAAAATCTTTAAAAAAAAAACAATAACAACAACAACAACAAAACCACTAAAACAAAAATANAAAAAAAAAAAATTAAAAAAAAAAAGTTAAGACCCTTGGGCTGCTTCGTTTATCCACAGTGCCAGCTACAGCTCTGAGTGACACTCATGGAGCATCCCTCCTTCACGACTGGGCACCACAGATAATGTTCCCGATAAGTTGAAAACGGCCTCGGGTATTTACTTCATGGCACATGAAGTGGAAAAGGAGGAATTCTATAATTGTTGTCGTGTGTAGTCAAAAGGAAGATACAGAATTAACAATCCTCTTGATTTACCTCTCCATCACACAAATCAGTATTCCTCGATAGGGAAGATGTTTTAACGTCTCCCCAAGAGGACATCTGAATAATAATAATAATAATAATAATAATAATAATAATAATAATAATTGAGAATAAATTTACCCAAATCCTGAAGTTAGATTAGGTTTATTTAAGTCTAGAAACTGCAATGTATCAATGTCTTCAAAACAAAAACAAATCCCCCTCCCTAAGAACGCTTCGCTTAGTCATTCAAGTCGGTGAGCTTCCATGAACTTACCATCCACTCTGTCTCAACATTGTTCACTTCAAGGAGTGAGATGGTGTGCAAACGCACACATCACAGGACCGTGTATGTGGGAAGCCATAAGCAAAAGCAAATTTCCTTTTATTTCTCAAAGAATTACCCTTGGATTCATTGATCATGCGAACAAACATACAATCAAAAGAACAGGACCTGTTTCTGATCCGTTGTCATTACTTCTTAGGGCCCGCCTTTTCCACTGTTACACATTATGACATTTAGACACAAGCTACCAAGCCAGTGTGAACAAGCCACACTAAGATGGTGTCGCAGGCTGGGACCCTCAGTTCACTGTTTATTTTATTGTTGTTGTAAAAAGGAAGAGGAAAATGTCAGTGAAGAATCCTAGTGTCAAAAAGATATATTTTTTAAATGCATCATTTTTTTAAAGATTTATTTATTGTTATATGTAAGTACACTGTAACTGTCTTCAGACACACAGGAAGAGGGCGTCAGATCTCATCACAGATGGTTGTGAACCATCATGTGGTTGCTGGGAATTGAACTCAGGACCTCAGGAAGAGCAGTCACTGCTCTTAACCACTGAGCCATCTCTCCAGCCCATTAAAAAGATATATTAACTACTGTTGTTTATTACCAAGGCCAAAAAACAAAAACTAAACAAAAACAGTAACAACAAACTAACAAATAATAACCCATGGAAGGAGTGATTTATTTTGGCTCAAGGTTACAGTCTATCATGACATGTAGGCATGGTGGCAGGAGCCTGAGACAGCAGGTTACAGCCCAAGGCAAGGCACAATGGACACTGGTGACCTACACACCTCCTCCTTTTTATTCAGTCCTGGACATGAGCCTGTGGAATGGTACCCTCACTTTGCAAGCGGATCAACCTATCTCAGCTAAAGCTCTCCACAAACACCCTCACGGCCAAAGGTGTGTCTCCTAGGTGAGTCTACATCTGAGCAAGTTAACAACCAATGTTAACTACCAAGTCTGTTACATCTACAGAGAGAGACACACACATACAAACTTGGGTAGGAAATGTTTGCTAAGATAGGTAAATAGCTTTGCAATTACTTATTGCCTTCTCTAGTTGTTTTATTGAATGTAACTTTTATTTATGAGCAATAATTCATACAATTGTGGATAGCCTTAAAGTCAATTTCTGGTCCAGGCTACAGAAATAAAATTTATATTTCCTTCCTTCCTTCCTTCCTTCCTTCCTTCCTTCCTTCCTTCCTTCCTTCCTTCCCTCCTTTCTTTCTTTTCTACTTGAGTTCCAAGACCAGGTCATGTATAGAGGGGAAGCCAATTGGAGGTATCTGCTGTGAGGCAATGCCTTTCATGACCATGGCAATTGTGACTGCCCAGTCCATACAGATCAAGAGACACCTAGAAGGAACAGGTTCTTGTGTAAACACAGATATGAAATGATTTGCCATCCACAATATTTTAAAACTCAGCTCTGACCTCTACTGGCCGCATTATTAAAATACCACAGCAAGCGTCCAGAAATGGTCTTTTATTTCATTCAGTCATTTTTAATTAAAAAAAACAAACAAACAACTTTCTTTTGATATCTATTTGTCTCAGGTTAGCATACATAGTTCATGACATGCATAGGTTCATTGTGATATTTTAAAATATACACGTCAGTAAACTTTGTACTTAATTATTCCCCTCCCCCACTGCCATTCCTTGCCCCTCCATGGCTGGTTCCCTTCTTTCCCCAGATAGCGCCTCCTTGTATATTCACTTAAATGCTTTGTATCATAGATAGATAGATAGATAGATAGATAGATAGATAGATAGATAGATAGATAGATAGATAGATAGACAGATAGATAGACAGATAGATACTTTTATCTCTCATGTATTATAAATAGAGATTACAGTGGAAAATGTTTTCTATCTTAAAATTTGTTAGGAGAAACATTTATACTGCAAACATTAAAAAGCTCAATGCCTAGTACAGCTGTTCTCAACCCTATGTGTGGGTTATGACATTTTTGAGGGGGGGGTCACATACCAGATATCCTGCATATCGGAGATTTATATTATGATGCATAACAGTAGCAAAATTACACTTATGAAGTAGCAGTGAAAATAATTTTATGGTTGGGGGTCACCACAACGTGAGCAACTGCATTAAAGGGTTGCAGCGTTAGCAAAGTTGAGAACACTGTCCTCTTACATTAGAGGGTAGAAAGTGCTTCATACATTTTATTTTTGGTTTCTTTGAGACAGGATGTCATGTAGCCCAGGCTGGCCCTGAACTTCTGATTCCTCCACCTTCACCCCCAAGTACTGGGATTACAAGCATGCACCACTGCATTTGACTTAATATGTGACTTTACAAAGAGAAAAAGAAGGGCCATAAAGGGAATGAAGAAGTAAGAATCTTAACAATGTGATATCTCTCTCTCTCTCTCTCTCTCTCTCTCTCTCTCTCTCTCTCTCTCCCCTCTTCCTCCCTTCCCCCACCCCTCCCCTTCTCCCCCTCTCTTCTTTTTCCCCCATATCACAAATTAGTTAAATAACTCATCATTCTAGAAGCAGTACCCTTTTTCTCTGGGAGTTTCTGCAGGTTTTGGAATCGGCCAGACTTGTATTCCAACTCTGTCAGCCTGTGTCACAGAAAACAACCAAACCAAACCAAAACATCATCAACAACAGCAAAGAACAAAAACAAACAAGCAAACAAACAAAAAGCCCCAAGTCCTCCATAGCTTAAAAAGCAAACGTTTGTACAAAACCACATCGAGATAGCACCTCACAGGCATCGAGATGACTCATCAAGAGAAACAGATAATGGGTCAGTAAGGATGTGGTGAGCCTTGCTGGTGGGAGAGGAGCTATTATAGAAAGCACCAACATAAGAACGGAGTTACCATATGATCTGGCAATTCCATCTTGCGAGGGAATCGGAATCGGGGGCTTGAAGTGAGTTCTGCATAGCTAGGCTCACAGCAATGTTGCTGAGAGTTACTAACAGGGGGAAACAACCTACATATGAAAGCATAAACAAAACAAAATGCAGTAGAGACACAGAACAGTATGACTCTACATCAAATATACAACAGTGTGGATGAACTTAGAGGACATTGCACTAGAAAACCAATTGCAAGAAGAGAACGGCTATGTAACGCGCAGCCTGAGAACCGTTACATTGATAGAAGCCATCGTGATGAAGATGGTGCCCCTCGGGTGCTAGAGGGGAGAAGAAACGGGACGTCCCTGTTCAACGCATACAGAATTTCTATGTCACAGGTTGAAATGATAAGAAAATTCGGTGGCGATGGGTGCACAAGATAAATACACTTTGCACCAAGCTGTACGCTTAAAAATGGGTAAGATGATAGATTTTATGTGTATACATTTTTACCACATATAAAGCCTTCTAAACATTAGGAAAATAGAAGTGGCTGGGAAACATTAAAAACAAAGACGTGGGAACTGCAGAGATGGCTCACTGGTTGCTTTTCCAGAAGATCTGGGTTCAGTTCCCAGACCCCATACATCAGCCAACAACCCCCAGTTCCAGGCGATCTGATCCCTCGTTTGGCTTCCTAGGGCACTGCACGCAGATAATGCCCAGACACACATGCAGGCAAAACACCCATACAAGCAAAATAAATAAAATAAGATCTCAAACAACAATATTTAAAAACTACAAAAACATCTATTCATCTCATGAGCTGACCACAGGTCAGTGTGACTGATAAACTCAACTCCGCTGTTAGGGATTAGCTCAGTGACCCATGTCATCTTCCAGGAGCTGGGGCTGAGCTCTTGTAGAGACTGTCAGTGGTAAGGCAGTCCTAATCAACATCACAGAGGCACATACTCATTCAAAACACACCCTACTGACCAAAGAAAGCCCCATTGGTCAAGACAAAGAAGCTTTTGGAAGCTCAGAGGTATGCCTCTTGCATACACAGGAAAGGGAAGCAAAGGCCATGGGAGGATGAATAATTTAGAACAAATAATTCAATAAAAAATTGAGTCACCCCCTGCCTTGGAATTTTCGTGATCTGAGCTGGAATTTTCGTGATCTGAGCCGATTGCCACCAGCAAATTACTTATACTGCAATTCACACATGTCAAGAGACACATAGAGTAAACAGATCCTGTGGAGATACAGGGGGAAAAGCAGTTGGATGTCCAAAAAAAAAAATGTTATTTGTCCACCTGTGAAACAGCAGTAAGGACAAAGGTATTCTTCATAAAATCACTTCGGCTCAATTCTTTTGTAGGCTTAAGGAACACTCAGGACCCGAGATTCAAGAACTATAGCGTAAGCTACTGTTCTTGAGCTATTTCACTACTACTTGAGTCCTGCATAAAATCAGACAGCTGTCTAAAAGATCGCCGTGGTTCTTTCCCGTGGTAAAACATAGTTAATAGGTTAAAGTATTTATTAAAGGCATATTTCCCGCCTCTAGAGCTGCTTTTTATCACAAACACCAGGTGGCGCTCGACAACAACTTAAGACTAGAATTCCAAGGTTATTTTCACTTCCTGTTCCTTTGTAAAGCAGAACTACCGCGTGTAATAAAAAAATAAAAATAAAAATAAAGTAAAAAACAAAACAAAATAAAACAACAGCAAAAACCAAGGTGAGAGCCTAAGTCTTTATGACCTTGCAGCAAAAGAGAGGGCCCAACAAACCTGGTGAGTGACCGGAATTTCTAAAGTTTGTCTTTGAAACTCGAAAATCGCTTTCCTTCTGAGCCCAAGGTGTGAGGCTGTAAGAGCAGCTCGCTGTCTGAGGGAGCCTGCCACGCAGGAAGCCAGAGTGGCTGGCAAGGGGAGACTCGCTCAGGAAGCTCTGGTACTAACTCAGGACGCTCACACACTAGGGCTGAAAATGGAGGATGACCGTAGTAAACAGATGAAAGGGTGATTTAGCACGCTTAAATAAATAAATAAATGAAGGAATAAAGGAATAAATAAATAAATAAATAAATGAATAAATAAATAAATTGACTTGATGCTCCAGGCAAGGCGGATGCCTGGGGGTAGGGTGGAGTGGAGGTGGTTGATCAGGGGAGCGCCCTCTCAGAGGCAAAGGGGAAGGAGGAGGGGTAAAGAAATCTGAAAGGGGGAGGGGAGCAACATTTGGAGAATGTGAATAGATAAAATAATTAAATAAAGAAAAATATTTTAGGGCTGGAGAGATGGCTCAGCGGTGAGCACTTCCAGAAGTCCTGAGTTCAATTCCCAGCAACTACATGGTGGCTCACAACCATCTGTAACGGGATCCGATGCCCTCTTCTGGTGTGTCTAACAAGAGCGACAGTGTACTCACATACAAGAAATAAGTAAATAAATCTTTAAAAAAAGAAAGAAAGAAAGAAAGAAAGAAAGAAAGAAAGAAAGAAAGAAAGAAAGAAAGAAGAAAGAAAGAAAGGGAAAGGAAAGGAAAGAAAAGAAAAGAAAAGAAAAGAAAAGAAAAGAAAAGAAAAGAAAAGAAAAGAAAAGAAAAGAAAAGAAAAATATTTTGAAAAAGAAGTTTATTTGTGACCTGGAGGAGGAGGCTGGAGGCAGAGATGGGAGGAAAACAGAGAAGGATGAAAGCAGAGGAGACAGGAGGAAAGAAAGAAGGCGGACACCAGGAACACATGGGGGGGGGGCAAGGAGGAAGAGGAGTAGATGGAGAAAGAAAGAGACAGAGAGAGACAGAGACTGAGAGACAGAGAGAGAGAGACAGAGAGGCCGAGAGATTTAGCACGCTTTTAAACAAGAAAGCCTCGAATGATAGAACCCATTATGAACTATTCTGGGTAGCTCGGCCCACGAACAGGGCACAGAGCCGTCGGGTGGCGGTTTGTGTCTGCTGTCGTTCCTGCACGTCTCGTACGCACTGAGAAGACACCGAGAGTGCATCTGCCTGTTTGGCTCGTACCCTCTGGCGCTCAAAGACGAATCTAAAAAAAAAAAAAAAAAAAAAAAAAAAAAAAGTCTCGTAGGCGCTCGGCTGCTGTGGAGAACCGAGGAGTGATCCAAATGACTAACTGTGACTATCAGCCCCGTCTCCGTGGCCTGAGAGACAAATGTTCTCTTACTCATCTTCCATGAATGTGCTCGTTGAATGTAGGTCAGCTGTGACTCGTGGGCTCAGCTGAGCTAAAAGTTCTCAGGAAAGCGGTTCTCTTGCACCAGTTTGTTGGTGGTATTTTAAAGTAGTATGGCAGCCCTCTTGCGTGCCTGTGCCACAATATGATAATGGGAGGAGCCGTGGCTTCAAAGGCACATTATTACAGTTTAGCTCTTCACTATGACCTCCATGTTCCTATAGAAACCTGGCCAGAAGAGAATCCCTTTGTTTTAAATTTATAGTGTTCTCCGTTACCCCCAGCAAGTAACCTGATTTTCCCTGACCCTCTCTCGTCTCCATAGTATAAGAGAAATAAGACACTTTACAAACTCCGAATGAGAAATCAGGGCAGAGGAGCTGAGTCTTCCATAAGATGTCATCAGGGGGCTGGAGAGATGGCTCAGCACTTAAGAACACTGGCTGCTCTTCCAGAGGTCATGAGTTCAAATCCCAGCAACCACGTGGTGGCTCACAACCATCTGTAACAGGATCTGATGCCCTCTTCGGGTGTATCTAAAGATAGCTACAGTGTACTCATAAAATAAATTCTAAAAAAAAATTTTTTAAAGATGTTATCAGAAGGGACTGGCTAGAGAAATGACTCAGTGGGTACGCGTGGACAAGCGCAAGGACGTGAGTTCAGATCCACAGAACCCAGGCAAAGTTAGACACAGGCGCTGTGGCGGTTTGAATGAGAATGGCCCCCACAGGCTCATATATTTGAATGCTTAGTCACTGGGGAGTGGAACTGCTTGAAAGGATTAGAACATTAGAAGGTTGCTTCTCAACCCTCCTAATGCTGTGACCTTTTAATACAGTTCCTCATGTTGCGCTGCCCAACCCCAACCGTAAAAATATTTTATTGCGACTTCATAACTATAACTTTGCTAGTGTTAGGAACTGTGATGTAAATATCTGATATGCAGGATATCTGATATGCCAGCCCCCCAAGGGTCGAGACCCATAGGTCGAGAACTGCTAGATTAGAAGGATTAGGAGGTGTGACATAGTTGAAGGAAGTGTGTGGGGGTGGGGGGTGAGGCTTCAAAACCCTATGCCACGCCCATTTTTTTCTCCACCTGCAGCTTGCAAGTCAGGGTATAGAGTAGAACTCTCCTCTACTTCTCCAGCACCACTTCTGCGTGTCGAAGCCCCTGAGATAGTAAGCAAGTCCCCCAATTAAACGCTGTCTTTTGTAAGACTTGCCTTGGCCAAGGTGTCTTTTCACAGCAATAGAAAAAGTAGCTGAACGGGCTCAACCTTGGAATTCCAACAGTCTCACGAAGAGATGGGAGGTGGTCAGTCAGGTGGAGAAGGAGCTGAGGCCAGCTAGCCTTATGTGCATGATAAACAAGAACCTTGCTATTCTCAATCAACATAGGTGAGAAATGACACCCGAGGTTGTCCTAGGACCTCCAACCTGCTCTGGGGCCCTACACACAGTGATAAAAGGTCATAAAAAAGAGATTCCCACATCCTTCTCTTCAAACTTTAAAGTTCTCTTTTAAACTTCTCTAAAGCATAAAGCAAAGGCAAGCCGGATACTTTTATGTGAATCTTCCATCTACATTTCTAAGGCGATGTCCTTGGTGCTCTGTGGCCGTGCTTTGTAACCAAGGGTGCGCTCTCACGGAGGTATGACCTTAGAGAAGGAAATCTGCTGAGCTGAAGTACAGCCCATGTCAGGAACACAAGCAGGAAAGGAGAAGCAGAAGCAGCAGTTACACAGTGGACTCCAGTTGCTCCATCTCTACCCAGCTGGAACCTTGCGTCACAACAGGTTAGCCACAGCTCCACGGGCAATAAACATCCTGAGTTGCAAACCTCGTCTTACTGTGTCACTTTCTTAAATCTCAGTTACAGGGGGCAATTCTATTGTGGTTATGAAGAGAGTTATTGTCACAATTAGCACATTTGTCAGGTCTCTAATCTAGGGGAGGGGGTGTTAACACATGATTCCAATGTGTCTGTTTTGTATGTGAAGAGAGATCATCCATTCCTTTCAAGGGATACCGGACAATGTCTGGGATATAAGACTAGAACTGGGTCCCCATTTCTTCATTTCTGTAGACAGTCAAAATATGTTGGTCCCTGTCCTGGTTTGCTTCCGTATTGCTGTGATAAACACCATGACCCAAAAGCAGCCTGGGAAGGAAAGGGTCTATTTGACGTCGTGATTCCATGTCACTGTTCATCACTGTGGGGATGGAGGGTATGAAGCTGGAGGCAGGAACTGAAGCAGGGACCATGGAGGAGTGCTGCTTACCCGCTTAGTTTCCACAGCATGGTGAGTTTGCTTTCTTATACAACTCGGCACCACCTGCCCTCTGGAGACATTGCCCATACCAATCACTAACTAAGAAAATGTCCAGGGGACTCACCTATTG
Source organism: Mus pahari (assembly GCF_900095145.1). Lineage (NCBI taxonomy): Eukaryota > Metazoa > Chordata > Mammalia > Rodentia > Muridae > Mus > Mus pahari. Next base: position 72,839,373 of record NC_034608.1, read on the forward strand.
GCCAGTCGTATAAAAACCTTTCCTCCATGATATTCCCTCTTTCCAGGTGACCCAATCTTATGTTTAGTTGACAAAAAACTAACCAGCGAAGTCACCAAGAAGCCAATGGAAAGACGGTCTAGAATGAGCAAGTGTGGAATATCTACAGTATTGTGATGTGGTCGTTTACTCCCAAGGAACATGATACCCAAGAGAGAAGACTTGCCGTGTTGCTGTTCTGCCTTTGAAAGGCTCAGGGATGGAACACCCGGGCAAGCCACCCAAGCACATGTTCTCTGATGGCTGAAGGACAGGCATACTGAGCACTCACCCACAACTGTAGCAAACACAGCTGGCAAAGGGATGGATGTCATGGCTGTTCTGCTCTTGCGGCTCTGAGCTCTCCATACTTCATACAATCCAAATGATTCTCTTTCTGACTTGCATGATGGAGGCAATGAGAGGCTGTAGGTAGGCACTGCATGACCCTCCCCCTCTCTTTCCTTGTTTACGGGTGCCACGTTTGTAATTATGCAGGTTGCCCACAGTTCACCCCCTCGAGGTCTAGAGGACCACCATGACTGCTGCAGAAAGCTGTAGGGCTGTTGTTTTGCGAGGCTGTAAGATCATAGTCTACAACATGTAACTGTTTCTGAAGGTCCAAGGAGATGAGGCACCACACTGAGTCACAAAGATAATTCAGGATGATCTTCTGCTGGTTTTAACGAAGCCAGTAGGAGGATACCTTTCTGGGATGGTCTGTGTTGTATTTAAAAAGAGAAACGAGAGACAGCAAAGAAGGCCTGAGGATCCTGAGATCCTGAGATGAAGATCCATGGAAAAGCAAGATGGAAAAAAGAAAAAAAAAAAAAAAGGTCAGTGTTTGTGATGGTTTGTATGTGCTTGGCCCAGGGAGTGGCACTATTAGAAGGTATGGCCCTATTGAAGTAGGTGTGGCCTTGGCTGAGTAGGTGTGTCACTGAGGGTGTGGGCTTTAAGACCCCCCCATCGTAGCTGCCTGGAAGTCAGTATTCTGCTAGCAGCCTTCAGGTGAAAATGTAAAGCTCTCAGCTCCTCCTGCACCATGCCTGCCTGGATGCTGCCATGCTCCTGCCTTGATGAGAATGGACTGAACCTCTGAACCTGTAAGCCAGCCCCAATTCAATGTTGTCCTTCTAAGAGTTGCCTTGGTTATGGTGTCTGTTCGCAGCAGTAAGACTTTAACTAAGACAGTGTTGGTGAGGATATTATCTTCATCATTGCTAGATGATCAGGCTCTTGGTCTAACCTGTACTAGCCAAATTTGACGAAACTACTGGATTAAACAAGATGTAAATGTATTTATTAATGCTGGCAAGATGGCTCCGTGGGTAAAAGCGCTTGCTGCCAAGTCTGGTGACCTAGGTTCAGTCTCCAGGACCTAAATGATAGAAGGTGAACACTGAGTGCCACAAGTTGTGCTGTGCCAGCCATATCTGAACTGAGGCACACACAGAATTACATAATCATTAATTAATCACTAATCAATTAATCAAAACATTGAAAAATGTAGGTTTACTCATCTGTAATATATATGCAATAAACTTATCTAGTGACCTCCAAACGTTTTTCCCTTAGGCGAAAATCAGCAAAAGTCTAAATTCATAAATACGAAAATGTTTAAAATAAGTTATTTTAATTTATTTTATTTTATTTATATGAGTTCACTGTAGCTGTTTTCAGACACACCAGAAGAGGGCATCAGATCTCATTACAGATGGTTGTGAGCCACTATGTGGTTGCTGGGAGTTGAACTCAGGACCTCTGGAAAAGCAGTCAGTGCTCTTAACCACTGAGCTCTCTCTCCAGCCCAGTAAGGATACTTCTTATGAACAAAGATTCAGAGCAGAAAAACTAGATAATCCTGAGATGTGAGGAAACGTGCTTCCGGGGTAACCTAGACACTACCTCTCAGAAGTTTCTCTCTAATCTAGAAAACGTTTGTTAGAAACCCAGCAAGAAACTCTTGCTTCCCAGGCTAAGTAAGGGTGGAGCGAACTGAGCAGAACGCTTGCTGTTGAGCCTGAAGCCCCAGGGGTCAACATACAGCATCACAAAAATGGGGCCTGCGGAGGGGAAAAAAAAAACAAAAAACAAAAAAACAAAAAAAACTGCAACTCAAACCTCTGCTACCCAGTTTTCCATCTCCTGAGCAGGTGCAGGTGTCTAACTCCTGCTCTTCCCCGCCTGCTCGCCCCACTTCCGCAGACGCAGCGGAGCTCATGGTGTCTTCAGTTGCATCTTGGCTCTGCTAGCTGTTCTGAAGGAAGGTCTTCAAGATCTTGGAGCTTTAAAACATATGTGACAAATGCCCCCGGCCTGCCAGGAGGCGGGAGGATGCCCCCCAGAGCCTTGTTCCGCAACAGTTATTCTGTTCCTCTGTGGGATGCATTTGGATGCGTTTGTTACGTGTTTTATTTATTTTGCCACCCAACATTCCCACCTTCTGAGAGAAGATGTGAGCAAACTCCCCGCTGTTCCCCCACAAGAAAGTAATTTCTTCACCTTAGGTGGGCCATCTGCTTCTCCTAACGAGGCTGCTTTGGGCTTGAATTGAATACATCTTGTCCTGGGCGTTTTGCCAGTTGCAGGCTCCAGGAAATGGAGCAAGTAAAAGTGGTTTCCTTGTGATGCCAGGCCGTCTTTTCTGAAATGCAACTCACGGAGTCAACCCCAAGGAAACTGTGTATGCATGCCCATAAGAGTGTATAGTGTCAGGAGTCCCAGAGCCAAAATCTAAGCTGTGCTTGACTTTCCTAAGACGCAAGCTCTTTGAGCATCTGTCCCGATCCACCCACTGCACAGAAAGATGGAGACGGAGCCCTTGATTAGAACCCAAAAGAAAACTCCTGAATTAGAGGAACCCTGAGTGCAGATCACGCTCAGTGGTCTCCCTACTCTAACACCATCTGCAACAGACTGCTTCCGATACCCAGCCATGCTGACAGCACCAGTCCCTGGGAACAAAAGCCGGCTCTGAAGTTTTCTAACGAAACGAAACCGTCACGCATAAGATCACGCCGGTAATCCAAAAATTTAGTAGTGCCTTAGAAAATATTAAGATGATTTAACGAACGTCTTTCTTTCTAAGACAGATTGAAGTATAAGCAAATTCATGACAAAATAGTTTAGTTTGGTTAAATACTACAAATTAATCCTTTAAGATCTGTACCGGTTGATTGACTAATAGAAATTTGTAGCATTTGTTTATAAAATGTTGCAGCCGTAAAGGTTGCCAGTTACACTGCACATCGTCTTCAGATCAGACAATGTGGACTGGGGGAGGGGGATCCGGGGGGGGCTTTATTTGGTGGAGTGTGAGAATACTGAAACCCATCTCAACCTGGTCAATTTAGGGAATTATGGATTTCGCTCAGTTTACAAGTAAAACGGGTACTTACCATTTGCTTCTGGGGATGGGTCTACCAAACTCAGCAAAGGGTCCTCACTCAGTCCGATTACCCACACAAGGTCAGATCCATTAGCAGCCTGTCGTGAACCAGGGAGATGCTCATGGATCCACTGCCCCTCAAGGTTGTATACTCAGTTAATGGCTGCTGGGGATGGAGGAGCTTTGCCCTTCAGTGGTATAATCCCTGGGAGAACATTTACGCTCCTGCGAACAAACTGTCACTCATAGGCCTGAAAACCAGTGTTTTTCAACCTGTGGGTCACGACACGGGGTGGGGTGGGGGGTGTCATGGGGTGGCTTATCAAATATCCTGCATATCAGATATTTACATTGTGATTCATAGCAGCAGCAGAATTACAGTTATGAAGTAGCAATGAAAATAATTTTATGGTTGGGGGTCGCCATACATAAGGAGCTGTATGAAAGGGTCCCATTAGGAAGGTTGAGAGCCACCACCGTAAGCAATACCAGGGAAATTTACTCTCGGTTGTCAGGTTCTTAGAAACTTTGCAAGAACAGCGATAAGCCAGACAGCCCTTCACTCCACAAATATTTACAGAGCCCCTAAATATCTGCCATTTGAAAATTACTTGCCAAGTGTCCCTTGGAGTCCAGTCTTTTGAGATATTCAGTTTACAAACAAAATGGAAAGATTTTAGTCCTAGGGGTGCAATCCATTGGTTGAACACAGCTTTAGCATGTACAAAGCACTAGATTTAACCCTCAGTAACACACACACAAACACACACACAGACACACACAGAGACACAGACACACACGCATGCATGCGTTCTATTCAACTTGATCTGAAAAAGAAAAACCGTCTTGGAGTTTCACATTGAACTAGCATATTAAACATAATGTGGATTGAAATTTGAGCAAGTTCTCTTCATTTTCACGATGAACTTGCCTGAACCTTTCCCCCTCAGTAGTGGAGGTAGTTCAATGTCTTCTTTCTTTCTCTTTTTCTTCTCCCTTTTTTTTTTGTTTGTTTTTTTTTGTTGTTGTTGTTGTTGTTTTGTTTTTCAAGACAGGGTTTCTCTATGTAGCCCTGGCTGTCCTGGAGCTCATTCTATAGACCAGGCTGGCCTCGAACTCAGAAATCCGCCTGCCTCTGCCTCCCAAGTGCTGAGATTAAAGGCGTGCGCCACCACTGCCTGGCCCTTTTTCTTTTTTTTCTTTTTTTTTCTTTCCCTTTCCCTTTCCCTTTTCTTTCTTTCCTTCCTTTCTTCTTCCTTCCTTCCTTTCTCTTTCTTTCTTTCTTTCTTTCTTTCTTTCTTTCTTTCTTTCTTTCTTTCGATTCCTCATTCTTGAAGTCATTCTGAAATTCTTGGAAACTTACTTGTTCTGAGGCAATAGTGTAGTTTCAATGTTCTGTATGTGAAGAACGAATTTGTCCATTGAAATTTTGTGCTTGGATTTGGTTTGGGTTTTATGGTGCCGGGGACTGGATCCAGCCATCTGCTGCTGGTCTACAACCATCTGCCCACAGACTCTTTCTTGTTTCAGTCATGTCTATACAGTGACAGTGTTATAAGTTAGTTCTAACAGAACCCAGTGTCCTGCTATAAGGACATTTCGTCTGCTGCAGAGCCCTGTGCAGATCGGTGGCTCTGAGCATGTGGAAGCCCAGCATGACAACTTATTGGGTGCACACAATCATCTACTGTTCCCCAAACATGTCTGCTTTGCCATGGTGGCTAGCGTGGGGCTAGCACCACAGCCACACACCGTACCTAGAACAAGCTGTCCCCCACAAACCTCAAGATCCTGGCATCAAGTTTGCCTTCCTCTTTCTCCTTGGAGCATCTTAAGTCACGACTGTCTCCAGTCTGCTGAAAGTTACCGTTGTACTGGAGCTCAGGTGGAAAGGAAACAGTCCCCCCCCCCCTTTCTGCTGGAAGCTCCTGGGCCCTCAGTAAGGCTACTTTGGTATGTCCAGATGTGTCAAGTGACAGTATTCTTTACCCAGAGATGTGTGTGTCTCTAGTCACCCTAGAGCGGCACAATTAATGCCCTTAAAATATCTAATTTCTTCCTATTTGAGAATTATCTAACTCTGGAATAGGACCCAAAGCACAGCACTAATAAAGTATTGAAGAAACAAAGGAGAGAGGGGAAGAAAAAAGAACAAAAGATAGAGATTGCATCCTGTTGGAGTATCATGGTATCTGGGCTTTTGTCCTCTTCCTCAGCACACATGAAGGGCTAGCATACAGTGAGATAGAGGACGATTCCCCCCCCCCTTATAATTTTGTATATTAGAAAGGATACAGTACACTCTACAAGCTTCTATCTCATGCATCATAGTCTAGTCAGCATTAGCAAGAGTCAGAAATTCTCGGGCTGGTGAGATGGCTCAGTGGGTAAGAGCACCCGACTGCTCTTCCAAAGGTCCAGAGTTCAAATCCCAGCAACCACATGGTGGCTCACA
>NC_034608.1:72845661-72848650 GCF_900095145.1 Mus pahari
TTTTTTTTTTTTTTTGTCACTTAAAAGCCCTGATTTCCATGGAGATGGAAATACATTGAACCGGTATTTTTAAGCCCCGCCCCTCACTGACACCTCTCCTCCTTTTCTGATGTTTTCATATTAAAGTAACTTGAACGGTAAGCCCCAGGCACAAATGGGTACATCATGAATTCTGCAGACAAACGAATGGAACTAGAAAATAACCACCATGAATGAGGCGATCCAGACCCCAAAGGGCATGCATGTTGGGCGCCTAGCATGGCTGTCCTCTGAGAGGCTTTACCAGCAGCTGACTGAGACAGATGCAGACACTCACAGTCAAGGACTCAACTGAGGTAGGGGACCTCTATGGAAGAGTTAGGGGAAGGACTGAAGGAGCTGAAGGGGAGGGTGACCCCATAGGAAGAATAACAGTATTAACTAACATAGACCCCTGGGAGCTCCCAGAGACTAAGCCACCAACCAAAGAGGTACAGAGGCTGGTCCAAGCCCCGCCCCCCCACCCCATCCCACCCCCCCAGCACGTGTAGCCTAGGACTGCCTTGTCTGGCTCAATGTGAGAGAATGTGCCTAATCCTGTAGAGACTTGGCGCCCCAGGGAGGGAAGATCCCGGGGTGGGGGTGGGGGGCCCTCTCAGAAGCGAAGAAGAGGGGAGAGAAGGGAAAAACTCTGCAAGGGGGGACTGGAAAGGGGGCAACATTTGGGATGTAAATAAAATAATTAATAATAATAATATATTTAATAAGTAAAAAAGATAAAGAAGTAGATAGATAAAACAAAAAAGAACAAAACAACAAAAAGGGGAGTGTATTTTTTTCGGTTTTTATTTCCTGTTTTTTTGTATTTTTAGAGTGTTTTGGATTTTAGGGAGCATAGTTGACTCTCAAGTGCACACCCGAAACTTTTCTGAGCAGCAAGTTATGTTTTAGTTGGATTGTACGGAATGCAATACAGCATTAGAGGTGAGCCACGTAGGAAAGGGCTCCCATTGTTCCCTCATGTCCCCACATGTGCTTACAGACACAATGTTAGTCTTTTGAATTTATTATTTCAACGTACAAATATTTGTATTTGGATTTTAGTGTAATATTTACTTATTTCAGGACCAGGGATAAAGTACATATATATATAGTCGTTAATACGTTTTACTAGTGAGAGAGCAATTTTGCAGTTAACTTAATACGCATCAATTTCCGTTGCAGTGTAAAAGAAATGATCTTGGCAGACCACCAGCCTGTTCATATTTCAAAGAACATTAAATGGAAATAGGACCAAATTGCCCTATAGTTAAAATTCTCTTGTTCTATAAAATAGTTACAGTAACTTTGCTTATCCTTTTATTAAAAAAAAAAAAAAAAACATATTTGCTTCTAGTCAGATCTATTAAGTGAGCTGTTTACTTTTTTCTTTTTCTTTTTTTTAATATTTATCACATGTAAGTACACTGTAGCTGTCTTCAGACACTCCAGAAGATGGTGTCAGATCTTGTTACAGATGGTTGTGAGCCACCATGTGGTTGCTGGGATTTGAACTCAGGACCTTTGGAAGAGCAATCGGTGCTCTTAACCACTAAGCCATCTCTCCAGCCCCACTTTTTTTTTTTCTTAATTGCTACACTCAAGCCATATAAAGTGAGCAATTTCAACCCACTCAATGAATAAATGTGAAAATACATTGTCCAACTTACTTAAACACCTATTCTACAGGAAGACCACGTGTGGATATATATTGTGTTGTCTTAGCTAGCCATTCATGCCGGTAACAAATATCTAAAATAAATTAGTGCAAAGAAGGGAACTTTACTTTGAGCCATGCATTCAGCCTATGGTTGTTAGGAACCTTTTATTTTCATTTTGATTTACTTATTTTTTTTAAAAAAAGATTTATTTATTTATTATATGTAAGTACACTGTAGCTGTCTTTCAGACACTCCAGAAGAGGGAGTCAGATCTTGTTAGGGATGGTTGTAAGCCACCATGTGGTTGCTGGGATTTGAACTCTGGACCTTCGGAAGAGCAGTCGGGTGCTCTTACCCACTGAGCCATCTCACCAGCCCTTGATTTACTTATTTTTTTAATTACACTGAATCTATAGGCCAATTCAGGAAGAACAAAAATCTTTACAGGAACATGTTCAGTATTGGGGCAACTTATATAATGCTCCCCTGCTGATCCTCTTAGATGGCCTAGGCAGGCAGCTTCACTGTGAGTTGTGACAGTTATTTTTTCTGCTATCTCTCATCTACCTAGTAGGATTGGGGTGAGTAATGCCAGGACACTGGGAAGCAACAGTACATCCCTGGCTAGCTTCTGGCTCTTATAGGAGCGCCTGTAGTATGTGATTTAAAATGTCATTAATTATTGTTTTCTAATAGAGACCTTCATCTAGGTTTCTTTCCAGTCTTAGCTTACAAAGAATTCAGTAAGGGATAAGTTTTACATCTCATCAAATGACGCTGTAACATGCGCAGACCGTTACCAACTTTTCTCAATTCCCGTTGGAGCAGAGGCTCATGAGCGCCTTGCTGCCTTCTAATGGAGCATACAAATTCCTCACCCCTCGTGCCAGGAATGAAATACGTCTGTGGTCGAGTCAGAGGTGAGCCTCGAGGCCGGGCTGCCAACCATGGCTATGGTTAACCGTGGCATGGCTAACCATGCCTTCTCAGGTTGTCCAAGTGCAGGGGTCCTGGAGGCTTTCTGCTCCTGTTCAGGCAATGGAAATTTACAAGAACCAAATCCCCAGGGACAAGAAGAAGTTCCTGGGGACAGTGGTGCACGGAATAAAGGGAACAAAAGAGTCAAGACATCCCCACCAACAAAAAGAGAGAGAGAGGAGAGAGAGAGAGAGAGAGAGAGAGAGAGAGAGAGAGAGAGAGAGAGAGAGAGAGAGGGAGAGAGAGAGAGGATGGAGAGAGGGAGGGAGAAAGGGGGAGGGATGGGGGGAAACCTGCTTTAGAATTAGAGGAGAAAGGGATGGTCCATCAAG
>NC_034608.1:72851190-72868685 GCF_900095145.1 Mus pahari
CCTCCCTCCTCCCTCCTTCCTCTTCCCTCCTCTCTCTCTCTCTCTCTCTCTCTCTCTCTCTCTCTCTCTCTCCCTCCTATTTTCAGATCAAGATGTAGGCTCTCAGCCTCTCAGCTGCTCCTTTCATCAGGCTTTTGCTGCGCCATCATGGACTCTAATGCTCTAAAACCCAGAGCTCAAACGAATCTTTTCTTTTATAAGTTGCCTTGGACACGGTGCTTTAGAACAGTAGTAGAAAAGTAACTAAGACCTAAGGAAGGTGCTGTGAGCACATCTAGCAGGTAGAAGTCACAGGGCGGTGTAGAAAAGAAAAGAGAAAGTGAGAGAAGTGAGAACAGGACAAGGCCTGGTGGCTGCCACTCAGTTTCAGGGAGTGAACACTGGGGTATTTGGTTACATGAAGGTCAAGTGGCCGAAAAATGGGTATGTAGTAGTATCTTAGATGTCTGGGATCCTGCGAAGGTTTGTATAAGCTTGGCCCAGGGAGTGGCACTATTAGGAGGTGTGGCCCTGTTGAAGTAGGTGTGTCACTGTGGGCGTGGGCTAAAGACCCTGGAAGGCAGTATTCTTCTAGCAGCAGCCTTCAGATGAAGATGTAGAACTCTCAGCTCTTCCTGTTCTGTCTGGATGCTGCCATGCTCCTGCCTTGATGATAATGGACTGAACCTCTGAACCTGTAAACCAGCCCCAAATAAATGTCCTTATAAGAGTTGCCTTGGTCATGGTTTCTGTTCACAGCAGTAAAACCCTAACTAGGACAGATCCTAATCCTGCTGTCAGGAGAGATCAAGCTCTAAACCGAGGCTGGTAATTCAGAGAAAAGGTCAGATTCTTTCAGTAGAGGACCAGGAACCAACCTCCCCTCTCTGCCACACTGGCCTCTGCAACGGCCCTGGTTGCCTCTTCCAGGGTCAGCTGCTCTGTTCATCGGTCGGGTGTTTAAGCTCAAACTGGCCGTGAAGCTCGGGATCTATGCCACAGGTATAGAGGAGAGCATCTCGTGGCAGCAGATGCCTGTGCTGGATCTAAGCTCTAAGTCTGACTCCACATGAAGGCAGTGAGAGGCAGCAAAACATTCCTTGATGGTATAAAGTACCCTCCGCGTTAGCGAGCTGATCAGGTTGGGACATGCCACGTGAGGCATGAAGGAGCTGTGTCTGAAGGAATCTTCTTGTCAGTCAGAGAGCGGGGCTTCACTGAGATTTCTTTCCAGCCATTGGCATCCTTTAATACGATGACTGACCAACATAAAGTAGTGGCAGCTGGCTTCATTGAAACTTCCCCCTACCGGTTTCCCCAAAGCCTTTGGACTGCTGTTCTCCTTTGGGTACTGATGCTGCTTACAGTTTGATGGAGATAGATTCCATATGTCTAAAGCTATACTAAGGGCTGGTGAGATGGCTCAGTGGGTAAGAGCACCCGACTGCTCTTCCGAAGGTCCAGAGTTCAAATCCCAGCAACTACATGGTGGCTCACAACCATCCGTAACAAGATCTGATGCCCTCTTCTGGAGTGTCTGAAGACAGCTACAGTGTACTTACATATAATAAATGAATAAATCTTTAAAGCTATACTAAAACTAAAAGAGGAGTAAAGAAATGGCTCAGTGGTTAAGAGCACATGTTGCTCTTACAGAGGACCCATTCAGTTCTTAGACCCCACATTGTGGATCATGACCAACCATAACCCCAGGTCTAGGGAATCTGCTTTATCTTGACCTTCGAGGGCTCTGTATAAACGTGAGGCACATACATATGTGCAGGTAAAACACTCATACACATAAAAAACAAAAGAACTACATCTTTAAAATCTTTAAATTGAAATTTTTTAAAATATACTGAGCCGGGCATTGTGGTGCAAGCCTTTAATCACTTGGGAGGCAGAGGTAGGTGGATCTCTGTGAGATGGAGGAGACCCTGGTCTACATAGCAAGCTACAGGACAGCCACTACATGGAGAAGCCCTGTCTCAAACAAACAAAAACAAGACAAAACAAAACAAAACAAAAACAGAAAAACCCAAAATTTAAATATATTAAATATCAGAAACTCATATAAAGTGGGGATAGAAGGGGCTGTAAAAATCATTCTTTAATCTCACAGGTTACAAGAAAGAAAACTGAGAATTTACCGAGGTATTCAATAAGAAGGCCTTGAGGCAAGCAAAGTGACCAGCATCAGGATTTCCCTTAGCAACAGCGTAACAGCATTCCTGTCAGCAAATAAATACCAAGTGCCTGGCTCTACAATTTTACCCCTCGAATCACAGTCATTTAGAAAGAGCTGACATCCTGGCAATTTTCCATGTCTGTCTTATAGAAAATGCAATTGGATTGATCTAAGAAATCAGCTCAAGCCAAGTAGTAAGAGAAAATTGCCTGAGGACGCTCTAGGAAGAAATAGATGGCTCTGTGGTTCACAGAAGGCATGTGAGGTTCATTCATATTCAAATGATGAGCTATAAATCTGCAAAGAATATTATCTCTTTAAATATTTATTTTACTTGTGTGTGTGTGTTTGTGTGTGTGTGTGTGTGTGTGTGTGTGTGTGTATTTTGCCTGCTTGTATGTCTGCTTGCTGCCACAAGGTCAGAATAGGGTATCTGATTTTCTGAGACTGGTGTTTCTGTCAGTTGTGAGCTGCCATGTAGGTGTGGAAATTGAGCTCAGACCCTCTACAAGAGTAGCCAGTGCTCTTAACCACTGACTCTATACCGTTTTTATATTCTTCAATCATTCACTAAGGCGGTTTGAATAGGTATGGCCTCCACAGACTCATGGAAACATCTGAATGCTTGGCCCATAGGGAGTGACACTACTAGGAGGTGTGGCCTTATTGGAGTAGGTGTGGCCTTGTTAGAGGAAGTATGTCACTGTGGAGGCGGGCTTTGAGGTCTCATATGATCAAGCTATGCCTAGCGTGAGCATCTGCAGATCAAGGAGGAGAACTCTTGGCTCCTCCAGCACCATGTCTGCTTGCAGGCTGCCATGCTTCCCACCATGATGGTAATGGACTAACCCTCTGAAACTGTAAGCCAACCCCAGTTAAATATTGTCCTTTTTAATAGTTGCTATGGTCATTTTGTCCCTTCACAGAAAGAAAACCCTAAGACACTCACTCTTCATTTTTCTCTTTACTGAAGTAGATTGCTTATATACCTTTGTCTTTATTTCCAGCTTGAGCTCCATCACTTGAAAATGTATGATCTTGGCCGAGCTGCCTAATCCCTTTGAAATCAGTTCCCCATCTGAAAGCTTCTCCGTGAAAGTAATTTGCTCCTATGAAATACAATAGGGGTACAGCATTAAGCATCCTTAGTAGTGATAGGCAGTGTTATTATATCCAGTGTCAACACCATTATTACTAACATTATCGACCGATCAGATGCGGGTACCTGTAAAACAATTTGGGGAGATTGGGACAGTAACTTGGGGCCTGTCACACAACTATTAATCGTCCCACCAATTCTGGTTTGTCAAGTGACTAGGATTTTCTGACAGAGCACATACTTCACGCTGGGATCTGGAACGTGATTCTCTGCACTGTGAGTCTGTTGCCCTGGGAGGCTAAAAAGGTTGCCATTACGTTTCCTTTGTGGCTTCTTTTTGGTCTTTCGAGACAGGGTTTCTCTGTATAGCCCTGGCTGTCCTGGAACTCACTTTGTAGACCAGGCTGGCCTCGAACTCAGAAATCCACCTGCCTTTTTTTGCCTCCCGAGTGCTGGGATTAAAGGCATGTGCCACCACACCCGGCTCTCCTTTGCGGCTTCTATTTGGAGTGCATCCACACACTCACATTATCGTTCATCTTCCTGTTCCATAGGGTCCTAGATCGAGCCACTTCCCCTTGGCACACTTCTCTCTTGCGGCCCATTTCTGATTTCATTTCTCACTATCTTCAATTGCGCTAATGAGCTGTAGGTATAAATTCGGTGAAAATGCCGAGAGGAAGCCTTCGTCTCTCTTTCCAGGGAAAGGGGGGCTCGTGCTGGCTAACCCGGTGGGCTCCTCTCCTGTCCCGTTATAGCCACAGAAGGCATTTCCCAGTATATTATACTGCTGAAGTTGCGTCCCGGTACAACTTAGTCTCTTGAAAACATTTTTCTTCCTGAAGCTGTAACAGCATCGCATCTTGTTCCACCAGCAACTGGGTGACTCTGGTTTTCCCTCCAGGCCTCATGGGAGCCTGCTGGGGCCGTCTGTTTGCATTAACTTCAGTGGCATGAAGCTAAGTTTGAGAAATAGAGGCTACATTGTTTAACCTAGTTGCAAAAAAAAAACCACTCCAGGTACAAAAAAATGTTCTAGATTCTGCAGAAATCTTGAGAGAGGATTTTAAATAGTTTTACTTGAGAGAGGATTTCAAATAGTTTTAAGCGAAAAAGAAAGCTCAGACATTAAAAATCAACTAGGTGAATGCTTGATGCGTGTTTCTTTTTAACTGATGAGATTATGAGGTAGTTTAAAAACTCTGTTGTCTGTAACTACTTATAATTTCCACAAACGTGTTGTGCATTAGCTGTGAGTCTGTGTGATCATCCTGAGACTCCTTTTGTCAAAAACACTCGTGGTGTAGGACAAATCTTGCCTTTCTGCTGGAAGAAACCAGTGGCTGCTTCTCCAGCGACTCCCAACCTCCGAGATTCCAGAGGGGCTGGAGCCTGAAGGAAGTTGGAAAAGGAGGCCAACTGTACAACGGAGAAGTAGGTCTGAGTCAGGACACATGCATGACGCCACCGTGGGTGGGCGTCAGAGGAAGAATAGATAGATGCTCCTTTTTTTAACCATGAGCCTACGATTTATTGTGGGGAGGTGGGATGTGCACAGGCAGCCTGGTCCCAGGTCGAGCAAAGGTCTGGAACCCCAGTTAACCGGGGAGTGCAGGTGTTCGGCCACGCCCCCTGGGTCCCTGGCTCCTGTCAAGTAGCTACAGCCTCCCACAATCCCCACCCCTGCAGAGAGGTATGTGGCCATCAGTTACATAGGAGCAGCACCAAGTCCTCCCACATGCAAATAAGGTTTCCCCAAAGCTCTCAGACCAACCCAATGAGAAGTACCTGTTGTTAGACCCTTATCTACCCCAAAACTGTATCTAAATCCTATCAGGAAGGATTAGAGGTGTGCAAGAGCTACTCCATCGTCTGAGCCTTCTGTCCAAAGAGCTGTAACGCTTGGGAAGAGGTCTGCTCTCCCGAAACACTGCCTGAAGCTCCACCACACTCCTCACTGGCTAGTCAGCCTTCAGTCCGGCCCAGGGCCCAGCCTAAACCGACTCAGTGTAGGGTGTCTCAGAGTAGCCTGAGTAGCCGAGTAATGGAAGGCACAGCAGAGACGGAGGTGAAGGCAAGCTACCTTCCTGCCCTGCCCACACTCACTTCCCTTCTTCACCAGAACTCTCAAACCAGTCCAGGCCAGAGATCTCCGTGGAAAGCCTCTGGTACACAGGCCCACAATTTATGATGTCTGAAATTATTGATATCTGAGATAATTATGAGGCTTCATCTGGTGGCAAGGATTTTATGGTTGCTGTTGTTGTTGTTAAGAAACACAAATTAGACCACTTTTCAAATGTAATGCAAGTTCTTTGGACATAATCGTTGAAGTTCTACATGGAATATTCTTTTACACTGAAATCAGCTGTCACTAATTTGTGAGCTTTTATTTGTAGCAAACCTTACTGGGTCTAGACATGATAATAAGTGTAAACTAAAATGTAGGAAAACACATTTATCATTATTTAAATATAGACTATAAAAACAGAACTGGATATATTTTCTAGAAATCTGGCAGTATATTTGAATGACTTTGCTTAAAACATTGGCTTTTTGTCACTTAAAATTTTCACTTTCAGAGGCTCAAAACAATTGGTCAGTTTCTAGGGCAACATAAATTAAGGTTCAATAAAGGGTCTGTACTGGCTAATTTTATGTCAACTTGACACAGCTGGAGTTATCACAGAGAAAGGAGCTTCAGTTGGGAAAATGCCTCCATGAGATACAGCTGCAAGGCATTTTCTCAATTAGTGACCAAGGGGGAGGGCCCCTTGTGGGTGGTACCATCTCTGGGCTGGTAGTCTTGGGTTCTATAAGAGATCAGGCTGCGCAAGCCAGGGGACGCAAGCCAGTAAAGAACATCCCTCCATGGCTTCTGCATCAGCTCCTGCTTTCTGACCTGCTTGAGTTCCAGTCCTGTATCCTTTGGTGATNAACAGCAGTATGGAAATGTAAGCTGAATAAACCCTTTCCTCCCCAACTTGCTTCTTGGTCATGATGTTGTGCAGGAATAGAAACCCTGACTAAGACAGGGTCTGAATAACAATTCACTAGAAAAGAAAAAAAAAAGGTCTCTATACAAGACAAGTATTGGTTTCAAGTTTGAGTCTCATTTTCTTTTTCTTTTGAGACAGGGTCTCACTATATAATCCAAGCTGGCCTCAAACCTGAGATCCCTCTGCCTCTTTTCCCCAGAGGTAGGCTTGGAGAGTTGTACCACCAGGCCAGGTTTGCACCCCAAATTTAAAATCACAAGGGCAGGTTCTTCAGTTGCCCCTCTTGGTTTGTAATTCAGTTGCTTTCCAAAATGGACGACTCTGTGTATGGATATCCAGGTAATAGCAAGTCTTTCAATACCTGACAATGTTTAATATTTTCCTCTGGCATAGTAGAAAGTACAGCTAGTAATCAATAAATGTTTGACAACCTAATAAGGAGCTAGAAAGCCTGGGTCCAAGTGTATGTCCTCTGGGAACACTTACGTAAGTGACTCAAATTGATCCAGAGTCTATGAGACCATTACCTAGAACTGTTGCATACCATTTGAAGCCAACGTGCAGGAATCAGTGCCTAAAAAGTTGAATACTTGGGTATTGCTGGATATGAAGGTATAATATAGAAGACACTTGAACACAAAGAATACCCCATAAGTGATACAATCAGAGACATGAAAGAGAAAGGAGAGGACCTGGTTGGCAGGAATAACATTAGTGCCATACTTTTGAACTAGGTCTATACAGGCACACAAGGTAGATAGCACATCAGATACAATGAAAGCATTTTCCCAGTTTCCTCATATTTTCTACACATTTCTACCAAACCAGCAAAGGCTGGGTGTGTGATGCACTTCCTTAATCCCAACACTTGAGAGACAAAGGCAGTTGGATCTCTGTGAATTCCAGGCCAGTCTGGTTTACTTAGTGAGTTCCAGGGCAGCCAGGACTACGTTGAGAGAGACCTGGTCGAACTAAGAGAGAGAGAGAGACAGAGAGAGAGAGAGAGAGAGAGAGAGAGAGAGAGAGAGAGAGAGAGAGAGAGGGAGGAGGGAAGGGGGAGGGGAGGAGGGTGGGAGGGGGAACTTAAGAGAACCCTGGGGTTTACTTTAATTTACAATTCCAGATTACAGTCCGTCATTGTGGGGAGGCCAAGGCAGAAAGCTGTAATAGCTACTCCTATCACATCCACAGTCGAGAACAAAGAGAAATAGCATATACATGCTTGTTTTTGTGCGCTGTTTGAGTTCTCTGCTCTTTTATAGTTTAGGACACTCTGCCTAGGGGATGATGCTTCCCACAATGGGCTGCATCTCCCCGTATCAGCTAATTTAATTTATACAGTTCTCCAATAATATGCCCACAGCCTAACCTAATGTAGACAAGCACTTATTGAGACTTTCTCCCCAGGCAATTGTACATTGTGTAAGATTGACAAGGTCATTCTTACAGAAATACTCTTCCATTGACCTCTCCTGCTCTTCTCATTCATAATACTTCCTTGGCTGCCCCTTTGTTACTTCTCTTCTTAGTTGTGTACCTGTCCCTTGGAGGCTGATGATCCCTAAGATTCTGGTCCTGGCACTATTCTGTCCTCTATAATCCATTTTGAGAGGCACCTTAGCATAAGGATGAAAAGCAAAGACACTAAACTTGCACAGATCCTAATGTTTCCTGGCTGTGTGGCGTTAGGCAAGTTATCTAACATCTCTGATGTTCTCTCCAGCACTAAGCAGTGCTATAATAGAAGCCGTTTCAGAAAGTCATAAAGAGGGGAAATATATTCTCACATGTAATGTGCATACCATAATACACAGTAAGCTTTAGGGGGCACCACCATGGCTCCACTGTCACTTAGTTGAAAAACTCTGCAAGTCATGTAGTTGGCATTATTTGGCATTTAGTTGATTAGTTAACAAGCAAGAATTCTCCAGCCAGATTTTTTTTCCTGAGCTCCAGGTCTCCACAGACATTTGCCAATTAAACATTCCCAAAAATGCTCCTTTAACTCAACATTTACCAAGTAACTAATTTCTGTCTTCCTACTCCTACTTCAGCCAAAACTTTTATATTCATTTTCCTGTTTGAATAACAGCTCTCCCTTTTGGATTTTTTTTTTCCAGATGAATGACAGCACAGCCCATCAAGGCCCAAGCCTTCGAGAATTTAATGTTCTCTTCTTTCGGCTAGGGTTGCCTTAAACATGACATAATTGCGAGTTAAGCGATTCAGTTTTTCCTTCAGAAAGATGGGGGAGGGGTCGTCATCTTTTCTAATGTTTCTTTCTTTCTTTCTTTCTTTCTTTCTTTCTTTCTTCCTTCCTTTCTTTCTTTCTTTCTTTTTCATTAACCTTCGGGATAAAATTCCAGATTTATACTATGATGTGATACTTAGCATGAACTGTTAACATGACACAATGTAGGATCTTCCCGAATGAGAGTCTCAGTTAGGGATTTTCCACATTGGGTTGATCTGTAGGCATGTGTGTGAGGAACTATCTTCAGTCACTTGCTGTAAGAAGACACAGTTTACCATGGGAGGCACCACTCCCTAGGCAGAGGGTATTGAACTGATAAGGGTGGAGAAATCAAGTTGAACCCAAGGGAGCAGCCAGGTGAGCACGTGATGTGTACATTGTTACTTTCTGCAGGTGGCTGTGGATGCGATATGATGAGCTGTTTGAAGTTCCTGTTGCCTTGAGCCATGACTCTTTTTTTCTTAATGTACTGTAACCTGAACTGGTATACTAAACTGAACCCTTCTCAGATTCTCAGACTCTGAATCCTGAGTGGATTTTCGTCAGGGTATTTTATCCCAGTAATAGAAATAGAAGCTAGAGCATAATCTTTGTTATTTGAGGTACTTCAAACACTTCTTCCCAGCTCTCTAATCTCATTTCCAAGATCTCTGGTTTCAGCCACACAAAGCTACTTGTCATCTGCAAAGTTGTTCCTCTGTCCCTCATCGTGCTTCTCTTAATATAATGGGACAGATGCCTTTCCTCTGTTGGTTCTCTTCCTATGTAATTCATACTTTCCTATAAAGCCCCGAGTTTAAAAGGCCCAGCTGAGAGTGGAGTGTGGTGGTATATGCCTGTAATCTCAGCACTCAGGAGGCTGAGGCAGGAGAGTCTCTGCAACTTTGAGGCCATGATGGCCTTCACAGAAAGTTCTAGACCAGCCAAGACTAAACAGTGAGATCCTAGCTCAACAAACTAACTAACTAAAAGGTAGTTGGGCTTTCTAGAATTTCACTATTTGTTCAAAATATAGCAAACTCCAATTGCCCCTTTTTTGAGACCCAAAATAATTTTTTTAATTTATTTATCTTTGCTTTCATCAAATGGATAAGAAGGTAGAAGGATGAAATATGAATTTGAAAATATCTTTTATCAAAATGTCATAAGTTATTTAGGTGGTGCGGGACACCATGGAAGGACAAGAGATGCTCAAGTTTTGTCCTAATTAACACATCCTCTGCCTTATCTCTCTCCTTTCCTCCTCCTCCCCCACCCCAAACTTCTCTCCAGATCAAAGTCACTGTTAGCATTTCTTCTAGGCTCTGCCCAACAGTTACCTAGCAATAGCCAGGTACAAGCCTGACTCTCTGTCAAAGGATAGTTTGGCCTTTCTCACTCTCTCTGATAGCCCCTTCCCTTCCCAGCTTTTCCCTGTCCCTCCCTCTCTGTCCTCCCTCTATTTCCTCTTGTTCCTAGCTGGCCTCTTCTCCTCTCTCTCTCACCTCTCTCTTTCTTCTCTCTCTCTCTCTCTCTCTCTCTCTCTCTCTCTCTCTCTCTCTCTCCCTCCTCCTTCTTCTCTGTCCCCTCTGCATCTACTCCCTTCTCAACCCCCCTTCTCATGCCCCCAAATAAACTCCTTTTTATGCTAGACTGGTCTTATAGCTGGTACCTCATGTGGGGGGGGGGGTGGAGATGCTTTATCATGGTCCCGCTAAGGGTCTCCTACCTCATCATACCATGTTTTTACAAAACGTATCAGTCCCTTTGTGTGTGTGTGTGTGTGTGTGTGTGTGTGTGTGTGTGTGTGTATGTGTTTTAATCCCCAAGGTATGGAGTTTTATTGCTCAGAGACTCTGCATCATGAGGGTTCTTGTATAGACTAGCTGTTTCCCTCTGTGACTACACTGTTCAGTTCATTCTGCTTTGGAAGAGCCCAAGAGAGGCAGCTCCTGTCGCCTTCCACTCCCCTTCTCCCCTCCTTTCTGGCTGGAGCAGAGACTGTCAATCCCAGGCAGAGACAAGGCAGACAAAGCCTCACTTGTAAAGAACCTCCTCCCTTCTCCTTTGCCCAGACTGCCCCAGTGAGCTGGAGCATTGAAGAAGATTCTCCTGCCAATAGCACTGAAAAGAAAGAAAAAGGTATGTTTCTTTTTTTCTCTATGCAAACATTTTATACCATTTATTCACTTCTAAGTTGCTGCTATAGGTTAGAGCAGAAATATGTGTGCATGCTGAACAGAGGGGAAAGACATAAAAATTGGGGAGTCCTCTAAGGAAATGATAAATGCACTTTGAAAAAGATAGGTCGTGAGGCAGAGCAAAGACCCTCATCAAAAGAGGGTAGCAAATGTGGGTCCTCGGTTGAGAAGGCCATTGGCCAAATTTTCCAGAAGGGGCTGCTTGCTCGGTGTCAATCATTTCAATGAACAAATTCACTCTGCAGCCAATGCCCCCACCACACCACACCCCACCCCTCAGCATTATGTGTGAGAGATGAAATGCATAAGCTTGTTCAGTCAGTCCTCTACACCAAGTTAATGGCAACGTCAAAGAAAGCAAATGGTTTTGCTTTTAGAAGCTCTGATTCCTGAAAAGAAAATCCGTAGCAATGCATGATACAAAGAGGGAATTCATGGACTCCATACTTGGTGTTCCGACCATGGAACACAGCACGGCGGCTATGCTTGCTGAGATGGAGTCTTTTGCTTCAGGACTTAAAAGTACCCCTTTTAAGATTCCTCGACTCGCTTACTTGCACCAGTTTATGAAAAGCTCTCCCCACGGTTGGTCCTTTTCTCCTCTGATGAGTTTATTGCTTGTGGTCAGAAAAAAATTAGAAGATTATCAGTATTACCACATGGCATGCTGTACGATGTCAGAAAGCAGACCTTCAGTGACCATGTCAGCTGCTTCCCCAAGGGTAAGGTATCCTGAGGGCTTAGGCTGCCATGTGTGTCATCTGTTTTCTATGCCATTTCTGTTCCTTGACGTATGCCTTGAGATAGTTCATTTCAGAACTTGGCTGCCCTAGCACACCCCCCCCCCCAAGACAGTTGATAAGAAAAGCAGGGGATTTAAATAATAACCAGTTGTCTTTCAATGCCCACGTGAGCATCGCGAGAGTCACAATTTTTTAATGTCGCCCGACTACCATTTTGAAATCTCAAGTGTCAAACATTCGTGGCTGGAGTTGTCCGTTGAGTTTTGCAAGCTTGCTTCTCTCCCGCTAGCTGTTGACAGACATCTGAGAGCAGACTGCTCTTTCAGCCTAATTCATCAAGTCTGTGTTATTCCACTGCCATGAACACTGATTCCCAGAACTGGCATCGGCTGCCTCCAAGAACGCTGTACCACAAGTATCTGAATACTACATCGCCTTGTTAGTTTTGGCCGTCAGATGGTTTAGTTTTTCTTTTTAAGTCTCCATTTAACTCCAGCCATTCAAAAGCCTGCCAAAAACTCTCCCAGAACTAAAACTTTGCAGTTCCCTTCCAAATGACAGTGCAACGATGTAGTGAGGCTTATGTGGAAAACGCTTTCTTTGCAATTTTGTATCCTTTGCAGGGATTTTTTTCCCCCCTGACAAAGTTTGTGCTGTATGTACATAAATGTTAAAGCATACCAATATTGGGATATAAGTGGTGTCATATTAGGAGCAATATTAAGGTCATCAAATGGAAGGTTTTAGGAAACCAGTACATTACCAGTCACAAAGGTTCTCATGTTTCTTTAGATCTACAGTCTTTCATTGGGTTTTCTTGCAACCCAGATTCTCCAAGAGGAATTTTAAGAGCATGCACATGACCTAAAATAGAAAAAAAAAAAAAGAATGGAGAGAAATCTCCAAAATGATCAGTCTTCTCACCCTGGTTTGCATTTGGTGGATTTCCAAGGATTAGGGTTGGTGTTTCTCAGTGGGGAGAAAAGATGATAAATACACCCAGGGAAGAACCTGTCCAGACACTTTCCATTTGTCAGGTAAGAATTAAAGCTATTTATCTGAACCTAAGTAAAGGAAGAGAAGGCATCAGTTACGACATATAATTTATTAAGTGTTAAAAAAAATTCAGAAAAAAAAAAAAAAATAGCGCCTACCCTAGGTGCTTGCCAGCTGTGGAAACTTCCATTGCTGAAGACTGAGCCTTGGGCAGAAAAACAGCTCTGCGCTCTGGCACAGACATGAGGTACACGGTATGGCAACATACCTGCCTTTCCAGAAATGTATTTGCTCATGCCTTAAGTGAATGCTTTCAGTCTTTTCTATGAGACAAGCCCTGAGTCGGGTGCCTGGGTGATTTAAAAAAAAAAAAAATGTTTTTAAGCTTTAAGCCTTACCTTCATGATGCTGGCATGTCCCCTTCCAAGCCTCGGGTCACCGCAGAGCTCCTCCTCGCCGCTTCCCCATCTATGCTGTCTTGTTGTCAGGCGTATGTATGCTAATCGCTGACATTAAAAAAAAAAAAAAAAAAACCTCTGGGGCTGGTGAGACGGCTCAGTGGGTAAGAGCATCCAACTGCTCTTCCGAAGGTCCGGAGTTCAAATCCCAGCAACCACATGGCTCACAACCATCCATAAGGAGATCTGACGCCCTCTTCTGAAGTGTCTGAAGACAACTACAGTGTACTTACATATAATAAATAAATAAATAAATCTTTAAAAACAAAAGAGAGAGAGCATTGTTAATAAAACAAAAACAAAAAAACCTCTGGGGGCTGGAGAGATGGCTCAGTGGTTAAGAGCACTGACTGCTCTTCCAAGGTCCTGAGTTCAATTCCCAGCAACCACATGGTGGCTTACAACCATCTGTAATAGGATCTGATGCTCTCTTCTGGTGTGTCTGAAGACAAATACAGTGTACTCATATGCATAAAATAAATAAATTAAAAAAAAAAAAACCTCCGGATTAGGATCATATTTCTACTTCCAACCTTGACTTTTAAAGATTATAGTCAACCCCTGAATTACTCGACATTTTCACTCAGATATCTAGTGGCCATCCCAAATTTAACTATCATCAAAATATTACTCTTGAAGTTGTATGAAATTGGTTCCTTTCAGCTTAAAAAAAAAAAAAGACTGTGTGTGTGCATGTGTACGTATGTATGTGTACATGTGTACATATGTGTGTCTATATATGTGTGTGTGCATATAAGCATATGTGTGTGTGTGTGTGTGTGGTGTGTGTGTGTGTGCATACACTCTCTATGTGTGTATATATACCACAAGTGTGACTCTCCTAAGTTACAGGAAGCTTGTGAGTTGCTTGGCATAGGTACTGGGAAGTGAACTAGGGTCTTCTGTAAGAGCTGTAAGATACAGAAATGCTCTTCCATACTTGTCCATCTCTCCAGTACCTTTGCATTCTTTTTAAAAACTTATTGTGTTTATGTACATGTGTGTAATAGGGACATTGAAGGAGCAGTTTTCAGTTAATATCAAATCCAATACCAGTTTCCACAGCTTCCCACTCACATGCCCTCTGAACCCAGACAGCATCTTACAACCCTGTCCTTACCCCATTTCCTTCATGGCTTATAATCCCTCGCTGTTGACCTATCTGCTACACTGCGAATAAATGTTGGCGTTTCCCTGGAACTTTCCTCTGACTCAGTTTCCCTCTTCTTCGCACCATTACACATGCACAGCCAAACTAAACAGTAATCCTCAAAGTCTCCATGCCCAAATGCCAACTACAGTCTTCCCTAGACTAAGGGGCTAGTTGGTATTTATTCTGCTTTTTGCCTGTATTTCCAATGCATTTATAATGAATAAGTCCGGTTTTAGACATTTTTTTAAAACTGTTTTAAAACAGGATTGTGTGTGTGTGTGTGTGTGTGTGTGTGTGTAAATTTATGTGTATCACATTGTATATGAACCTACAGAAGCTAGAAGAGGCCTCTGATGGGGATGCTGGGTTGAACTCCTGTTCTCTGTAAGAGCAGTAAATGGTTTTAACTGCTGAGCCATTTCTTCAGCCCTAAAATGTATAACACACACACACACACACACACACAAACTGTTTAGCTGGGTTTTGTTGTTTGTGTACATATGGTTTCAGAGCTGACCACGCTGTACTGGATAACCAAAAAAAGAGGCTCATCTCTGGGATAGGCTAATTCTCTCTCTCCTGTGTAGCAATAATAGTCAAAGAAAAAGGTGCTATCAATTTGGAAGCAGAGCAACCAGGGCATAGGCAGGGTGTGAGGGAGTGAAAAGGAAAGAGGAAAAATGATACAATCCTGTTTTAATTAAAAATGTATAACAAATAAGAATAAGCTTAATTATTTAAAATGAAAAGGCATTCTAATAAGGGCAATCAAATGGAAAGAAAGCCAAGAGCCATAAAATGAGCTCAGGAACAAAAGTAGGTAAGACAAGAAACACTGTAAGAACCCAACAAAGAAAAGAGGAGGGTGTGGAGAAGGGGGGAAGAGGAAGAGGAAAAAGAAGAGGAGTTGGGGGGGGGGAACCACAATGGCTAAATATAAGTAAGACCTTATAGAAAAACTATACAACCCTGATAACATTAAGCTATAATGTAGGACATAGCTTCATAATAAAAACTAGAGCCGGGCGTGGTGGCGCATGCCTTTAATCCCAGCACTTGGGAGGCAGAGGCAGGCGAATTTCTGAGTTTGAGGCCAGCCTGGTCTACAGAGTGAGTTCCAGGACAGCCAGGGCTACACAGAGAAACCCTGTCTCGAAAAAACAAAACAAAAAAAAAACAACAAAAAAAAAAAAGTAGAAAATTCAGGCTGTGCACTGCAGTGTTCACCTTCAATCCCAGCACTCAGAGGCAGAGACGGGCAGATGAATTCAAGGCCAGCCTGGTCTACATAGCACCTTTCAAGGCAGTCAGTGCTATATGGTGACACCCTGTCTAAAAACAACAGCAACAACAACAAAAAAATAAACTTCAAGTGCATTAGTTAAAGAAAGATGCTTCTTCCTTGCCTCCATTGCCCACACACCCCTCCACCTGCACCCAAACCTTTGACAGAAACCTAGTAGAGAGATTAAGGTCATATGCTTGATATTGTTGAACTTTGTGATAAACACAGAAACATACACATACACATGCTTTTAATTTTTTTATGTACATATATATATATATATATATATATATATATATATATTCATTTATTTATTTATTGTGGTTGGAGGGGGGCATGCAAGTGTGTGGTGGAGGTTTGAGTGGAACCGGTGAGACTCAGTTCTCTACTTGCGGGCTCTAGGGGACAGAACTGTTAGGCTCAGCTCTTGCTATATAGCCCAACTGACCTTAAGCTCCTCAGCCTTCTTCCTCTGCCTTGCAAGGGCTGAGGTTAGAGATGTGGACTAACCATACCCAGCTCATGCTATTAATTTTGGTCATTTATTTTTGATTAGAAAATAATCCCATCTCACCTAATTATAGTTGCATGATGTCTAGGACATTTTCTTAAAATAAAGTAGATATCTCACTTCTCTAACTGTGGGCTGTCTGTGTTGAATAATACAAACTATGTATTAGATATGCAGTTCATGTTTATTATTCCCAACTGACTCAGATCTATAAGACAGCTCTTTAACTCAGTAGCTCTTACCTGCTGAGGCATCTCCCCAGCCTAAAAATTATATATTTGCTTTAAAATATATATTATATTATATATAATATATGTATAAAATTATTTTATATAAAAATCTACTATATAATTTTATAATATAATGTATAATTGTATCAAAGAAAGGAAAAGAGAAGTTTATCTTACTTAACTTAACAATATTTTGAGTGTTTCCTTTATAACAGTTACTATGGGAAGAACCAAGAATACCAGATGAATTCAAGAAAATGAAAATAATAAGGGTAGCCTTTACCAGAAACTCCACTCCACATGTGTATGTGTGTATATTATATACTGCATACATTATATATTCTGAAATATAACATATTATATATACATATATATAATACATATACATATATATAGATATATAGATATATAGATATATCTCACCTCATACCAGATCATAAAGCAATGCAATGTGTGGCTCATATCTGTTGAATGAACAACAGTCTAAAAACGCATTTTTATCTTGGGCAAGGACCTGTAGAAGTCTCACTTGATGCCTTTTGTGTGTATGTATGTGCATGCACCCGGTGTACATGACCAGAGGTCAGAGGAAGACATTGGGCACGCCATCCACCGCTCTCCTCCTTACTCTCTTAAGACAGGGTCTCTCCGCCGTGAGAACACGACCCACAGAACAACTGCTGGGACTGGTGGGGACTCACAGAGATTAGGGAGTCAGCAGGGCTCTGATCTGGGTCCTCTGCACTTATGTTATAGCTGAGTAGATTGGGGCTCTTGTAGGAATCCTAATCGTGGGAGCAGGGGCTGGGCCTGACTCTTTTCCCTACTTGTAGGACCCATTTCACTCCTGGGTTGCCTTGTCAAGCTTGCTATGCCATGTGAAATCTATTTTTTACTAAGGGGAGGCAAAAGGGGGGGTTAGGTCTGGGAGAGAGGGGAGATGGGGGATGCTAGGGGGACGGAGAATTGTGTTTAGGATATAATATAGAAGATAATTTAAAAAGAGGAAGAAGAGAAGAAGAAGGAAGAGAAGAAGAAGGAAGAAGAGGAAGAAGAAGGAAGAGGCGGAAGAAGAGGTATGTCTCCCACTAACCTGGAGTGTGCTGTTTTGGACCAGCAGCCACCAGGCCCCAGCAATCCTCCTGTCTTCACATCCTGTTCCCTCCATCCAAGCCCTTGCCACAATAGCTCTGCAGTTACAAGCGTGCAGTTGGGTCTGTTTTTTTACATGGGTACTGGGGATTTGAACTTAGATCTTCATGCCTGTGGTTGTAGTAAGTACTCTGACCTGCTAAGCTAGCTCCCAAGACCCAGCTTTCTTCCTCCTCTTCTTCTTCTTCTTCTTCTTCTTCTTCTTCTTCTTCTTCTTCTTCTTCTTCTTCTTCTTCTTCTTCTTCTTCTTCTTCTTCTTCTTCTTCTT
>NC_034608.1:72869116-72871997 GCF_900095145.1 Mus pahari
AAAGATTTATTTATTATTATATGTAAGTACACTGTAGTTGTCTTCAGATGCACTAGAAGAGGGTGTCAGACCTCATTACGGATGGTTGTGAGCCACCATGNGGTTGCTGGGATTTGAACTCAGGACCTTTGAAAGAGCAGTCGGTGCTCTTAACCACTGAGCCATCTCTCCAGCCCTCCAGCTTTCTTCTTATCTAAAAGGCTGCACGAAGTACTTAGGGCAATCCTGAGGCCTTCCTTCTACTTCTCCACATCTGTCATTCATGACCACTGAGCTACCAGGCAGTAGGTCCATCGCTTTTAATCATGTGTGTGCATGCATATGTATGTGCATGTACATTTATGTGTGTGTGTGTGTGTGTACATGTATGGTGTGTCTGTGTGTGAGAGAGTGTGTGTATTAATAACTTACTCATACATGAATATGAATAATTTACCCCTCTATTCCTTCATGTTCATTTCTAATAAGGTTTTTACTAAAGACAAACCTCAGACTCATATCTTCACTTACATTTCTTCACATGTGTGTCTCTCTGTGTGTGGGGGTGTGGGGGTGTATACACACAGAGAACATCAGAGAATAACTTGTAGGAGTCAGTTCTTACCTTGTACCATGTTTGGGTGTTCTGGGAATAGAACTCAGGTCACCGGACTTGACAGCAAGCATCCTTACCCACTGAGCCATCTCACCAACCCAGATGAGTATCTTCTCAGCTTTCTATCATCTGTAAAGACCACCCTCACAGATCCACGTTTCCATAACTTTGTGTTTAATTTGCACTATAAGAACTGTGAATTCAACTAAGTAATGTCTTGTTAAAGTGGATTTACTGGTAAAGGCTACCTGTATTATTTTCATTTTCTTAGATTCATCTCATATTCTTAGTTCTTTCAACAGTTCTTGTTATGAAGGAATCACTAAAAATATGTGTTAAGGATGATAAACTAGCTTGCTTCTCCTTTCTTTTTTTCTGACACAATTATTTAGGAACTATATTGAGTCCCACGCTAGGCTAGTGAACCCTCTGACTTCCTCATATTCTCCAAGTTGGCTGTACTTCCTGTGAACACCCTTGCTAGCTTGTTCTTGATCTGGGAGTTTAGAGCAGCCGGCAAAGATATGAAGGTCAGGTCTCATAGAACAAAAAAAAAAAAAAGAGAAGGATTATTTCAGAGTAAAAGGGGCATCCTGAGTGGTTTTTTTTGTTTGTTTGTTTGTTTGTTTTTGTGCAAACTATGATGGTTTCTAGTTATATTCTGTGAGCCATCCAATTGTCACTAGTCTTATGCAAAAGTCAGGGATCAGAGGGACCACAGCTCAGTTAAGAAAAGGTAATAGGGGCTGGTGAGATGGCTCAGTGGGTAAGAGCACCCGACTGTTCTTCCGAAGGTCCGGAGTTCAAATCCCAGCAACCACATGGTGGCTCACAACCATCTATAACAAGATCTGATGCCCTCTTCTGGAGTGTCTAAAGACAACTACAGTGTACTTACATATAATAAATAAATAAATCTTAAAAAAAAAAAAAAAAAGAAAGAAAAGGTAATAGACTGGACTGGTGAGATGGCTCAGCAGGTAAGAGCACCCGACTGTTCTTCCGAAGGTCCGGAGTTCAAATCCCAGCAACCACATGGTGGCTCACAACCATCTTTAACAAGATCTGACGCCCTCTTCTGGTGTGTCTGAGGACAGCTACAGTGTACTTACATATAATAAATAAATAAATCTTTTTTAAAAAAAATAAGTAATAGATAAAGCAGTGGTACTTTGGTAATTTAGCTTAAGTATTGAAATTGCCAAGGAGGAACACAGCTGACATTTAGAATCTGTAAGACGTGGTATCTCTTTAAAGAAGGGTATATATATATATTATATTATATCTTGTTTTTTTTGTTGTTTTGTTTTGTTTTTTGGTTTTTCGAGACAGGGTTTCTCTGTATAGTTCTGGCTGTCCTGGAACTCACTTGGTAGACCAGGCTGGTCTCGAACTCAGAAATCCGCCTGCCTCTGCCTCCCGAGTGCTGGGATTAAAGGCCTGCGCCACCAGGCCCGGCTATATTATATCTTGTAAAACAAACAAACAAAAACTCATATCCAGAATATATAAAGAATTCTCAAAATTTGACACAGTCTTGGTTTGCTTCTGATGCCGTGATAAACACCATCACCGGAAGCAACTGAGGCAGGAAAGGGTTTATTTCACCTTGATCTTCTAGATATCAGCTCATCACTGAAGA
Organism: Mus pahari; assembly: GCF_900095145.1. NCBI lineage: Eukaryota > Metazoa > Chordata > Mammalia > Rodentia > Muridae > Mus > Mus pahari. Next base: position 72,871,354 of record NC_034608.1, read on the forward strand.
AGTCAAGGCACAAACACAAGACAGAAGCCTACAGGCAGGGACTAAAGCAGAGCCTCAGAGGAAGGCTGCTTATTGGCTCATCAGCCTGACCTTCAGCTGTCTCTCATACCACTCAGGTCCTTCTGCAAGGGAGGGAGGACTGCCCACAATGGGCTGGACCCTCCACATCCATCAACAGGCAATTGATAATCAAGCAAATTCCACACAGGCCACTGTGAAGTTTCCTTAGCTGAGGCCCCCCACCTCCTAGTGACTCTGGTTTACATCACATTGCCAAACAAACCAGCAATGCAGTTTTCTTTTCTTTTCTTTCTTTCTTTCTTTTTTTTAACTTATGTTATTAGATATTTTCTTCATTTACATTTCAAATGTAAATGTCCCAATGTCCCCTATACCCTACCCCTACCCTGCTCCACTGCCCACCCTCTCCTACTTCTTGGCCCTGGCATTCGCCTGTATGGCTCATATAAAGTTTGCAAGACCAAGGGGCATCTCTTCCCAATGATGGCTGACTAGGCCATCTTCTGCTATATATGCAGCTAGAAACATGAGCTCTGGGGGTACTGATTAGTTCATATTGTTGTTTCACCTATAGGGTTGCAGACCCCTTCAGTTCCTTGGGTAATTTCTCTAGCTCCTCCATT
>NC_034608.1:72873092-72879909 GCF_900095145.1 Mus pahari
GGTAGTCAGATCTTGTTACAGATGGTTATGAGCCACCATGTGGTTGCTGGGATTTGAACTCCGGACCTTCGGAAGAGCAGTCGGGTGCTCTTACCACTGAGCCATCTCACCAGCCCAGCATACTTTTTAAAAGTCGGGAATACACTGGTTTTTTTTCTTGTTGTAGTCTGTCTGACTTTCTCTCTCTCTCTCTCTCTCTCTCTCTCTCTCTCTCTCTCTCTCTCTCTCTCTTTTCTCTCTCTCTCTCTCTCTCTCTCTCTTTTCCTTCCTTCCTTCCTTCCTTCCTTCCTTCCTTCCTTCCTTCCTTCCTTTTCCTTCTCTGCCTAGAACTTGCTATGGATCACACATGGGCTAACCTCAATGCATCGGTCCATCTGCCTCAGCTTCCTAGTACTGCGATGACAGGCATGCCCAACCACGCCCAGCCGAGATCCAGTTAGTTTTAAGATGAGCAACAGAGTTGAAATGTAATTTTTGTAATTCCGTTTACTTACTTATTTTGAGGTGGGGCTGTCAGAGCACAAGCTCTAAGAGTCAGTTCTCTCCTTCCACTAGGTAAGTCCCCGGAACTGAAGTCAGATTCTCAGGGTTCATGACACACACTTATCAGCTGAGGCATCTCACCAGCCCTTGAACATAGTCCTCACTAAAAGAAACACACCAGAAAAAAAGAATTATCACCTGAGAAAAGACTTAACATCAACAATGAGTAAGAAATAGCAGTATATACTAATGAGATATCATTATATATGCATTAAAATGCCTGAGATGTAAAATCAAATCGGGAGCTGGAGCCTGTGTATAAACCACACTGCTAGTGGGAATTTAAAACCACATAACCATTTTGTAAGAGCGATTTGATAGTTCCTTTAAAAGTTAAAATAGACCAGGGCCAGAGCAGCAGCTCTGCTGGCAAAGCGCTTGCGGTATAAACACAATGACCTAAGTTTGAACCTTAGAACCCACGTGGGCAAGAAGTCACACTTGGCAGTGCATGCCTGCAATCTTATCACTGGGGATGTGGAGACTGGAGGCCTGTCGGAGTTCCCTGGGCAGCCAGCCTAATCCATTGACAAAACCTGGACGCAAGTGAGAGATCCTGTCTCAAGAACCAAGTTGGGGCCTGGAGAGAGCTGGCTTAGCAATTAAGGGCCTGTGGTGCTCTTACTGGTGAGCTGGGTTCAATTTCCAGCATCCATATGTTGGCTCACAACTATCCATAAACACAGTTTCATTGCACCCAACAGGCATGCACATGGTACACATATAGGAATACAGGTAAGACATACATAAAGTAAAATAAATCTTACAAATGGAACCAGGCTGGATGGTCCCTGATAGATGATACTGAGGTTGACCTCTGACTCCTTCATCCAACCCAACTAGCTATTCCACACGCACATACTTGCCCGACAGTAATCAATGCTCTGGTCTTACAAAGACTCACACAGAAGTCTTCTCAATACCTTTATTATAAATGTCCCAAATTACAAATGACCCAAATGTTTATCAGCAGGTAAAGGGATAGACAATTTATAGTATATACAATAGAATACTTAGCAATAAAACAGGTACATCTCAAGACTACAATACTGAATTAACCCACATAAAGGATAATTTCATATATCCTATTTTATAGAAAATTCTAGGCTATGAATCTAGAATATGAATATCAGCAGATCAATGGTTGCTGGAGGAGCTAGACAACAAGGAGGGACAGGCAATAAAAGGCTGTGGGGAAACTTAGAGGCAATTATGATTAATGTCTTCATTGTCGTGATGGTGTCATGGAAAAAGCACATACTTAACAAACTACATGTTTGAAGTAGCTGGAGTTTATTGGATGTCAATTTCAGTTCCCAAAAGCTATAAAAAAGTCTTTACCCGGTGAGTGGAGCCCATTTTGTTCCACACAGATACTTCCTTAGAAAATAATGCCCACGGCTTTTCCTGCCACGTGGTAAACGTTCACGACTTGGTAGCTCCAGCCTTCTGGGGCGGGGAATGTGTCCAGGGTTACTCGGTTTTATTTTTTAAAACTACACCTCATGGGTATTAAAGAGGGGCTCCTCTGAAGTAAATGAGAATGAAAGCCCCTTGTGGCATCGGCGTTTAGCCGTATGAATTCTGCAGGCGTGCTAAAACGTGCCACGCTAGCACGTGGCTGGGGGAGACAGGAGGAGCCGGAGTCCAAGGTTGTGCGTAGCTGGTGATCAGAATGGGGTACCTGAGACTGCATCAAAACCAAGCAAGAACTAAAAGAACGAATTTCAATCTATGATCTGCAAAAAGTTCACTTGAAGGTTATAGTATACATATACATATAATATGTGCATGCTAGATGGTAAGACACTGTAGAACTCATGTTTTGCTCTAATAAATCAGAGAAAGTATAAATAGATCTAATTTTTCTAGTTTTAGTTCTTACATTTAGTAATGTTTGGAGATAGAAATTAGGTGTGCACAATTTTAAAAAAAATTACAAGCCAGGTCAAAGATGACTAGCTCAAATTCAAATATAAAAGAAAATTTGAAACTTTCAGGAATATGATGGAATATTTTTATTTTCTAAACTTAAAAAAAAAATCAGTCTTTACTCAAAATTTCACATGTTACCTAAGATGAGCTACTCATAAGCTGTATCCAGTGAATGGGAAGCTCTTACTTTGCTGGCGTGCAGCCCCAACAGGGTCAGGTACTGAGGTGGGACAAGGCTTTGGACTGATGACCTCTGGCCTTTAATTCCCTCACAGGGTTCTGCACCCTGCCCCGTGGCTCCTGGCAATCTAACTCTTGCTGTTCTGGGGGTCAGTAGCTGATGGCTTCTGGCAATTAACTCTCTTTTGCTCTCCTGAGGCCAAAAGTTGCTGGTTTCTGGCAATGACTCCTGCTGATAGCAGCAGGGGATTAAGAAGAGAAAGTTATGGCCGGGCGGTGGTGGCACACACCTTTAATCCCAGCACTCGGGAGGCAGAGGCAGGTGAATTTCTGAGTTCGAGGTCAGCCTGGTCTACAGAGTGAGTTCCAGGACAGCCAGGGCTACACAGAGAAACCCTGTCTCGAAAAAAAAAAAAAAAAGAAAGAAAGAAGAGAAAGTTAAGTGAGCTCTTTACTCCTTAACTTAGACTTCATGAGCCAGAGAGAGAGAAAGAAAGAAAAAAGGATAGAGAGAAAGTCATGCAAACACACACACACACACACACACACACACACACACTTGACCAGACCTGACCAGACCTGTTTCACCATTGGTGGATGGAGCAGAGCCTCAGTGGCCACATGTTATTTTTTTTTCTCCTTAAACTTTCTTCCTAAAATTATTTGATTCAAATCTGGAATTCTATAAAGTCATTAATTCCCCTAAACAGCATTAATTCACAAAAGTTCATCTTCGTGTTGATCTGCAGGAAACTTGCCCAACAGAGTGGGTTATCACCAGGAAATTATCACACAAGGCTATCGGGAGTGAGGGTCTCCTGGTGTCCACTCACACCACGACAAATACATAAAGAGCATGGTAGTGACAAGCCGGAGAGAGAGCATCAGTAGCAAGAAGCACTCCTGGGACTAAGTCTCTGGGACTGTGCCTTAGGGAACGCCCCATCCCTGCAGAGCAAGATGGTAGATCATCTCCGGGGAGCTCAGCTGCCCACTGCACCACTGCGGCTCGACCTCGACCGGCATGGCATCTGTCAGCACTTGCATTTCCTCTCAGCAATGTTGTTAACCTTCAAAGTGTAAGACTCAGGAAGACCTGTCCGGTGTGTGTGTGTGTGTGAACGATTATAGATGTGAGATCAGAAGAGGAATAGAAGAGGGAAAAAGAGAAGTAACAAAGGGAGAGGGGGAAAAATTGATATAAAAGCAGAAAGGGGGACCTGGAAGTAAGGGTACAGGAGTAGGGGGAGAGAAGCGTACATGGGGGGGGTGGGATAAGAGGAGGAGGGTCCAAGGCACGTGTATATGAGAATGCCATCTTGAAACCTATTTCTCTGTATGTTAATTAAAAACAAATACTCTTATTTATTTATTTATTTATTTAGGTTTTTCGAGACAGGGTTTCTCTGTGTAGCCCTGGCTGTCCTGGAACTCACTCTGTAAACCAGGCTGACCTCGAACTCAGAAATCCGCCTGCCTCTGCCTCCCGAGTGCTGGGATTAAAGGCGTGCACCACCACCACCCGGTTTAAAAACAAATACTCTTAAACTGCAAAGAGAAGCACAAAGAGAAGTACCCTTTATGACCTATGGCAGAACGAGATATTGGCATGTTAGCAAAGTGCGTATGCGCAGCTATGGATTCTGATTCTAATTGCCATGCTATGTTGTTATTCTTCCTTTACTACAATAAGCTCCACTTCCCCCAGGTCTAATACAACAGTTAGATGAGATGATTTAGATATATGACGAATATTCAGTCTTGTGTAACCACTATTAAAGGATTATCTCCTTAGGGCTTACATTTGTCTGGTATGACCCCAAAGGTTCAACCAAGACCAGTGGATAGAAGCTACGGAAATCTATTTTACAAAGAGTGGAATGTTAGAACTATGTCAACAAAAGTTTGCTCACTTAGCAGTAAGTTATCTTTCATAGGTGGTCACGGCCATGCTACATAATTAAGAGATAATTCCAGCCTCCATTTTCTTGTTTTTTTTAAAGATTAATTTATTTAATATATGTAAGTACACTGTAGCTGTCTTCAGACACTCTAGAAGAGGGCGTCAGATCTTGTTACGGATGGTTATGAGCCACCATGTGGTTGCTGGGATTTGAACTCCAGACCTTTGGAAGAGCAGTCGGGTGCTCATACCCACTGAGCCATCTCACCAGCCCTAGAAGGAGTTCTTTAGGGTGATTACACTCTTCATGGTCAGGATACCAGAAGTCCAATCTAACAGTAAATACCAAACAAATCAGTAGCAGCAGTTTGATCCAGCAGAAACAGCAAGGCTCTGCCACATTGGCACAAGTCAATGGAAGCAGGCAGAGTACCATGAGATTCATCTCTACAAAGTGAAGACCGGTGAAGGGCACTGCAATATATGAGCATCCTTTCTCTGTTTATGGGGTTCCATTTATACTCTCCGAACATCACACACCCTCTCAAGCATCAGCTCCAGCAAAAGATCCCATGTCCTCTCGTGTATCCGTTTCAACAAAACATCCTCTCACAAGGCGGCTTCCAGAAAAACATCACGCACGTAACACAACCGAGCTTCCAAAGAAACTAGAAATGCCCACGTCAGTAAATATCAGCATCAATAAGTTGTTTTGTCTCTGTCAGGGTGGGACCTAGGTTCTTTGACAATGTGACTTACGGTCATCTAATACATGAAAGGTCAAGTTTATTGTGTTTGATGATGCTAGCTGTTTTACAAAGCTTTATGAGTTTATATTATCTCAAAAGCAGTTGTTCTTGAGGGAGTACACATAAAAAAATGTGTGAGTTTGGGTACCATATTATGCAGATTCTCATCCTTAGTTTCCTCTCCCTTAGCACTTCCCGTTCAGTGTGTGTGTGTGTGTGTGTGTGTGTGTGCGCGCGCGCGCGCGCGCGCCTGAGTAAGGACAGTCACATGCATACCCTGGCACCCATATGAAAATCAGGATCAGAGGTCTTCTGTGTTAGTTCTCTCACCATCCACCTCGTTGGCATTGTTTTTGCTGCAGTGTACTTCAGGTTCGCTGGCCTGTGAGCTTTTGAGCCATTTGCCTGTCTCCTCTCGCCATCTCCTCCCACATCTGAGGAGTGCTGGAATTCCAGAATCATGCCAACACCTGCACCTTTTCATATGGCTTCCAGGAACTGACCGCAGGTTCTCAGACTAGTGTAGCCAGTGTCTTTACCAACTGAGCCACCTCCCTGGCCTTCACTGTGTGTTTAAGTAGTGTCCAGACACTTGAATTTTTTTTAGACAAGTATTTCTAGTGTTTTTGCCTTAAATAATAAAAAAATAATAATGTAAAAGGTCAGAAAGGTGCACTGTGAGAAACAAAAAGAACCTGAAAAAGACTAACCCCCTTGGCGTCCAAGGTTACCCCACATGCGAAAGTCTATGTTTAGATGAGTCCCACGTTTTAAAAAACAAATGCTGACCTATTTTGTTTGTTATTCGATACCAGGAGCAAGAGCCATGATGAAATCTGTGGTACTTGTCACCCTCGGACTAACTTTGCTGTTAGGAACACAAGCCATGCCTTCAAGTCGCCTCTCCTGCTATAGAAAGTTGCTAAAGGATCGTAACTGTCACAGCCTCCCGGAGGGCAGAGCCGACCTGAAGCTGATCGACGCAAATGTCCAGCATCATTTCTGGGATGGGAAGGGATGCGAGATGATCTGCTACTGCAACTTCAGCGAACTGCTCTGCTGCCCAAAGTAAGGAGATGAGATTTCAACATGTATTGCTATGATATAGCTGTAGAAAAACCTCTTAAAAGATCATCTCTTATTGTCTTACATTTATCCAAATGATTAATTTATACATAGGATCTTCATCTTCCAGCACTGGTAAGAAGATAAATTTCTCTGTGATTTTCTCTACACAGAAATTTAAAATATGGACTTCGAAAATCTACACAAATGCATGCGGTATAATATGTCCAACTTTAAAATATTTTAACATTATTCATATTTATTTATAAGGTTGTTTTAACTATTTTATCATGATTATAATAACAACCCAGAAACATGATTGGTTTTGTTTTGTTTGGTTTGGTTTGGGTTGGGTTTTTTGTTTGTTTGGTTTTTGTTTGTTTGGTTGTTTGGTTGGTTTTTTTCAAGACAGGGTTCTCTGTATAGCCCTGGCTGTCCTGGA
>NC_034608.1:72881149-72883978 GCF_900095145.1 Mus pahari
AGAGAAACCCTGTCTCGAAAAACCAAAAAATAAAAATAAAAATAAAAATAAAAAAAGAAAAGGCAGACTGATATGACCAGTAATACCTCACAGAACCAGCTAATGTTACTGGGGAGACAAAAACCAGGTTCAGGATTCCAGAACAGTGCCTGTTCAATGCACACTTGCTCTTGGACCGCAGTGAGGACGGAGTCAGGAGCTGTGCAAGCCTTCCCATCAGAGTTCAACAAGCCTTGCAGGTGATTCTCAAACATGAGATGATTCTCACACTAGATGATGCAAGGACATGTGTTAATTTACCCCATGAATCAGTTTTCTATACTATATAACTAAATGACGACCAATATTAAAATGGCTTTTTTTTTTCATTATTGGATTGTTAAACCAACTTATTGCCATGCCATGAACGATTATTTATTTTCTGATGTTACTTTGTAATTGCTACTGTGAACACATTTAAACAGAAGGGTAAACATACATTTTTTTTTCCCTTAATTTTGAGGTTTTTCTTTTCCACTAGGAACAGAATCACTTTGCAAACTATATTTCTAGTAAGTCAGAATCACATAAACTTCTATACTATTACATGCATTTTTCATATTACTTTATGCCACCTTTCCTACCCCAAAAGATAAGACTGGCTTTTAAAACATGTTTACATGCGTACATTCTAGAAAGCTGTTGAATGGTTTTCTAAGAAATGTCTAGCGATCTGACTCTTTACCCCCAAATTTAAACTTCATGACTCATTTCCACATCAAAAGACTGAACTACTTCGTATAGGTTTTGAAATGACCTAATTTTTCCTTTTATTTACAGACAAATAATAGCATAGCATCAATAGTGAGTTGGTGAAAGAAAACTCACGTTACTTTTTTTTTGGTCTTTGTGCCTCCTGTGGAAAGTCTTTCTATACAAGTTTTGTATTTTATTTCCTACATGACTAGGAAACACGAAGCACTGTCCATTTTTAACTCAGAAAAGAGGAACATCTGCCTTAGCGCTCTGCTGAGTGTAACTGCTGTTTTTCCTTTCAGAGATGTCTTCTTTGGACCAAAGATCTCCTTTGTGATCCCCTGCGACAACCACTGAGGATCTGCCCTCTGGAGAACGTGGTCCTGAAGGCCTTCACGTTTCCTAATTTCCCACCAACTCTATCAGTTCAGCGACATCTCGGATGTCCATCCGGTATAGCCAATCCTGCATAGATTCTATAAAGTCTTACTTGCTAGAGTAAACTTGGCCTAAGGTGGTAATAAAAGTTGTCTCTGGTTGGCTTGTCTCTGTGGACACTGTTAGTGAGGCTTAAACTGGTTGGCTAGCGTTTCACTTAGGAGTTCACTACATTCAGTAAGACTCTTGTCCCCTACTGGAGAGCCACAGTCCTGATTCACAGACAGAAAACTTCAGTTGCTGGTTGTCAGTTTTGAACAGGCAATTTGAACAGAGAACCAGGTAATAACCTGAGCTTTTGGGGAGGGAAGCTACACATTTTCTATTAAGAAAGAAAAGAACCGGGCCTGGTGAGATGGCTCAGTGGGTAAGAGCACCTGACTACTCTTCTGAAGGTCCCGCGTTCAAATCCCAGCAACCACATGGTGGCTCACAACCATCTGTAACAAGATCTGATGTCCTCTTCTGGAGTGTCTGAAGACAGCTACAGTGTACTTACATATAATAAATAAGTAAATCTTTAAAAAAAAAAAAAGAAAGAAAGAAAAGAACCCATTCTTAGGTCTGATTACATGTGACACATCTTTAAGCACATTTTAATTTTCCTGTTTTGAAAAAAGAATCTTAAAGGTAATATTCTTTACTCCATTTCTCCAACTCAAGTTTAAGATACACAAGTCAGGACAGAATTTGAACACCATTTGAACACCAAGTTGTACCCCTAAGACCACAATACATATGCCTGAAGTATCAATTTACTTTAAGACAGGGCTGGGGATGTAATTTGGTTGACAGATACCCTGACTGGCATGCAGAGCCCTGGTTTCAAACTCCAGCATGACACAAACTGGATATAGCGGCCATGCCTTCAATCTGGGTGGCGGGGGAGGGGGGGTAGGATGGCAGAATGATCAGATGTGTAGGGACATCATCAGCTACATAGTAAGTTTTAACTCACTGTTGGGATACATGGGACCTTATCAAAGAGAGAAAAAGAAGACGACATTTTCTAATTGTGAGAAAACAACTTTGGGTCATAAGCTTATATTTTAAAATATAATTGTTGACTCATAGAAAACCTCCATCATATAAAAACACATTACATGATGGTTAGATGCTAGCCAATATTAAGATTCTTGGGGTATTCGTAAATGAGTAAGATAGACCTGTCTTCTCAGAACGTGTGTTCTAACAAAGCTGTCATCGTAATGAAGTTATTTATAAATATGAAGTCTGCCCTAGAGAAATAGAGGACACTGTACAAAGGATTGTGGGGGAAAGTTTGAGACATACCATGTCTCTATTTTTAATTCTCTTATATATTACATCCTGACCACAGTTTTCTCCCTCCTCCTCTCCTTCCACCTCCCCCTTCCCCATCCACTCCTCCTCCTATTTCACCTCAGAAAAGGCCAGGCTTCCCAGGGATATCAACCAGACATGGCAAATCAAGTTAAAATAAGATTGGGTACCTTCCCTCATATTAAGGCAGGACAAGTCAACCCAGGAGAAAAAGAGACCCTAAAACAGGCAAGAGAGTCAGAGACAGCCCCTATTCTCACTGTTAGAAGTCCCACAAGAGAGACACAGTAGATCTTAAAAGGCAACATAGTGGCACACGCCTTTAATCCCAGTACTCGGGAGGCAGAGGCAGGT
>NC_034608.1:72884238-72894404 GCF_900095145.1 Mus pahari
AAAAAAAAAAAAAAAAGAAAAAGAAAAGAAAAGAAAAGAAAGAAAGAAAGGAAGAAAGGAAGGAAGATAGAAAGAGAGGGGGAGGGAGGAAAGGAAGGAAGGAAGGAAGGAAGGAAGGAAGGAAGGAAGGAAGGAAGGACCGGAAAGTACAAGCCAGAAGGACTAGCAAATTTTTAAGCCATTGCTGACAATAATGTAAAATACTTAGAATTTTTTGACAGTTCACTAAAAAGTTAGAGATGTTATTCTATGACTTAGCAGGTTTTATGGCTAGGTATACTCAGGAGAAATGAAGACATGTGTCTACAGAAACACAGTTCAGTAATATTTCTACAGGAACATTATACACATTAGCTAAAGGTTGAAACTCATTGTTCAATAAACGGATAAGCCTTACCATGAATATCCCTGGTTGATATCTCTGGCAGGCCTGCTTACAACCAGGGTAATTGTGGTGACCATAGGTAACCCCAGCCCCACTCCCAGCAAGAGACAAAAGAGGGGATCCCCAACCAGCAAGAGACGAAAGAGGGGATGCCCAGAAGCCTCAGGCCAGTTTGGAACACACCAAGCTACAGCAGAGAAAGAGGCCCTGCCTCAGTAGAAGATGAGAATTGATCCTGAATGTTGTCCTTTGACCTCCATATGCACACTCGATCCGAGTCACTTGCACACACAAGCACCCTAGTCTAAAAGATTGTTAAAATTGCCTTAACAAGGACTTCATTTTGTTGGTTAATCACCATTCAGAACTCTATTCTTCAGGGTTTTTTTTTTTTAAATAATTGTATTATGCAAATAAGTAAAAGAAACAGAATTGCTCATTATGAATTCATAAAGACACTTTAAAAATAATTTCAAGCAAAGCTCATTTCAGAAGAAGAGTTTTTATAGGAAAAAGCACAAAGCTGTTTTATTCAAAAAATTAAATCTTTATGGAGTAGGTGAAAATATAAAATATGGGGAGAAATATTTTCAAGTAAACATTCACATCTCACTGCTATGTGGGAAGGGGGGAGGAAGGAAGGAAAGAGAGAGAGAGAGGGAGGGAGAGAGAGAGAGAGAGAGAGAGAGAGAGAGAGAGAGAGAATAGAAAATGCAAGCAAACAGGTGCTAGCAAAATTTCAAGCCATTGCTGACAATAATGTAAAATACCTGGGCACGCCTCCCAGTTCTCCACCCCCCTGCCACCATCTCCCCTCTCCACCAGATTCACTCCTCCTCCATTTCCTTCAGAAAAGAGCAGGCTTCCCAGGGATATCAGCCGGATGCAGCATAACAAGATATAACAAGACTAGGCACAAGCCCTTCTTCTATCAGGACTGGTAAGGCAACGCATTAGGAGGAAAAGGATCCAAAGAGCAGGCAGAGGAGACAAGGTCCCACTACTATATAGCTCTGGCTGTCCTAGAATTCACTACATCATCTAGGCTGCTTCTGCCTCCCAAGGACTGAGATTAAAGGTGTGTGTCATCACCACACCTGACCTGACTTTTTTTTTCTTTTTTTTTTTTTCGAGACAGGGTTTCTCTGTATAGCCCTGGCTGTCCTGGGACTCATTTTGTAGACCAGGCTGGCCTCGAACTCAGAAATCCGCCTGCCTCTGCCTCCTGAGTGCTGGGATTAAAGGCGTGAGCCACCACACCCGGCTGACCTGTACTTTCCTAATTAAAGTCATGCTACTGGGTAGGAAGCGGGCATGTGTTGTTTTGACACAGCTAAGAAAAACAACAACAAAATCTTGTCCCAGAAGTCTCTGGGACACTGCAATAAACCTTCCACGATACCTAGAACCAGGGCTTCCACTTCACCAGTTTTCTAATGACATTATAAGTGGTGCTAAGAACCAAACACCAGCTGCTTTATTTTGTGGTCAAGAATATAACCAGAACCTAAGGAGACGCTCCTCCTTAATGAATCAGTACTGTGAGGCAGAGCTGCCGCTTTGTTTCTCTGCTGGCGTCCTTTGGCAGCGTCTAGAGGTAATCTTTGTCATTACATCTCAGAGTTACTGGAACTTACAGGTCAGTGTCATGAGGGCCACTCTTCACCTTCCTACAACACTGGACAGCTTCCTACAGCCAAGACATCACGGTGAACAACCTTCACCTTGAAGAAGTCTTAGCTACGCTACCTGTCTTATCCATTTCCAGCCTAAAGTTTGCAAGCATTCTTAGGGCATTTTCCTGGAGCTGCTTTCGTTTTTTGACAGGACAAGCTAAGACCCCGATGTGTGATGCTCAGCTATTAGCCAAGCAATACAATTCCAAGAGAAAAAGACATTACAAATAAAACACCGATGGAAATGAAGCATAGGAAAATATATAAAGCAATACCAACCCTTAAACAAAGATTTCATTATACACCCAGACTTCTCCAACCTCAGACAAGTTATGGTTTCATTTTGAGACAAGGTTTGCTAGGTAGCGTGGTTGGCCTCTAATTTGCGCTCCTCCTACCTCAGCTTCCAGAGTGCTGGATTATAGGCAATCACAACACACCAGTCTTATTAGCATCAGTTTGGATGTGCAAAGCCAACAGCAGAGTGTGAGTTTATTTCTATGTTCATGTCACATCAATCCGATGTTAACTCCAGTCCTCATGCCCACTTTTCAGCAGGTACTACGCTTAATTTTGCTGGGAGGCTGAGGTATATGTGTTTGAAAAGAGAAGAGCACAAAACCAATTCTTTGTTTCTGCATAGGTCTACAAGGAAGACTATAAATACATAAGGGGAAATTTAAAAGGGGTTGAAAAAAAATCAATGGAAGTCTAATTTTCAAATTTGCTAACATGCATCGCAAAGCACTTTACAAAAAATAATGCTAGTCAGGTGGCGGCGGTGCACGCCTCTAACCCCAGCATTGAGGAAGCAGAGGCAGGAGGATCTCTGAGTGTGAGGCCAGTGTAGTGTGCAGAGTGAGTCCCAGGGCATCCAGGGTTATACAGAGAATCAATCAAAACAAAACAAAAACAACACTGCTTAATTGCAAATCAAATTGACCTAGGGAAGGCAAGGGTGTCATGTCTGCCATTCCTCCTTTACCTTTAATTGCTTGGAATTTGTGAGAAAAGCTTACAAAATAACCTTTATCTGAAATTTTAATACCAGTCCCAAAAAGCTTAACACAAAAACAAAGTTTCATAAAATAAACAGACGGAAACAGCTGTAATAGTAATAACCTTTATTTAAAATATGTGTAATCTAGGAAGCTCAGTGTATGAGTTTCCAACTAATTATTAGAATCAAATGACAACAACATAAAAAAAAAAAAAGTCAAAGAAAATCCTCTGTAGAAAAAATACACAAGAACATTTCTACATCTGAAAAACAGCAAACATTCGTTCCAGGCAGACATCTATGTGCTGGTGTGAACAGCATCTCTCCTAGTGAACACCACTGTCAGATTTGTTCTTGTCGTTCCTCACAGAGTAGATGAAACATGTTAAGGTATCTTTTTCGTTCACTGGAATAGACTTGAAGTGGCAACCAACTATCTACAAATTAAAAAAAAAGGACAAATTAAAGGTTAGATGTAGCAGATGCTATGAGCTGAGTAAAAGATACTACTTTGCCAAAGTGCTATGTGATCACAAGATACTTTTTAAAGATTAATCTGTCTTAACAAAATATTAACAAGCTCCAAAGCACATGAAAACAAGATATAAACCAAAGACAGCCTGGCTTCAAAGGATCCTTTAGTCTACACAATTAATATGCTCTGATTCAGAGTATTTTACCAACTCTAGTCTACTTGATTAATGTGCACTTGTTCTAAGTATTTTCCTTTTAAACTTTAAAACTTTAGTTTGCAAACTGTATATTCTTAAACATTAAATATCAATGAAATAAAACAAAAGAACTAATGTCCATCATATGATGGAGGGCTTAGAGTTTATTCATAGGAAAAGATTAATATATGGAAAAAATCCTTGGTAACAAACTGTACCATAAATATCATTGGTGCAATTGATATTAATTCTTAAGTTTCTTGTAAATTTTTATGAATAATTTTTTTTTTCCCAGAGCTAAGCCAGGGCCTTGCACTTGCTAGGCAAGCAAGCACTCTACCACTGAGCTAAATAACCAACCCTTATGAATAAAATTTAAGAATGGAAAACTCAAGGAGCTAGAGGGATGTTGGACAGGACTGTTTTCCTGTCTTTTACTGCACAAATCTAACATGTACACCACAATTAACAGATGAGAAACTGAGCTGCTAATAATAAACATTCTCAGACTCAAGACTGCCTCTTTTCCTAGAATAGAAAATAACTACAACTGTTTTACAAGACCCAATTTTAAGAGCTTGAGATTTAGCTAGGCAGTGGTGTCACATGACTTTAATCCCAGCATTTGGGAGGCAAAGGCAGGTGGATTTATTTCTGAGTTCTAGGCCAGCCTGGTCTACACAGAGAAACCTTGTTTCAAACCCTGTCTCGAAAAACCAAAACCAAAACCAAAAAAAAAAAAAAAAAAAAAGCTTCAGATTTGAGTTNAAAAAAAAAAAAAAAAAAAGCTTCAGATTTGAGTTCTATATTTAAATACAACTTTGTATCAGTTCTTGGCTATTTATTATAGAACAGGGATAACTACACTAGATTAGTGCCTAGTATATTTCATTATAGTAGGGAATGTCAACATATATATGTACTGTGCAGCAGAAAAAGGATGATAGCTTTGAAATAAATTTAAAGAGAAATATTTTTGTTGCCTAGGCAAGAAATATAGGAGAAAATTTGGCTAGTTAGCATACTGAATTTTAATGTTAAAGAGCTTTCTACAAAAATTGTAACTCATATTATGCACATTGGAAATGTAGGCTAACTAATGTCATGCTGAAGAATATAAGAACACTCTTATGTAAATATGTATTGATACACATATACATATTTTGATCTGTCTATTCAGTGGAAATGTTTGCTTTAGATATAAAGTATAATTACTTAAATCTAAGTTTTTTTTTTTTTTTTGGTTTTTGTTTTTGGTTTTTGAGACAGGGTTTCTCTGTGTAGCCCTGGCTGTCCTGGAACTCACTTTGTAGACCAGGCTGGCCTCGAACTCAGAAATCCTCCTGCCTCTCCCTCCCAAGTGCTGGGATTAAAGGCGTGCGCCACCACGCCCGGCAAATCTAAGTATTTTAAAAGTTCAGATTTTGTGGCTTTATTACTTTAACACACACACACACACACACACACACACAACTAGCTTCCAAAACATACCAAAGGAATTGAAGTCCCATACAAAGCAAACTTTATGTTAACGCTTTATTTTTGTTCTTTCTCTTGATTTAAAGAAAGTATCCTTTACTTAAAAACAACTACTAGGGGGCTGGAGAGATGGCTCAGCGATTAAGAGCACTGACAGCTCTTCCGGAGGTCCTGAGTTCTAATCCCAGCAACCACATGGTGGCTCACAACCATTCGTAATGAGATCTGATGCCCTCTTCTGGAGTGTCTGAAGACAGCTTAGATATAATAATATACATATAATAATAAATATTTTAAAAAGAAGAAAAAAAAGGGCTGGCAAAATGGCTCAGCAGGTAAGAGCACTGACTGCTCTTCCAGAGGTCCTGAGTTCAATTCCCAGCAACCACATGGTGGCTTACAACCACTCATAATGAGATCTGACGCCCTCTTATGGTGTGTCTGAAGACAGCTACAGTGTACTTAACTATAATAATAAATTAAAAAAAAAATTCTCATGAGCTTGAATTCCCATCTGTTTAAAAACAAAAACAAAAAAACTACTTACAAAGGCAAATGTATCTGAAAGTAAAATTAGAAAGCAAGGAAAATCCTGTTTCAGGGCTCACCTGCAGAAACTTTGAAAACTAAATTCTAACAAATACTTGTAAGCTTATTTATTTTCCATCCCTCAATGGAAATATTCCATTTATATTCCACTCCACATATTCTACATATATTCCATCCCTTAATAAATATTCATTGAGTAATCAGAAATTTAAAACAGAATTCTAGAACGATGATAAAAAATTCTCACTGAACACTTACTCTGAAAATCACTATTAAAAGACACTGTATATATTCTGAATATAATCCACTGAGCACTCACCGAAAAGCTTTCCTAGGTGACAGATGTTTCTAAACAACTATATTCTTCCACAACACACCTACTAACTTTTACTTTACTACATGCAATGAAGTATTCAATATACTACATTCATCTATTTCATCATCACTTAATGATACCTTGTTGGTGTGAACAGGATTGTTTAAACAGTATAAAGTTTATTTATATATACCTCAACAAGTTGTGCTTTATTTAGACCTGGTCTGGTTGGAAGCTTGAAGTGTCTTTTGTATCTTCTAAGGGTATTTACTTGTAATTGGTACAAATCAACCTAGAAAAAAAAATATATGAATTAGTTCACTCTGCTGAAAAGATATCATTGACACTTCAACACAGTGACTTCATTTACACAATCGGACCTGTACTTTATTAAACAGTTCCATCTTTGGGGAATACATATTATAAACTTTTGGAAAAACAAAAGAGGAAGTTGTATGCCGAGAACTGTAAGACTGTTGTCTGAGATTTAATATTAGTATAAATACACCTTCACTGGCTGTATTTAACTTTTGAGATTTCTTGGATGCTTTAAACAGTTAAAAAGGAGTTCAAATATTTTACAGAATGGTGTTGGGATTGCCAGCATGCTTATGATTTACATATAACATAGGGGAAAAAAGCCTGATATCTACCTCTGGAGTGTCGATGTCCTGAACAGGTGAGTCTCCCCCGTCATCATCGCTTCCTCTCCTCTTCCTTCTGTTCCGAACACTCTGAATTAAGTTCTTATGATAGTCACAAATGTAAAGATGCCTTGCCTGGAAAGGAAAACGTTTCAAAGACTGAATGCAGAAAAAACGCAGCTAAGTATTAGTAAAATGCATAGGCCCAGGTGGCTGACTAAAAATCATCCTAACAGGCCTCTGTTCAGAAGATGTAATGTTTCTTTCCACTATTAAAATGTTGTAACATTAGCAATCTGGCGATACTGTTAAGGAAATGGGGGAGGGGGAGGAATTGGAAGATGTGGGCGGGTAGTATCTTGGAGAAAGCAGGCAGGCAGGAAAGAAAGAAAAATTCCAATTCTCTGGGTCTTGTCATCAAATTGCATAGAGGGTGACCTAAGTAAGTTAGCTCCTGTTGATTTTCACTTAAGGGGAGAGGTGGTATTGCCCACAAATTTGTACTTGTTAGTATTTTCTATAGCTTGAGCACAGGAAATTATATTACTAGTAGCTATACGCTTCCCGATTGTTCTATTTGAGTCAAATTCTACACAGATACAAAGTACACGTTTTACAAATGCAACATTGAATTCATATCCTAGGTTTACATTTGAAGCCCTAAGGTTTTTTTTTTTTAAGGATTAAATGAACGTATTTCTCTGTATTGTGTTCTCAATTAAAGTAAGATGAAATTATTCACGTCCACTTGCAAAGTTTCTCATGAACCCTACTGAGAAACTGCCTAAACAGAATCACAAATAAACTTTTCAAAAATTTTAATTACTCAGGCATTTGAGAGTCGTATATGGTGGAATAGGAAATACTGAGCTGATTGACACTCTCCCTCCCTCCCCCTTTTAAGGCTACAATTAAAGGCCGAATGAACAGGCTTTTAAATTGACTTCTAAGCTAAGGGTAAGTTAAAAATATACAGGATGTGTGGAAGTTCTGTATCTTGTTCTTCCTTTGCCATCAGTCAGCTCTGAAAAGTAGCAATGGAATTCTCTGAAACCTCATAGCTGGCCAAAACAGCAGACGTGCATAAAGACAGAAAAAGAAATCCCGATGGCTGCCGAGAGGGCTGTAAAACCGCAGAGGCTTATTTGCAGCCTTGGTTCGGAGCAGCTGCCCGAAGAGCTGACACCGCAATTGCCGTTTACAACCATCTATCTCCTTGCAAGGCAACTGGTGAGCTCGGCTTGTTTGTCTGCGTTCAAGAGAAAGAGAACAACGAGAAAAGAAAAGAAAGACAAAAAGGGAAAAGAAAGAGAAAAGAAAAGAAAAAAAGAGGATTGTGGGGTCCAGTCAGACTCTACTTTCCCCCAGAGGAGCGGAGCTGCTCCCTAGGGCAGACACCGGCTCTGGCAGCAAAACAAAGGCGCCTCCATTCCAGAAGGGACTGCCCGGCTGCGAGAAAACTACTCCGGGCCCTCGGTGCTGCGGTCCCCTTTGTTTCGTTTCCAGATCGCAGCAAAGGAGGAAGAGGGAAGCCTGGCGTGGGAGACACGCGAGGCAGCGGGAGTCCGGGCGAGGGGCGGAGGGGACCCGCACCACCGTGCGAGCGCGCGCTGGGGGGAGGTGGCCGGAGTTGCAGGGACTTTGTTTCAATCAGAGAATCACTAATCCCACCTGCAGCCCAGTCTCCGAGACTCGTGAACCCCGCCAACCATCCGGCGAGGTACGCAGGCTAGGGCAGGGCAGGGCGGTCCCCGGGCTACTTACACTCTTATCCAGCTCGATCTTCACCTTCTTCTGAGAGATGCTCTTCTGGATCCTCTTGCTGAAGCTGGCGTTGCCTGCCGCGCGCCCGCACCGCTCACCGTCCTCCCGCAAGCAACAGAGTTGCCCAGGGCCGGGACCGGCCGCTCCAGGTGGCCCAGAAGCTGACACCGCACCGGCACCGGGTACCTCTGCCCCACCGCCGGCTGCGTTCCCATTCCCCGCCGAG
Source organism: Mus pahari (assembly GCF_900095145.1). Lineage (NCBI taxonomy): Eukaryota > Metazoa > Chordata > Mammalia > Rodentia > Muridae > Mus > Mus pahari. Next base: position 72,892,949 of record NC_034608.1, read on the forward strand.
GCGGCGGCCGCCGCAGCAGCGACCACCGCGGCCACGGCGGCGGCCGCGTCCCCGCCTCGGCTCATCTCCTCCGGAGTGAAGCCGTTCATGTCTGCCAGTTCGGGGGCGCCGGCGCTGCCACAGAGCCCCGCTCGCCGCGCCGCTCCGCCTCCTTCCCCGGGGCGGCCGTTCACTCCGCACCCCAAGTCTGGCGGCGGCACGGTCCGACGCCCAGAGTCCAGGGCCAGCCGGTCTGTCGGTGCTGGAATAGCGGCCAGATCCGGTGACCGTGAACAGGAGTGAAGTGGAGCCTAGAAAAGGGACCCCACTCACTGTCACATGGAGACTTCAGCAGTTAGACCGCGGCTCCTCCGCCTCCTTCTTAACCCCAGAACCTGCGCGAGGGAGACGCCCCTCCTCCGGTCCCTCCCCACCCCTGCCGCGCGGCCCCACGGGAATGGTAGTTCTTGGTCGCGGAGCTAACTTGCGCTCTGTTCTGATTACCTGCAGGACCAGCGGGACAAACTACTCATCCCAGCATGCATCGCGCGGAGAGCCACCCCTTGGGTTTTTTTGTTTTTTTGTTTTTTTTTCCTTTCCAAGAGCCGGGCAAGTCTGACTGTGAGGTCAGGTTTTTACCGTGTTTTCTCGCCTCTGTTCTCTCCTGCGAGCAAGGGCTCGTTTTAGCTCCTCTTGTTTCGCAAAGTTAGTGTTCAGACCGCCAGCTGACTCCTGGGAAGAAGCATAAATGATGTCTCTGTGTGGTGGGGTAGTAAGGATTAAGTGAAAAAAAGTTTACGGGCTGTTTGGCATTTATTGAAAAAAACACTCGGGCTACCTAGCACTCTTTAGGCAGAGAGTCCTGCATCTCCATCTCAACGCCGCCGCTGACTTCTAGAGCGTGGCAGGTCCTTGGCACACTCGTGTGCCAACGGGTTGACAGGCATCGGGCTGCTTGTCGCCTCTACTGCCACTTGGATTCCTTTCAAACGGATCTAAGAGGGTTTAAGACCATTTAAAGGAAGCACACTGGTATCACGTCTGCAGACTACTTCTCAAAACAGTCCTGGCTGTAGGGGACGAGGACCAGGAAACCTCTTTTCTTGAATCCTATACATGCGTACATGTGTGCTTGTGTGTGTCGCGGGTAGGGGGGGTGCGCGCGTGCGCGCCTGGGTACGTGTTTGTGCTCGCGTAATGTGTATTCTGGCCTGTGCCAGTGGTGGGCGGGGTGGAAGAATGGGCGTGGCCATGCCAACCCTGAACTTCTGATAATTATTAGACTATTTAGCAATCCCATTGCTTAAGCAAAAATAATGTATTTCAGGTGGAAGAGTTTTGAAAGAAAGCCTGTTTTAGATTAATCAATTCAGTGACGATTTTATATATATATATATATATATATATATATATATATATATATATATATATTCAAAACTAAAAGCTGTCCATGTTGTCTGTGTATGGAGGATACACT
>NC_034608.1:72895269-72899660 GCF_900095145.1 Mus pahari
GCTACAGTGTACTTACATATAATAAATAAATAAATCTTAAAAAAAAAAGGGGGGGGGGATCAGTACCACAGAGGTGAAATTGTCTGGGAGTTGTTTTTTGAAAGCAAAAGAAGCTGTGTTCCAGAGATACCCAAGTTTGGACCCTGTGCTGCAGCTGTACTTGGTAAGTGTCTGTCACCCAGGTGGTAGTGGTTTTGAAGGTATGAAGGGGTCATGAAGAGCAGCTGAGGCTTGGCACTGTGAGAGGCCAGGGAAGACCATTGGTGAAGTTGCAGCCTCAGTTGTTGACGGGTCAGGACTGAAGGGGTCATGCAAAGGATTTGAGGCTTGGCACCAATGAAGAGAGCCTATGAAACTTAGTTGCAGCTGAGGGCCCCTAGCATATTGGAGGTGCCAGTACCATGGAATGATCACGAAGAACAGCAGCAACAGTGGAGTGGAGTCAATCTGAGTCTAGAGTGCTACAGAGGGCAGAGCTGGAGAAGTGACACAAGCCCTTTGGAAGAGCCCAGAAGATCGTGTGTGAATCCTAGACACTGGAACAAGAAGCAGTAATGTGGGCCGGGCGTGGCGGCCCACGCCTTTAACCCCAACACTCGGGAGGCAGAGGCAGGCAGATTTCTGAGTTCGAGGCCAGCCTGGTCTACCAAGTGAGTTCCAGGACAGCCAGGGCTATACAGAAAAACCCTGTCTCGAGGGGAAAAAAAAAAAAGCGGTAATGTTGAAGTTGCCTTGGAGACTCCAAGATGTTCAAAAATGCCAGAGTCGTGGGTTATCTGCTGAGGAAAGCTGCTAACAGGGAGTGGAAACAGCTCAGGAGAAAGAAGTTTGTTGCAGTCAACCAGGATGTAAAAGGAGTTGGAGATCTGAAGACCACTTTGACATCAGACATGGAGATGCAGAGTTTGGAGTTTGCCCAGCTGGTTTCCTGTCTTGCTTTGGGGGTTACAGTTAAGTGATTGGGTGAATCTCCGAAGAGACTTTGAACTTTGGACTTTTAACGTTCTTGAGACTTGCTATTGACTGTGGGGACTTGGAATTTGGACTAAAAGCACTCTTTTATTCTGCTGTCTAGGTGTGGCCCCCCATAGACTCCTTTGTTTAAACAAGCCTCTGGGGGCCAGGGAGTGGACTGTATTGTTTTGTATATGCTTGGCCCTGGGAGTGGCACTAGTGGGAGGTGTGGATTTGTTGGAGTAGGTGTGTCACTGTGGGCATGGGCTTTAAGACCCTCATTCTAGCTGGGCATGGTGGCGCACGCCTTTAATCCCAGCACTCAGGAGACAGAGGCAGGCGGATTTTTTGAGTTCCAGGATAGCCTGGTCTACAGAGTGAGTTCCAGGACAGCCAGGGCTATACAGAGAAACCCTGTCTTGAAAAACAAAACAAAACAAAACAAACAAACAAACAAAACCTTCATTCTATCTTCCTGGAAGCCAGTATTCTGCTAGCAGCCTTCAGATGAAGGTGTAGAACTCTCAGCTCCTCCTGCACCATGCCTGCCTGGATGCTGCCATGTTCCTGCCTTGATGGTAATGGACTGAACCTCTGAACCTGTAAGTCAGCTGCAGTTATATGTTGTCCTTATAAGAGTCGCCTTGGTCATGGTGTCTGTTCACCTGTTCACAGCAGTAAAACCCTAAGACATCAATATTAGAAATTCTAGGCTCTATTGCCTTCGCATGTCATTTTTTTTTCCCATCTCAGACTAATTCAGTACACATCAGGCCTTCTATGGTGTTTTTTTGTGTATATATGTTTCCTACTCCAATGACTGGTTTGGTTTGGTTTTTCGAGACAGGATTTCTCTGTGTAGCCCTGGTTGTCCTGGAACTCACTTTGTAGACCAGGCTGTCCTTGAACTCAGAAATCCACCTGCCTCTGCCTCCTGAGTGCTGGGATTTAAGGCGTGCACCACCTCGGCCGGCTATTATATTTCTTAATGTTATTCATTCCTATTTTTTTCCAAATCTTTTTTTTAAAGATTTATTTATTTATTATATGTAAGTACACTGTAGCTGTCTTCAGACACTCCAGAAGAGGGAGTCAGATCTTGTTACGGATGGTTATAAGCCACCATGTGGTTGCTGGGATTTGAACTCCGGACCTTCGGAAGAGCAGTCGGGTGCTCTTACCCACTGAGCCATCTCACCAGCCCTTTTTTCCAAATCTTAAATGTCACATTTTAGTTTTCCAGTTCTCTGATACAATTTGGAAGTTTGACATTTTCTTCAATAAGCCTAGCAAGGACAGTGATTTTTTTTTTTTTAGACTATTTTTATTAAGTCTGTTTCATTTGTCTTTTGTTTCTGGTAGTTCTTATTCCTGACTGACTCTTCTTTCACCCATTATCTTTGATTGCCTTTCATTTTGTTTGAAAAAATAATTATAAAATAATTCATATTATGTTCCTACAGAGGGGCTTCATATCTCTGATGCTAAAACATCCTAGAGTAATTAATGCCTGAGGATACTTTAGCTAAATAAGTGATATTCTGGTTCATATTCCCATTTGGGGCTAAGGTTCTTACCCCATATTGGTTTACTGTTAGTTCGTTTGTTTGTTTTAGCTGAGAATTGAACCCAGAGCTTTGGGCATGCTAGGTGAATCTCCTACAACTGAACTACTCTCCCAGCCCAAGAAAGACCTTTTAGAGATGCTCCCTTTAGTGCAGACTGAAGTCCTACCTGAAGTTCTACCCGACTAACGAATGCCCAGCTTTTGCTCTTCCTAAGTCCTTAAGTGTCAAGAGTTAGATTTGTCGGGTGAGATGGCTCAGTGGGTAAGAGCACCTGACTGCTCTTCCGAAGGTCCGGAGTTCAAATCCCAGCAACCACATGGTGGCTCATAACCATCCGTAACAAGATCTGACACCCTCTTCTGGAGTGTCTGAAGACAGCTACAGTATACTTACATATAATAAATAAATCTCTAAAAAAAAAAAAAAAGAGTAATTTGTCAACCTGATACAGACGTAGGCTTACTTGGAAAGAAGGAATCTCAATTGAAGAATCAACTCCATCTGGTTGGTCTATAGGCATTTTTTTTGTTTTGTTTTGTTTTTTTTTTTTTTGAGACAGGGTTTCTCTGTATAGCTCTGGCTGTCCTGGAACTCACTTTGTAGACCAGGCTGGCCTCGAACTCAGAAATCCACCTGCCTCTGCCTCCCAAGTGCTGGGATTAAAGGCGTGTGCCACCACGCCCGGCAAGTCTATAGGCATTTCTGTGGGCCATTTTCTTAGCTGTTGATTGATAAGGGAGGGCCAAGCCCACTCTGGGTGTTCCTATCCATGTGGAAGCTGCCTGGGCTGTATAAGAAAGGTAATTGAAGATGCAATGGGAAGCAAGCCAAGAAGCAGTGTTTCTCTGTGGTCTGGGCTTCCCTTGGTGATGGACTGTACTGTGCAAGCGAGATAAACAGAAACCAGTTCTTTCCCAGAGTTTCTGGTCACGGTGGTTATCAAAACAGAGAACTAACTCCTACACCTTCCTGTATATATAAAGTAGTGCATACATTTTGATCTAATCCATGGTTAAACCTGTTGCTAAGCCATATCTATGGCTTCTTCCACAATTTTGGTCTCACCGATATGTAGTCATCTAATGCTGGCATTTGCTCTGGGTGTAAAATTATTTGTGGCTATCATGATACAACAACATTAATTTTTAAAAAAAAAATAGTGTGACTTAAAGTCCCTGGGACCCCAAATTAAATACACAAACCTAAAGATTTGATTGGAAGCCATACGTGAGTGAGAACAGTGCTTGTCTTTCGGGGTCTGGGTTTCTTCACTTAGTGTAGCATTGCCCAGCTTGGTCCCTCTGCCTGCAAATTTCATGAGTTTATTTTTCTTTACAGCTGACTGAGATTCCTTTGTATACAAGCACCACATTTTCATTAGCGACCATCAGTTGATAAACTGTTTCCACGTCCTAGTAGCTAAATGAACGTGGGTGAACCTGTGGTCTCTACTGCAGGAAATAGAGTCCTTTGGGAATATGCCCAGGAGTGATATATATCTGGGTCATATGGTAGACCTACTTCTCGTTTTTGTTTTTGTTTTAGTTTTGTTTGAGGACCCTCCCCACCAATCTCCCTAGTGGCTGCACAGTTGTCACCAACAGTGCATAAAGGGTCTCCTGTCCTCACATTCTTTCCAGAGTTTGCTGTCCTTTGTTTTCTTATTTTTAAACATCCTGACTAGGCTAAGATGAAATCTCAATGGAGCTTTCATGTGTATTACTACGGCTAAGGATGGCTAAGGATGGTGACTATTTTGAAAAGTATTTCTTCCTTTAATCCCAGCACTCGGGAGGCAGAGGCAGGCGGATTTCTGAGTTCGAGGCCAGCCTGGTCTACAAAGTGAGTTCCAGGACAGGCTACACAGAG
>NC_034608.1:72902150-72916497 GCF_900095145.1 Mus pahari
GTTCGAGGCCAGCCTGGTCTACAAAGTGAGTTCCAGGACAGCCAGCGCTATACAGAGAAACCCTGTCTCGAAAAACCAAAAAAAAAAAAAAAATTTTTTTTTTTTTCTAAAAATAAACTTCCCAGATCCAAGGTCTAAGAGGTGACTCAGCCCTCTTGTAGAGGTCCTGGGTTCTATTCCCAGCTTCCACAGGGTGGCTCGCAACCATCTCTAGCTTAAGGTATCCAATTCTGGCCTCAGGCATTGCATACACGAGGTGCCCAGCTGTCTGTGCAATCAAAGCTCCCATACAAATAAAAATGAAGGAGGGGGGGGGGAATCTAAAGGATCCAAACTAAGAATTTTTGGAGTGTCCCCATGTATCAAGTGGTTTTCCTCACTGCTGTAACAACGCCTGACCAAAGCCACTGAAGAAAGATGTGGTGGTTTGAATGAAAATGGCCTCCCCAGGGGCGGCTATTTGCGGGCTTAGTCTGAAGATGATAAAACTCTTTGGAAAGGACCAGGAGGTGTGGCCTTGTTGGAGGAGGTGTGATACTAGGAGTAGGCTTTGAGGGTTCAAANGCCCAGGCCAGGCCCAGTATCTCCTCTCTCTGCCTGCTGCCTGCGGATCAGAATGTAATGGCTCGACGACTTCTCCAGCATCATGCCTGCCTGCCTGCCTGCCGTCACGCACCCCACCATGATAACGGACTAAGCCTCTGAAACTGAAGCCCCAGTTAAATGCTTGCTTTTATATGAGTCACCTCGATCACAGTCTCTTCCTAGCAGCGGAACAGTAAGGACGGCAGAAGCAAAGGTTTGTTTTGCCTTACTGAGAGGAAATGCACGAGGATGGGGAAGGCCTGGCAGCTCGATCCAGAGGATGCTCAGCGCATTGTATCTGCAGTCAGATAGAAGAGAACCATGAATACCTGTGTGCAGCTCAGTTTTTCCTTCTTATTCAGGACCCGAGAAGGTACCATTCACAGGTGGATCTCCCTATCTGAATTAACCTAACCTAGATAACACCTCACAGGCGCGACCTGAGCCTGCCCTCCTGAATCTGTCCCAGGTTTGTCCTCTAGGTAAGTCTGTATCCTATATCCTATCAATCTTTATCACCCCATCCTCTCACCCATAATTCATTTCGTTGAAATGGGGCTTTCTTAAAACATTTCTGCAGAGTCTTCCAGTAGCTTGGGTTCAGGAGAAACTTCTTGACAATGTTGAAGATCTCCAATTTAACTTTAAAACAAAACAAAACAAAACAAAAAAACCTCATGCCATGATGCTGCCAGCTCTCAAATATAATTAATTTACTTTTAGGTTTTCTGACATAGCTTTACAGTCACATCAGGTATAAACATATAATCGACTCTAATTAAGTCACTTGGAATTATAATGTTCATTTAGGAGTCGGGAATCAGGGCATTTCACAGAGGTTCTCCGTATCTTGAAAAACGTGGGCAGAGGGAGTTGAATTTAAATAGGTGCTCTGTTTCCCCAGGCGGTTTGTTTCTCGAGCTTCACATATTAGACGTTTGGCCTCCAGTGTGACAATGTTAGTCCCTGGTGACACCTTTAACATATGGTGACCAGTGAGAGGCTACCAGGACACTGCCCTGAGAAAGTTAGTTCTCTCATCAGTGATCTGTCAGAAAAAAGAACCCTGCTGGCCTGGCCTGTTCCCTTGACTCTCTGCTCCCTGTGTTGTTGCGGAGTGGCTCCTCCATTGTGATGTCATGGGGTCCTCACCAGGACAGAGTCAATGCTTGGTGGTACACTTTTGAGCCTTGTAAATATTGTTTCGTTAATAGAGTACTTAGCCTCCAGTATTGGGACGTGGGCTACTCCTCCAGAAAGGCAGGCCTGAGGAAGGAAGTTATTGCTATAACTATGCTTGAAAATATAGACACTATTTCAGAACTTAGAGTGTTAAAGAGGTTTCATGGGATGCTGGTGAGGCAAAAAGTCACCCCTTGGCCGGGCGTGGTGGCTCACGTCTTTAATCCCAGCACTCGGGAGGCAGAGACAGACGGATTTCTGAGTTCAAGGCCAGCCTGGTCTACAGAGTGAGTTCCAGGACAGCCAGGGCTACACAGAGAAACCCTGTCTCGAAAAACCAAAAAAAANAAACCCTGTCTCGAAAAACCAAAAAAAAAAAAAAAAAAAAAGAAGTCACCCCTTGTCACACACACTGCTGCTTTGTGTCCGCATCCTAAAGCTTTAAGGAAGGCCTAATATAAAAGCGATGGGTTGCTTTATTTGTAAAGTATCAAAGTGTTCATTATGGCTCTTGTTGCCGATTTGGGTGTTTACAGTAAGCCTTGGGAGGGAAAGGAAACAGTGCCAAGGTTTTGAACATATACCTTCTGACAGCTTTCAAATGTGTCCAGGAAGGAAGTGACACACATTTTATGACATCGCATCTGAGCTGCTCCTTGCGGAAGGTATTAGCAGGAATAGAAGGAAGGTGTCATGCATGAGCTCAGGGAGAGAGAGTAAGATGGAGCCAAGGAGAGCTGTGACCCTGCCTCCCCTGCCACAAACGCCGAGGCTTTTCTGGCCAGAATGTTCCAGAAATGCGACTAATGTCATCTTCTGTGCCCTCAAAGTCCAGGGCTCACTTGGGATTCTGGCTATATATATGGTGATATGTTCTGAAAGTACTGTTCTCCCTAGTGCTGGTTCTAGCCCCATGGCATATAAGTTATGGCCTCGTGGACACGATAATTTCAAAGGAGACCCTGTGAGGCTGCACTGAAGTTTGCCAAAGTTGCACCATGACCGTTAGCAAGCTGCAAATAGAGAGAAAGTGTGCTCAGTTCAGACAAAGGCAAACATGGAAGGATTAAAGTTACATTAGATCGGGCAGTAGTGATGCACGCCTTTAATCCCAGCACTTGGGAGGCAGAGGCAGGCAGATTTCTGAGTTCCAGGCTACCTTGGTCTACAGAGTGAGTTCCAGGACAGAGAAACCAAAATAAAAATAAAAAGTTACATCGGATCAACTACATCTGATTTCTGGTGAGTGATTGTCTTGAAATAATGTACTCCAGCAGTAAAATGACTTTTCTTAGGGTTGCTATGCTATGCAACAGAAGAAGAAAAAAAATGCTCTTTAAAAGGTTACAAGTCCGGGGCTGGAAGATAACTCTACAGTTAAGAGTACTTACTGTTCTTCCAGAGGACCTGAACTGTGTTCTCAGCACCCACAAGGTGGTTTGTGATAGTCTGTAACGTAAGTTCCAGGGGTCTGATGTTCTCATCTAGTCTCTGATGGCACCAGAAGCATACATGTAAGTAAATAACTCTTTTTTAAAAGCTATGACTCACTGGCTAAGTATAACAACACTTGTTTAACAGTATTGTTACACTTGTTTTTTGACAAAATAAGAAGAATAAAAGAGAGTACTTTTTTTTTTTTCTAGTTCCCCGGTTTGGACACAGGGCATCCCTTAAGCTAGGTAATCCTGCTGCCTCTGAGTTACATTCCTGAACTTTAAGAAGGTATCCTTATAGCCAGGCGTGGTGGCGCACGCCTTTAATCCCAGCACTCGGGAGGCAGAGGCAGGGGGGTTTCTGAGTTCAAGGCCAGCCAGGGCTATACAGAGAAACCCTGTCTCAACCTCCCCCCCCCCCAAAAAAGAAGGTATCCTTTTAGGTTCAGTAAGTTAATAACGCCAGGGTGAGATTTCTGACGTTGTTGCCCTTCTCCCATGATGCTGACAGTGGCTTTCTCATTAATGCTGAATTCCCTACCAACATTTTGTATAATCAGTGTATTTAAAAGTAGGAATAAAGGAGAGAATAGTTTAAATAGGTAACTAAGGATATTCTTCACAATGATCTAGATTTTTAAAAGAAAAAAATTTCAGAGCATTAATTTATTCTGTAAAATAGAGGAATATCCCATTGATTAAATATTTCTGTTTTTCTTACTCACTTCATATTCTGCTCACTGCCCCCCTCCCAGTCACCCCCTCCCGCAGTCCTTCCCCCCTATCCCCGTTCCCATGATCTAGATTTTTAAGAAGACTGATAAAGGACTATAACAAGACATGCTACTTTAAATCTTTTAAAGAGGTGAAAATTTTTAGTTTAGGAGAAATGATTCACTGTCCTTCCTTAGCTTTAAAAAACCACCAACAGTGCTCGCTTCGGCAGCACATAGACTAAAATTGGAACGATACAGAGAAGATTATCATGGCCCCTGCGCAAGGATGACTCGCAAATTTGTGAAGCATTCCATATTTTTGAGACAAAGTTTAGAGCTGAGTCCAAAGGATGGACCATCCAAAAACTGCCCCACCCAGGGATCCATCCCATCATCAGCCACCAAACGCAGACATTATTGCATACACCAGCAAGATTTTGCTGAAAGGACCCTGATAGAGCGGCCTCTTGTGAGGCTATGCCAGTGCCTGGCAAACACAGAAGTGGATGCTCACAGCCAGCTATTGGATGGAACACAGGGCCCCCAACGGAGGAGCTAGAGAAAGTACCTAAGGAGCTGAAGGGGNCTGCAACCCTATAGGTGGAACAACAATATGAACTAACCAGTACCCCCTGAGCTCGTGTCTCTAGCTGCAAATGTAGCAGAAGATGGCCTAGTCAGCCATCATTGCGAAGAGAGGCCCCTTGGTCTTTCAGACTTTATATGTCCCAGCACAAGGGAAGGCCTGGGCCAAGTAGTGGGAGTGGGTGGGTAGGGGAGGGGGGGGGAGGGTATAGGGGACTTTGGGGATAGCATTTAAAATGTAAATGAAGTAAATACCTAANAAAAATTNAAAAAAAAAAAAAAACAGCACCAACTGGTTAACCTCAAAAATAATGTGTCCTGGTGTTACATTGAAAATTTAACTCAATAGTTTAGTCACTGACATATGTGTGTCACTGTTCTGAGACCTACAGAGACTATATAAAACAACAGATTCCCAATCTTTAGGAAGCTTTTAAACAAGGATTCTTTTGTATCACACATTCTCCTTCATAAATCCTGTCATAGGTTTTAATTCTTTTGAATTTTATAAGCTTTCTTAGGCAGAGGAAATCTTGACCTGCTAAAGAAATTGAAGATGGTGGAACCTGCTGCTCCTTAGCCATACCTGTCTGGGTTATTCTACTTCAGGGTTCTTTTCTGTCCCTGAGGGTAAGTGAAAGAAGCAATGTCTAAGAATTAAGTCCCTCCCACGCTGGCAACCTTCGTCCAGTAAAAGCTTTGTTATACAGATAATCCATCTTCTTGGCTCCGAGGGGGATAACTTTGAGGCTCCTATTTGAGGCCGGTTCCTAGCATTTTCCCATGAGATTATGTTCAAGCCTTTAAGGGTGGTAGCCGGCTTGCTGGCGCACCCCTTATAGACTGCCTTCCCTGGTTTGTCTTACTTCCCCGCCTTCCACCGGTATTTCCTGAATCTCTTAGATATACTATCTGCACTAAAAAAAATCCCTGTCTCGGGGCATTTCCACTAGGTTATTCACCCAATACCTGCCCCTTAGCTGTTTTAGTGCGTGGGCGCATGATTCAAGTACAGCCAGCTGGACTCCTTCCCAGGGACTTTTGCCAATCTGGAAGAGGGAGCTTTGGACTCTCTTGTTCTGTTCTGTCTTTTGGTTTTGTCTCTCGGCTCCATTCTTCTTAGATCCAATGGATCACTGTCAGGCACGAAGGAGAAACTTAAACGTTTGTAGAATATTTAATGAAAGAAATTCTTGAAATTCCTTTGCTGCCAACGGGCACAGGTCACCAGCCAAAGACTGTCAAGATTATGCAACACTGTTGTTTGAGCATGCCACGGCGTTGCAGCATGTAACCGTAGTTGCAAACAGGGGAGTCCGGTTGCTTGAGATTTAAGTTCTGCCACTTGCCAGTTTGTGTTGGCTGCTGTTTATCAGTTCCATTCCAGTCCTGTACTCCGTATACCTTGGACTACCAGTGGCCCAGACTCACTTCTCAGTTGATTTCCAGGTCACTTCAGTTGATAGGAGAATAAAACGCAAAAGGAGAACAGATCTTCTTCTGGCTCCAGCTACCAGAGACAGTCCCGTGGCACAATCATGTTCCGCTAACCTCAGAAGCTCCCGATCTGCGGGGTTTGGGTACCAGTCTTTCATTTAGCTTTTCTTAGTGCTAGAAGAGCAGCTACTGTCTCTCAACATTAATATCAAATCTGAGCATCCGTAATTAAATGTTACCTCTGGATAACAATAGCTTCTGCCCCCTTTGCCTTTGACAGTTCCAGTTCGTTTATCATGGTTCCACCAATAAACCAGGTCGTTGTGTTCTCTGAAACACTTCAAGTGACTTTTGTTTTCATAGGTGAAGCCAGGCTAATGCCGTGGTCTCTGGCAAGTTCTTTGCTCTCCACCTCAGTTGATCTCTAGAGACCAGAGATATTAGCAGTCCGCTTAGCTATCTCATAGGTGTTTTTAATGAGGGCTGAGTAAATACTCTGAGGGCTTAAAACAGTACAAAGTGAACACTGTCCTTTGAAACAGTGAAATGAATGAATGATAGTATGTGTCGTTCTGTTATTAAATGTACATAGTGCTGCTGGCCCATTTATAAACTCCGGTGTACCCCTCATACAAGTATCACTGTGTGCAGTTTGCCCTCAACTGTCTTGTCCCAACTGCTCACCATCATCATTTGTATGCATCTTAGGCCTCGCTTAGGTCCGAGTGTAATGTGTCCAATGTCTTCTTACACAGTTTAGACATAAGATGGGCATGTTAGAGGTCTGTAAGCTCAAGGGGTTGGTGATATTCTGTGTCTGTGGTGGTCATCAGGTAGCACAGGAGGCAGACATGGCAGTAAAAGGTAGTTTTATTTTTCTTTTATTAGAGATACATTTTTTTCCTCACATAACATATCCTAACTACAGTTTCCCCGCCATCTATTCCTCCCAGTTCTTCTCCTATCCTCTCCCGTCTGGCTCCACCTCATTTCTGTCTCTCAGAAAACAGCAGGCGGGCTGGTGAGAGGGCTCAGCGGGTAAGAGCACCCGACTGCTCTTCCGAAGGTCCTGAGTTCGAATCCCAGCAACCACATGGTGGCTTACAACCATCCGCAATGAGATTTGACTCCCTCTTCTGGAGTGTCTGAAGACAGCTACAGTGTGCTTACATATAAGAAATAAATAAAATAAATCTTAAAAAAAAAAAAAACAGCAGGCTTCTAAAGGGACATCAATAAAACAGAATAGAACGAAGCCAGCAATAGACTTGGACAAAACAAACACAAACAGGAGGAAAAGAGCCACAGGTATCAGAGACCCACTCACCGCACTCAGGAATCCCATAGAGCCCTAAACTGGAAGCCGTGATGTATAAGGAGAGGACCTGGTGCAGACCCGCGCAGTCTCTGTGAATTCATATGAGCTTTATTTGTGTAGATTTAGAGGATCTTGATTTCTTGGTTACTCATCCCCTCTGGCTCTTAAATTCTCTCTGCCTCCCTTTTTGGGGGTTCCCTGAGCCCTGGGGGGTGGGGGTGGGGTTGATGGAGATATCCCATTTAGGGTTGAATGTTCCAAGGTTTCTAACTCTCAGCACATCGTCTGGCTGTGGGTTTCTGTGTTTGTCCCCATTAGCTATGGAGGTAGCTCCTCTGATGACAGCTGAGCAAGGCGCTAATCTGAGAGAAGAACACAGAGACTGTCATTAGGACTCACTTTATCTGATTCCTGCTCTTTTTCTTTTTTTTTTTTTTTTTAGAACACTTGTATTTGGTTTTGTGCCAGGTCCCTGGTTATCTAGTCTCGGGTTCTTGGTGGAATATTGTAGGCTATTGGTGGAACTGGCCTTAGGGAAAGATCAAATATTGGTTGGTGTAACGCCTATTCCTGGTTGTCAGCATGACTGTATCTGGAACAAACTACAGTCCAGAAATGGAGGGCTCACCTGTGATCCAGATCTTGAGGCTGGACGACACACGTTGGATTTTGGCATGGAGATCTTGAGGCACAGTGGCCATGAAAAACTTAGGCCCAGGCAAGGTAGTACATGCCTTTAATCCCAGGAGACTGAAACACAGAGATCTCTGAGTTCAAGGTCAGTCTGGGACAAAGCAAGATCCAGATCCCAGTGTGGTGGTGCACACCTTTTATCTGGGCCACACCTGCTGGAGACCTACACAAGGACATTGGAAGAAGGAAGATTCGATCTTGTTAGTCTGCTTGCATTTATTTGCCAGCACATCTGTTAAGATTCTACTTGCTGGTGGCTGGAGAGACGGCTCAGCCGTTAAGAGCACTGACTGCTCTTCCAGAAGTCCTGAGTTCAATTCCCAGCAACCATATGGTGGCTCACAACCATCTGTAGTAGAATCTGATGCCCTCTTCTGGTGTGTCTGAAAACAACTATAGTGTACTCATATAAATATAATAAATAAATATTAAAAAAATATTCTATTAGCCTTGTGGGACTTAGGAATTTCATTTTGATCATCTTCAGATGTATATATATTTTAGAAGCTTCTGTTTGTAGTAGGTTTAAATACTACCCCTCAAATGTCTCAGCCTGTGTTACATCTCCTCCCCCTCCCTACCTAATCCTCCCGTTCCAGCCCCATCTACCCATAACTACCTATTCCTTTTTCTTTCCTAATGAGATCTATCTGTTCCTTTAAACCCCCCTGCCCACTCTATAATGTAACTCAAACTCAGAAATCCGCCTGCCTCTGCCTCCCAAGTGCTGGGATTAAAGGCATGCACCTCCACGCCCAGCTTTTTTTTTTTTTTTTTTAAAGATTTATTTATTATTATATGTAAGTACACTGTAGCTGTCTTTATACACACGAGAAGAGGGCATCAGATCTCATTACACATGGATGTGAACCACCATGTGGTTGCTGGGATTTAAACTCAGGATCTTTGGAAGAGCAATCAGTGCTCTTAACCCTTGAGCCATCTCTCCAGCCCAGGTATATCTGAATCGTGAGTAGATCAATTCCCATCTTCCCATGGAACCTCTACACCGATTTCCACAGTGGTTGCACAAGCTTGTTAAGTACTCTCACCAGCAATACTCCACATCCTTATCAGCATGAGCTGTCATTTGTTTTACCAGCCTTAGCCATTTTGACAGATGTAAGATGGAGTCTCAAAGTAGTTTTGAATCACATTTCCTTGATGGCTCAGGATGTTGAATATTTCTTTAAAGTATTTCCCAGCTATCTGAGTTCCCTCTTTTGAGAACTGTCAGTTTATACCTCTACTTCACGTTTTAATCAGATTGTTTCATTAAATCTTTTTTATTGGTAATTTTATTTATTTACATTTCAAATATTGTCCCCTGGGGCTGGTGAGATGGCTCAGCGGGTAAGAGCACCCGACTGCTTTTCTGAAGGTCCTGAGTTCAAATCCCAGCAACCACATGGTGGCTCACAACCATCCGTAACAAGATCTGACGCCCCCTTCTGGAGTGTCTGAAGACAGCTACAGTGTACTTACATATAATAAATAAATAAATAAACCTTTAAAAAAACAAAAAACAAATATTGTCCCCCTTCCCAGTTTCTACTCCACAACCCCTCCCCCCCCCACTTTTATGAGGGTGTTCTCCCACCTACCCACCCATTCCTGTCTCACCACCCTGGCCTTCCCCTACACTGGGACATTGGGCCTTCATGGGACCAAAGGTCTCTCCTACCATTGATGCCAGATAAGGCCATCTGCTACATATGCAACTGGAGCCATGTGTCGTTCCATGTGTTCTGTTTGGTTGGTAGTTTAGTCCCTGGGACCTCTGGAGGGTCTGATTGGTTGGCTCAGCAGTTAAGAGCACTGACTGCTCTTCCAGAAGTCCTGATTCCATTCTCAGAAACCACAGGGTGGCTCGCAACCATCTGTAATGGGATCCAGTGCCCTCTTCCGGTGTGTCTGAAGACAGCTACAAGTGTACTTATTAAATCTTATTAATCTAAATTTAATTAAATCTAAATATTAAATCTATTTTTGAGTCCTTTAAATATTTAGGATATTAGTCATCTTTTACCACTCAGAAGGCTGATGTTTTGTTCAAATGACAGTGTCTTTGCTAAGCAGAAGGTTTTCAGTTCGTTTGGGTCCTATTTATCAATTGTTGGACCTTTGCTAACAGTGTTCTGTTACGGACTTTCTTTTATTGTCCAATCTACTTGGTATTCTATATACTTGTACTTTGATAGGCATCTTATTTTTTAGGTTAGGAAATTTTTTTTCTTGTATGATTTTCCTGAAAGTATTTTCTGTGCCCTTGACCTGGGTTTCTTTTCCTTCCTTTATTTCTGTTATTCTTGAATTTGGTCTTCTCATAGTATCCCATATTTCCTGGATTTTTTTGCCAGGATACATACATACGGGTCTGTGTTCTGCCCTCTGCTGGGCTGTGGGAGTACTGCAGGGAAGACAAAGCACAAAGCGCGTGCTAGATTGAGTTTACCTTATGTTGGGTGCTGGGCTTTAGGGAAGTGTGAAGACACTGCTCAGGGGGTGGAAAATACAGCCTAGGATGTGGGAGGCTGAAGCTGGGGTTCCTTGACTCCCTGGAATCCAGTCACCACTGGAAAACCTCACAGAACGAAGTGTTGGGGGTCCACGAGTCCAAGACGAGGCCGGGACCAGGGGCTCCCAAACTCCTGGACATGCAGGTGCTCCTAGGTCACATGGAGTTGGGGGGCCCATGGACTGAGGACAGTGTCGAACCCAGGGCCAGGAAATGGGAACTTCGACTTGGTTCATCTGCCAAAGTCCTTAGCTTAGGGGTGATTTTCTGGGTGCACAGAGAGGCCTTCTACGAGAGACTTAGACAGTGCTGCTCAGTAGTTAAAGGCCTTCTCCATGCTCCCCATGACTGTTCTTGACAAAAGAGACAGTACTTGGTTCCAAACTGCTTGATTGCTCATTGTGGAAACTGGGTGCATGCCACCTTCTCAGGGTGGACCAGAGATTAAATACCTTTTGCAGGAAAGAATGTCTGGGAAGGAAAGCTTATTGGATGAACCCCCAGGCTCTCTAAATACCTCATTACTATAGAGAACTCTGTTCTGGGCTACATGATTGACAGTAGGGAGTGTAGTCATGTGTTCTGGGCCAGGAATCTTGTAGGGAGCACTGAGATGCCTACCTACCATCTCAGGTGGGTACCTGGGTGCTGGGGTCTCATGCATGCGCACGTGCATGCACATGTGTGTGGGCACATGCGTGTGCCCACACACATACACAAACACACACACACACATTTAACATTTTCTTTGACTGATGTATGCATGCAAACATAGTGTCTTCAATGTTTGAGATTCTCTCTCCCATCTCTTATATTCTTTTGGTGAGGATTGCCTCTCAATTTCCTGTTCAAGTTCCTACATTTTTCATTTTCAGATTTCCAACAGTTTGGATTTTCTTTACTTATTCTATTTCTATTTATTTGCTTATTATATGTAAGTCCACTGTAGCTGTCTTTTGACACACCACAAGAGGGCATCAGATCTCATTATGGATGGTTGTGAGCCACCATGTGGTTGCTGGGATTTGATCTCATGACCTTCAGAAGAGCAGTCAGCGCTCTTCACCACTGAGCCATCTCTCCGCTACTTATTCTATTTCTACTTTTGGGTCTTGAACTGTTTTACTCACTTCCTTCCACTGTTTGTGTTTTCATAGATTTCTTTAAGGGATTCATTCGTTTCCTCTTTGCAGACCGTTATCATTATCCATAAAGGCTATTTTAGGGTCTTTGTTTTGGGCTTTGGCTGTTTTACAATACTCAGGGCCTGAGGAAGTGGTACAGTTAGTCGCTGGGCTCTGGTGGAGACAGACTGCCCTGTTAATCATTGTGTTTCTATACTGGTGGGTTTGGGAAATTCCATACTGGTTTGGGAAGACTGCAATTCTAGGTGCTGCTATCTGGTGGTCTTTACTGGGTCGGCATTTTGTTCCTTGGTTTCTGTTGCCCTCTCTGGTTCTTTAGGAGAGAGAGGTGGCTATGTGTGGTTTACCTGGCACGAAATTCTTCTTGGATCCTGGTAAGTGTGGCCACCGGGGGTTCCAGGTAACATGTATTTCTATGTCATGGGAGATGCCACTTAGGAATGAGGATGGGCTAGGTGGGGTGGGGAATGACATGGTCCACAGGAGAGAGGAAAGCAGGGTGTTCTATCAGGATCTGCTTAGTCCCCTGGAATGGGGACAGAGTGTGAGGAGAGGTCATAGCAGGAAGTCTGCTACAAAGCTGGGGGTGATAATGGGCGACTGGATTTGGAAGATTGGAAAGGTAAAGATCTGCTGTGGACCTGCCTGCTTTCCTGGCTGAAGAGCCCTGGGGGTTCCCAGGGAGTACCTGCAGAAGTTTCAGGCTCAGACAGATGCAGCATTCGGTCTGTTGCTCAGTGTGGGGTGAGACAAGGGCATTGGATTTGGAGGAGCTGTGTGAGTAAGAGGAGAGGTTTAGCTCTGCAGTTCACCCACCTGCTTCCCTGGCTTGGAGTGTGTGATGGTTTGTATATTCTTGGACCAGGGAGTAGTACCAATTGGAGGTGTGGCCTTGTTGGAATAGGTCTGACCTGGTTAGAGTAGGTGTGTCATTGTGGGTGTGGGTGTAAGATCCTCATCCTAGTTGCCTGGAAGTCAGTCTTCCACTAGCTGCTTTTGGATGAAGATGTAGAACTCTTGAGCTCCTCTTGCACCATGCCTGCATGGATGTTGCCATGCTCCCACCTTGATGGTAATGGACTGAACCTCTGAATCTGTAAGCCAGCCCCAATTAAATGTTGTCCTTTATAAGACTTGCCTTGGTCATGGTGTCTCTTCACAGCAATGGAAACCCTAACTAAGACAGAGTGGCCTGTGGGTTCCCAGGGATTGCCTGCCAGAGTTGGGGGTTGGGATAAAGCAAGGTGTGAAGGGGAGTTAAGGGGACGATCTGTGTGATAATTAGAGTTCATTAGACTCTGAAACTGAATCCAAAATCTTCGGTGTAGTACTGTAGCATGTCAGGGGCTCTGATGAAAGAAGAGCTTGATAAAGATTCTTTTTTTTTTTAAATGCCATTTTAACCCCTCCCCCTTTTTTAAAGATTTATTTATTTATTATATGTAAGTATACTGTAGCTGTCTTCAGACACTCCGGAAGAGGGCATCAGATCTTGTTACGGATGAAGAGGGCATCGGATCTTGTTATGGATGGTTATGAGCCACCATGTGGTTGCTGGGATTTGAACTCCAGACCTTCGGAAGAGCAGTTGGGTGCTCTTACCTACTGAGCCATCTCACCAGCCCCGATAAAGATTCTTTTGGTTAAATATTGTGCATGTCACTTAAAGCTTGTATGGAATGCTACTACTAGCATTTATTCTTAGATTTTGAGAATAGGCTTTTTTTCTATTTTTAATTGAATCTAGGGTAGTGGTTCTCAACCTTCCCAACGCAGCAACCCTTTAACACAGTTCCTCACGGTGTGGCAACCCCCCAACCATAAAATTATTTCGTTGCATCTTCATAACTGTAATTTTGCTACTGTTATGAATTGCAATGTAAATATCTAATATACAGGATATTTGCTATGCTACCTCTGTGGGGGGTCATGACCCACAGGTTGAGGACCATGGATCTAGAGCCTTCTGTATACAAAGCAAGCATGGTACTACTGAGCTGAATCCTCAGCCCTAGTCTTGGTTTGGGCTTGAACATAGTTATCATTTGTTTGTTTGTTTGTTTGTTTACTCACTCTAGGGTTGATTGTTCTATTTCTGAGATCTCTGAGACCCAGCCCTCCAGGAACAAACAAATGTGGAAATGAGACAGGCTGAGGGCTTACTAAACAGAACTCTGCAGTTCCTGCCCCAGGGTTGGACCAGTGTGTAGAAAATTGCTTATGGGATTCTTTGAATGACTTTTTCGTTGCGGGAAATATTAAAAATGAACCCGCCAACTCTCCACACTCCTGCTTCTCTCAAGCCACCAACTCAAGAGCTCTGTCTCTGCCTCCTAAGTGCTGGAATTAAAGGTATGTGCCACCATGCCTTGCTTGTCCTTTTATGGACACTGATTTTTATCTACTTTTGATAGCTGCTGAGGTATGTTTAAAATCTGAGAATCTCTCTAGCTTTTTCATGGTGACTATCCATTTTAAATTCTCACAAATAACAACAGAGCTTTACTTTCTCTGTGTGTTTTCCAACATTCCTATTACCTACTTTTAAAAAATTATAGTCATCTTAGGAGAAGGGTTATTTAGTAGGTTTTTAAATTTTTCTCTTGGGGACCTAAGATAATTTTTTCTTAAGCAGGGTGTTGCAGACTTCTGCAGCTTCTGTTTATCAACACATCCTTTTCTTTTCTTTTCTTTTCTTTTCTTTTCTTTTCTTTTCTTTTCTTTTCTTTTCT
>NC_034608.1:72916687-72918736 GCF_900095145.1 Mus pahari
TCCTCTCCTCTCCTCTTTTCTTTCTTTCTTTCTTTCTTTCTTTCTTTCTTTCTTTCTTTCTTTCTTTCTTTCTTTCTTTCTTTTTTTGAGACTGTGTACTACTGTGTACTGGCTGGTTTTGTGTGTCAACTTGACTCAAGCTGGAGTTATCACAGAGAAAGGAGCTTCCCTTGAGGGAAATGCCTCTATGAAATCCCAATTAATAATCAAGGGGGAAGAGTCTAGCCCATTGAGGGTGGTGCCATCCCTGGTAGTCCTGGATTCTATAAAAAAGCAAGCAGCAAGCTAAGCAAACCAGGGGAAGCAAGCCAGTAAGCAGCACCCCTCCATGGCCTCTGCATCAGCTCCTGCCTCCGGGTTCCTGTGTGAGTTCCTGTCCTGACTTCCTTTGGTGATGAACAGCATGTGGAAGTGTAAGCTGGATAAACCTTTCCTTCCAACTGCTTCTCGGCCATAGTGTTTGTGCAGGAATAGAAACCCTGACTAAGACAGACTGGGTCTGTACATACCTCTGGCTGTCCAGAAACTCACTTTGTAGACCAAGCTAGCCTCAGACTTAGAGAACCGGCTGCCTCTGCCTCCCGAGTGCTGGGGTCTAAGCTGTGTGATGCTATGCTCGGCTGTGGGCCTGTGTACTGGGCACTTTCCACTGAGATCTCTGGCCCGGCTGGGTGCTCGAGGCTTCAGGCAAAGGGGAGAGAGTGGGAGCAGGGAGGGAGAGTTGTCTCCACTGCCTCTGCTGCAGCAGCCGGCTCCACCTCAGTCACCTCAGTTGCTGGAGACCCTGCTGCACCAGTCACCCTGTGGTGAGTCAGGCCAGGCTAAGCCAACGAGAGGCTGAGTAGCTAGAGAATAGTGTGAGGGGGCTTCTGGTGGCGTTTCAAGAGAGCAGACCTCTTCCCAAGTGGCAGCTCTTAGGACAGAAGCTCTCAGACGACGGAGTAGTTCTCACACACCTTTATTCCTCCTGGATAGGATCCTTAGATACAGTGTTGGGGTGCCTCAGGGTCTGACAACAGGTACTTCCCATTGGGTGGGTTTGAGAGCTTGGGGATAACTTATCTTCATGTGGGAGGGCTTGGGGTGCTGCCCCTATGTGACTGATGGCCACAGACCTCACTACGGGGAGTGGGGGGTGGGGGAGGGGCTGTGGGGGACTGTAGCTATGTGACAGGAGCCAGGGGTCCAGGAGCGTGGCAAAACACCCACTGTCTCTTGCAGGCTACCCTCTGAGGGGTCACCTGTGGGGTCACCAGGGTTTTAGCCTGGGCTGGACCAGGGGCTAGGCTGCCTATCACAGCCCACCACCCCACAATATATAATAGTATGTATTGTACATATATATTATGATATATATATAATGCTATATATAATTTATATTACATATCATGAGATGTATATATATATATATATATATAGTCACAGAAAAAAATGAACACAGTAACTCAATTTCTAAATTGTGTGGCCTCATTTATACCATGCCATAGACATATTTGATTAACAAGAAAAACACTAGGCCAGGCAGTGGTGGCACACGCCTTTAATCCTAGCCCTTGGGAGGCAGAGGCAGGCAAATTTCTGAGTTCGAGGCCAGCCTGGTCTACAGAGTGAGTTCCAGGACAGCCAGGGCTATACAGAGAAACCCTGTACCGAAAAAAAAAAAAAAAACAAAAATAAATAAATAATAAAAAGAAAGAAAAACATCTATACGCATTCCCTTTATATTTTCAAGTGGCTCCTTTGCCTAAAGGAGGAAGGGTAAATTTCTAAATTTCTTTGTAAGCTGCCAGACCAGCCTCATCCTCATTTCTGCCTTAAGATCCTGTAACAGGGTACTTGTAATTGTTTTCCCAAAGTTCCTTCTGCCTGAGCCCTTCCCTTCCTCTGCCGAATAAATACTCCCTGTTCAACTACTCCAGTGCTACTTTCCTTTGTTGTTGTTGTTGTTGTTTATTTGTTTTTTCAAGACAGGGTTTCTCTGTGTAGCCCTGGCTGTCCTGGAACTCACTTTGTAGACCAGGCTGGCCTCGAACTCAGAAATCCGCCTGC
>NC_034608.1:72920131-72939369 GCF_900095145.1 Mus pahari
CCTGTCTCCAGAAAACAAAAAAAACAAAAAGAGTAGTTGCAACTGTCATTTATTAGAAGTAAGGTTTCAGGTAGACACAATTTATAAGCATTATGATTAACAAGATTCTGGAACCTTAGCCGGGCATGGTGGTACAGCTCTTTAATCCCAGGCAGAAGCAGGTGGATGTCTAAATTCAAGGTCAGCCTGGTGTATGTAGTGAGTTCCAGGACAGCCAGGCTACATCGGCCAGGAAACCCTGTCTTGAAAAACCAAAACAAACAAGAACAAAACCCAAAAACCGCAAAACCAAATCAAGGACCCTTAGGCGGGAAACTATGCCCCCCACACCAAACTGGCACCTTATTTTTTTTTATTGTAGTAGAACATAAAAGCGGACCACTGTTTGCTGGCATTAAATATATTCGCAGTGCTGAACCATCCATTCCCAAGGAAAACACAACCTTCAAGTCTAGTTTTTTTTTTCAAAAGAAGGTAAACAACCGCTACGTCCTTTAGCACGATCCTCACACACGAACCAAACGGGAGGGCAGCCCCGCCAGTGCGAGCAAAGTTGCTGTGTGTTTGTGTGTGTGTGTGTGTGGGGGGGATATTGAAAAATCCGTGATAAACAGCGGTGCCACATCCGCGTCGATCGGCGACCGGGAAAGAGCTCTCCACGGCCAAATCACAAGGCAGAAACGGCATCTTAGGACCGAGCCCTCCTTCCCGGGGAAAGCAGCTTGACCGGCAAGGTGAGGGAAGCTGCTGGCTCGGGTCTCCCAGCCGCGCCCGCCGGGTGTTGGGGTGCAGGGCGGCGAACCCGCAGATCTTATAGGCGGGTCAGCTGTGGAAGATGCCGAGGGACCCGAGGGCGAGGGTTTCTCATTTATTTATTTTTAAAATCACTGGGGGACGGGGCAAGGGGTCCGCGCCGTCTGAGGCTCCCCGCCCGCCCGCCGTGGTCCGGTTCCACCTCGGCCGCATCATGGCTCCGCACCGCGCGTTCCCCACTCCCTTCCCATTTTTTAATTTTTTTATTTCCTGAACTCATAGCTGCGCCCCAGGCAGGCCACGGCGTCCGAAAGGGCGGCTGGCCTGGCGCCTCCTTTGGTCCCCTCGGAGCCATCTTTAACACCTGAAGAGCCGAGCGCCAGCCGCGCTCCTTGCTAGTTTTCAATCTGGCCGGGGGCAGTTCTTCACGGGGGCCTGCCCCACCCCTGTTTACAGTCCCGGCCAATCAGCGGCGGGCCCGCCATTTTTCAAACGCTTTTCCTGCCGCCAATCAGGGTCGAGCAGTCCATTCCTCTCTAGACCGGTTCCAACGGGTCTGGGAGTTAACGACCTGGGGGTGAGACCCACCGAACCTGCTAGGTTAAGCCTGGAGGGACGGGCCTGGCCAGACACCCGCCAATCGGGAGCCTCCTCCGCGGGAGGGCGGGGACTCTCCGGGTTTGAATAATCCCTCCCAGCCAATCAGAGAAGAGGGAGGTGTGGCCCGCGGGCTGGTCCGGTCAAGTTGCCGTGGCGCGGAGAACTCTGCAAAACAAGAGGCTGGGGATTGCGTTAGCGAGAAACCAGTTCTCGCCGGAGCTTGGGGAAGGAAGTCTCTCTCCGCCGAGGTCTGAGGGAAGCAGCGCTCGCGCCAGGTAAGGAGCGGCCGAGAGGCCCCGGCCTTGGCGGCCTGGCTCTTAACGCGTAGACCCCGAGGGGACGTCTGCCGGGCTTGGGCGCGGCGGCTTCGGCGGCTTTAGAGAGCGGCCGGGTCTCTGGGTGAGGGCCGGGGGCCATGGAGGGCGGGCGGGCGGGCGACCGGGCGGGAAGCCCTTACGCCCGGCCGCGTTTTCGGTTTCTTTCTTTCCCTGTCTCTGACTCTTTAATTAAAAACTGGATCGGATGTGGGTCTCGGCGGTGGCTTGTGGAAGTGTGAGGCGCGCGGCCGGCGGCGGCTTTTCGGCCTCGGGGCCGAGGCGCGGGCGGGTCGCGCGGGTCGGAGCCGGGCGGGGCTGGGCCGGGCCGGGGCGCGCGCTCCCGCGCTCGCACGCACGCGCGCGCGGGATTTAGGCGGGAAGCGGAGCGGAATCCCCCCCCTCCCTCCCCGCTGTCCCCGCTCCCCTCCCCCCAGCCTCCTCTTCGCGGGTCCCCACCCCACCGTCCCCGGACACGACTCTTCTCCACGGCAGGTAGACCATCCCCGCGCCGTCGTCATGGGCAAGGGTGACCCCAACAAGCCGCGGGGCAAAATGTCCTCGTACGCCTTCTTCGTGCAGACCTGCCGCGAGGAACACAAGAAGAAGAAGCATCCTGACTGGTCGGACAACTTCGCCGAGTTCTCCAAGAAATGCTCCGAGAGATGGAAGACCATGTCCGCAAAGGAAAAGTCCAAGTTTGAAGATTTTGGTCAGGAGCGACCAAGCTCTTGTTATGACAGGGAGATGAAGAACTATGTTCCTCCCAAAGGGGATAAGAAAGGAAAGAAAAAAGACCCAAATGCTCCGAAGAGACCACCGTAAGTTGATCTGAGAACTGATGGAATCCACCGCCCGCCCCCCCAACCCCCCATCCTCCTTTATTTGTTAACTCTGGCTTCCTTGCAGGTCTGCCTTCTTCCTGTTTTGCTCTGAAAATCGCCCAAAGATCAAACTTGAACACCCTGGCCTGTCTATTGGAGATACTGCAAAGAAACTGGGTGAGATGTGGTCTGAGCAATCTGCCAAAGATAAACAACCTTATGAGCAGAAAGCAGCTAAACTAAAGGAGAAGTATGAAAAGGTACGATGCATGTCAGCTGTAGGAGCTTGGGATATTTGTTAACCTCGGCCTGTCGTCAGTTTTTGGAAAGCCCAGATGAAACTTGAACAGCACAGACAAGTTCACCTTGTGATACAGTGTTTGTGGCCCTTGTAAATTCCTGCCTGTACACTTGTTGTAGTTGTGTAAATCTGTTTTAGAGGATAGAGTGCCAGCTATGCTTTTAGGTAGTTGTATATTAAATATAAATGTAAGGTGGGAAGGGGCTACATGCAAAGTAAATTGACTGATAGTAAAAGTGGTGTGACTGATCTCAGGCAGCTGCCGTTAGTTATCTGATGTGCTTTCTCAAGCATAAAGGGAACAATTGCTCTCAAACCTGGAATGGTTTGAATACCAGCTAATAAGGGGTTTGGTCAGTGTTAAGTTGTTTACAATTAAGTGGTCTTTCACACTTGAGTAATGGTACCGGATGCTGATCTTACTTTGACAATGTTTCAGGATATTGCTGCATACCGTGCCAAGGGCAAAAGTGAAGCAGGAAAGAAGGGTCCTGGTAGGCCAACAGGCTCAAAGAAGAAGAATGAACCAGAAGATGAGGAAGAGGAGGAGGAAGAAGAGGAGGAGGAAGATGAAGAGGAAGAAGATGAGGATGAAGAATAACCTAAAGTGTGGAGTATATGTGCTCAGGCAATTATTTTGCTAAGAATGTGAAATTCAAGTGCAGCTCAACATTAGCTTCAGTATAAAAACTGTACAGATTTTTGTATAGCTGATGAGATTCTTTGTAGAGAAAATACTTTTTAAAGAGTTTGTAGCTTCATGGGCTACAACTACAGTTAGATTTAAAGCTTTTGATGTTGAATGTTTCTAAATATTTAATGGTTTCTTTAATTTCTTATGGTAGCAAAAAAAAAAACTTCATAGGAATTTGTATTACCAGTAAAAAAATTTTTTTAGGATGTTGCATTTTTTGTTTTTTTTTTAAATTTGTAATAAAATAATGTATATTACTTGCATTGTGTTTGTATTAATTTTTCCTTAAACACAGATGCGGGCATGTTAGTCTTTTTTACACAGTTTTAAGTTTTGTGTTAACCATTTACTAATTTGCTTCTCTGATTTTTGTGGTTAGAAGGGCCAATTTCTTTTAATGACCACAAGCTAAGATATTAGCAACAGGTTAAAGCGTTAAGGACATACTATACTGCCTTGATTTCCAGAGCAAATAGACTTAAAAACTTTAATGTGATTACAAGTCTAAAAGATTATCCATTCAAATTTGGAGTGGGGGTATGATCTTTTACATTTTTAGGCTTTGGATAGCTTAGTATACTAAAATATTTTGGATACTGTACTAGATACCCAGGTCTGGGGATTTTGTTAATTTTGATTCACTTTTTTAGCAGTATGAATTTGACTTATGGACAGGTCTTAGCTTATCTAAGTCTTAGCTTGTACCAAACTTGGAAGTTACGAGATGAGGTGAGTTAAATGTATTGGGAAACTTGTGTATGTTGAAAGTAGGTTATACTAGGCTGGTTGTGGTGGCAGGTACATGTAATCCCAGAGTGGAAGGTCGAGAGGCAGAAGGGTTGGGAGTTAGGCCTACCCTGGCTAGACACCACCACTACCCAAGTTATATCCCTTTTCAACTTTGGATTTTTCAAGAGTACTAACAAATCAAGAATGTGATTATAACTATATATGTATGTACATCTGACAGAGCTAAAAGGTATAGATAATACAGAATGTGCTACTTAGAATATCAACCTTTATTTTTTGTTTTTGACAATGCTGGAGATAGGACCCAGAGCCTTATGCATGCCAGGCAAGTGATGTGCCTTTGAGCTCACTTGAATGTCCTTGCTGTTTTCTCCCAAACCTGTACTTGAAGTTTGTTAGAAAACTACATTAATAGTATATAGTGTACACTAACCATACTAGCAGTTTTGTAGTACCCGCTCGATGGAAGTAATGATTCTCAAATTTCATTCTGTTATTCTGATGTATATCTCACGTGTATCATATTCTAAAACCATATTTTTTTTTAACACTTAAGGGTGTTCTGTTTTGCTTTGATCCTTTTTTTTCTTTAAAGATTTATTATTATTATTATATGTAAGTACACTGTAGCTGTCGTCAGACACACCAGAAGGCATCAGATCTCATTACAGATGGTTGTGAGCCACCATGTGGTTGCTGGGATTTGAACTCGTGACCTTCAGAAGAGCAGTCAGTGCTCTTAACCGCGGAGCCACCTCTCCAGCGCTGCTTTGATCTTTTTATCTTGTTGCTCTATGTTTTTATGGCGATAGTTGTATATTAAGAGAAATGGGACTTTGGGGGGGGGTTACTTTTTTCCTTTGTCGTTTTTTGTTTTTTTTTCGAGACAGGGTTTCTCTCTGTAGCCTCGGCTGTCCTTGAACTCAGAAATCTGCCTGCCTCTGCCTCCCAAGTGCTGGGATCAAAGGTGTGCGCCACCACTGGCCGGCCCTTTGTTGTTTTTAAATGAACAGCTTTATTTGAGTGTAGTTAAATGTGTAACTTACATGACCCTAGGAAGCCTATCTCAGGCAAGACCAATATCAGTTCTTCGTTTTTTTTTTTTAGAGAAAAATGAAGATTGGATATTGCACATCAGGTAGTAACACTTGCTGCCCGAGCCTGATCTGAGCTCAGTTCCCAGAATGAACTGAGAAGGTGTTTCTGACCTGTCTCTGGTCAGTCACACGAGTATCACTATAAGAATAAATACAACATCTTAAATCTGATTTCCCAGCTGGATGTGGTGGTGCATGTCTTAAATCCTAGGTAGAGGAGAGTGGGTCTCAGGTATAGCCTGGTCTACATGTCTTGGGGGAAAAAGGAGCAAAAACCTCACTTCCCATGACTTCATATACCATGAAATGTTTTTAACAAAACAGTTTTTATTTCTCAGGGAATAACAAAGGAACTGTTAGGGCATTTTCTAACACTTAGTCTTTTTTTTTTTTTTTTTTCTTTTGGTTTTTCGAGACAGGGTTTCTCTTTTTAGCCCTGGCTGTCCTGGAACTCAACTTGGTAGACCAGGCTGGCCTCTACCTCAGAAATCCGCCTGCCTCTGCCTCCCGGGTGCTGGGATTAAAGGTGTGCGCCACCACGCCCGGCCAGTTTGGCATTTCTATGATGGTTCTTATGCTGCAACAAGGTTAAGACATTTTCTGGGGGTTCAGTGAACCTCATAATGTGTTCCTGGGCCTCCCCAATCATCTCTTGGTGAACTTCATCCTCCCATGTTACCACACCTATAGAACAGCACAATTAGAATGTTCACTTTAAAAGTGAAAAATCAGGCTGGAAGGATGGCTCAGCTGTTAAAGCGCCCAGGCTATTCTTGCAGGGGACCTGGGTTCCATGGCCAGCGTACACACAGTGACTCACAATTATAAGTAGAGTTCCAGGAGACCTAATCTGTCTTGGTTCCCTCAGGCACCAAGAATGCATGTGATGTACATGCAGAGAAAACACAACACACACATACACTAATAAAACAGTAATTAGAAAGTGGAAATTGTTTTATATCACCTATCCACTTTCCTTTCTTCACTAAGGCAATGTCCCAGTATTTTGGCCCTGCTGATCTGAGCACTGTAAACCAGCCTGGCTTCATTTTCAAGAGTCCGCCTCTTAAGTGGTTAGCATTAAAGGTGTGTGCTACCATGCCTGTAGTTGTTCTGTAGCTCAGGTAACAATAGCCATTCATCCCTTCAATCATAAATATGCATTCTTTAACTTTCCGCATTACCAAAAGAGCTGAGGTGGCTTATACAAGCAACCTAACAACATACAATACAAATATAAAGGGGGCAGGGGACAAGACTAAAATTAAAAAGCGATAGGAGCTTCGACTTGAGAACAACTCTTATTCTTTTTTTTTCCCTTTATTAGATATTTTCTTTATTTACATTTCAAATGCTATCCCGAAAATTCCCTATACCTTGCTCCCCTACCCACCAACTCCCACTTCTTGGCCCTGGCATTCCCCTCTATGGGGCATATAAAGTTCGCAAAGCCTAGGGGCCTCTCTTCCCAATGATGGACAGCTAGGCCATCTTCTGCTACATATGCAGCTAGAGACATGAGCTCTGGGAGTACTGGTTAGTTCATATTGTTCCATCTATAGGGTTGCAGTACCATGGGTTCTTTAGCTCCTCCATTGGGGACCCTGTGTCCCATCCTATAGCTGACTATGAACATCCACTTCTGTATTTGCCAGGCACTGGCATAGCCTCATAGGAGACGGTTATATCAGGGTCTCTTCAAGATCTTGAGAACAGCTCTCTTCTTAACTGGTTCTTTACTTAGTCTCTTGGTAAAAATTTAAAATAGGTGTAGTGGTACATTACACACTTGATCCTGGCCTTTGGGAGGCGGGTGTGGAAGAATTGGGAGTTCAGACTACATCTACTAATCCTTAGCCCCAACAGGAACATCAGCATGGACAGATGCTTTAACTTCTCGATGTGTGCAACTTGCTGTAAATCTTAGTTACTTTTGGTAATTATAAAAAGTGATGGATAAAGTCTCTTAGGATTTGGCCTTTTTAGTCTAATACTGTGCCAGGAAAATGTACCTCTAGTTCATTCATGCTTTTCATTGTATACCATAACAGTATATGATCCTGTCAGCTCCGTGGAGTGACACAGCCTTCGTCCCAGCACTTGGGAAGCAGCGGCAGGTGATCTCTTGTCAGGGTGAGGCCAGCCTCGTCTACATAGTGAGTTCCAAGATAGCCAGAGCTATCAAGACTGGTTTGGAAAAACAAAAGCTCTAAAACCATTATATGATTATGTTATAGTTTATCCACTCTACTAATGGGCATTTAGCTTTTATTTCCTTTCTGCTGCAATGGCAGACTCCCACTGTCTTTTCAGCTCAGCAATATATATTAGTACTCTTTTTTTTTTTTTTTTTAAAGATTTATTTATTTATTTATTTATGTAAGTACACTGTAGCTGTCTTCAGACACTCCAGAAGGGGGCGTCAGATCTTGTTACGGGTGGTTGTGAGCCACCATGTGGTTGCTGGGATTTGAACTCAGGACCTTTGGAAGAGCAGTCGGGTGCTCTTACCCGCTGAGCCATCTCACCAGCCCAGATATTAGTACTCTTGATCTTCCTTCTTTGTCTCCCAGGTAGACAGACATGGTACATGGGTTCACCTTGTGTTTTTTTTCTCTCTCTCTCTTTAAAGGTTTATATGCATTGGTGTTTTGCCTGCATGTAAGATCCTGAGGGTACCAGATTCCCTGGACCTGGAGCTACAGACAGCTGTGAGGTAGGTGCTGGGAATTGAGCCTAGGTTCTCTGGAAGAGCAGCCAGTGCTCCTAACTGCTGAGCCATCCCTCCAGCTCCATTGTCTCTTTTAAAAATATGGCAGGTTGCTTTGCCTGTTGTGCAGTTCCTGAAAAGAGTTGCCCATGTATTTTGTCATTTTTAAGGCTGTTTAGGGATAGCAGGTTAAATCCAATACCACTGACTGTCAAATTTTCTATTAGAAGTTTCATTTGGGGGACGTAATCCTTAATAAAGCTGGATTTAGCATTCTCAAAAGTCAAGTGTGACTTCATTTAAATTACCACTGAGAGTCACATCTACACAGGTTGTATGGTGAACAATGAGGCAGATAAAACAATTTCTTTCCCATGGTCATCATTTCACATACAGCTTCTGTAACTTCCCAACTTCATTCCATTTGTAAAGTATGGACAATAATACCTGAAACATAAAATATATACTTCCACTCACACTGCCTTTTTGCAGGGTCTGCACTGTAGAAGTCTTATTTTTAAAAAATATCACAAAATCAGAAAGTAACATGTTAATAACCTTGATCATGTGTTGAGAACATTATATAAATACTTTAGGCACACTGAAAACTCTACAATCCTGTAAAGCAAATACTGCAAATGAGGAAGCTGTGCTATAAACTTAAATCACTCACACTGGACTCTTACTATGTTATATTACCATTTATTTGCACAGATTGTAACATCCACCACTATAAAAATTAAAATGCCCCCTGCTGCAACTCTGCTCAAAGGTAGGCTTGAGTCATTTAAAAACAATCAGAATCTACTAAGCTCAATTATAGGCAATTCAAAAATCTTTTTTTTCCCCAACTTTATTTTATTTTATTTTATTTTGGTTTTTCAAGACTGGGTTTCTCTGTATAGCCCTGGCTGTCCTGGAACTCACTCTGTAGACCAGGCTGGCCTCAAACTCAGAAATCCGCCTGCCTCTGCCTCCTGAGTGCTGGGATTAAAGGTGTGTGCCACCATGCTCGGCTTTTCCCCAACTTTATTAAAGAAAGGGAAAAAAACCACAACCAAACAACCAAACAAAAACAAACTGGTGGTAAATCTCTAGAACATGGTCAATCTCCTGGGATTCTCCCCTGAAAGTGTGCCCCAAGCACATGCTGGTGTAACAGTTCCCATCACTATGCAGGTAACAAGCCGACATCCACATGTGCCCATCTTCCTACTTTCTTCAGTCCATGGTCTGTCTTTGGATCAGCAATGACGGCCTGAACGGCTACTATGGTTTCATTAATTTTCCTCTATAGCCCTCTGAGCTCTTCTATGTGCAGCAACTGCAGGCTCTGAGCAGCTTCATTAAGAACTGCATCGCCCGTGTCAGAGCCAAGAATATGTTTGTCTAGAGCAACAGGCAAGCCCTCTTTTGTTGGATTTGCTTTGGCAACTGCATCCTGTGTTAGACATTCCTGAACCAAAATGCGAATTGCCTTAAGCATTACCAAGTAGTCACCCTGGTGCTGAATCTGAAGGAGGTTAGCTAGAGCCGTGACACCAGTCTTGGCGTCAGGATAATTTACATCCAAGTTGATCAGTGGCTCTGCATTTTTAGCTGTGTTGTCAGTATTTTTCCTGTTATCATGTACTAAGTCCTTGTAGTTTTCAGGGTTATCTCCATATTCAAGTCTAACAGCTAAACCAACACGCGCCAGTCAATTGCTTCTTGCCGATCGATCGTGAGTCTTGAAAGGACAGTTAACATCTCTGAGATACTTTTCAAAGAACTTGGGCCAGTCAGTGCCGTGGATGTCTCTCAAGGTTACTTCTGTCTTTGATCTCGTTGTGTCTGATTTTTCTGGTCTTCAAGCCAAGTAATAACAGTTTCTAAATTTTGTTCCATCTTGGCAGTTGAAGCCTGAAGGGTTGTGATAATCCAGGGCCGTGAGCTTGCATCGGAACATGGTCCCCACTGTTCTTGCTGAGCGCCTGGGCCTCCACCGGGACAGGAGAAGCCGCAATTCAAAAATCTTAAAGAGAATTATCACAAAACAATTCTTGATCTTATTTAGAAACAGTCCGTTCTTTAATCTCTAGTATAAGTCCCCACAATTTAAATTTCTGTCTGGTTCTATTTTTTTTTTTTAATTTAATTACTTTTTTCTTTTCACATTATATCCTGCCCCCTCTTGGTCACCCCCTCCCACAATCCTCCCACCATCCCTCCTCCCCTTCTCCTCTGAGCAGGTTGGGGGCCTCCTGGGTACTCTCCCACCCTGACACATCAAGTCTCTGTGAGGCTAGGTGCTTCCTCTCCCACTGAGGCCCAACAAGGCAGCCCAGCTAGAAGAACATGTCCCACGATCAGGCAACAGCTTTAGGACAGCTCCTGCTCCACATGAAGACCAAACTGCACATCTGCTACGTATGTGCCAGGGACCTAGGTCCAGCCCGTTGCATGCGCGTTGGCTGGTGACTCTGCCTCTGAAAGCCTCAAGAGTCTAGGTGGCTGACTCTCTCAGCCCTCCTGCGCAGTTCCCATCCCTTAGAGGTCGCAATCCTTTCTCCTGTTCTTCGATAAGAGTCCCCAAGCTCCATCCACTGTTTAGCTGTGTGTGTCTGCATCTGAGTCAGCTGCTGGGTGGAGCTTCTCAGAGACGGACTATCGGACTATCGTTAACCGTGTCAGGGATAGGTGCTTGCCTGTGGCATGGGGCTCAAGTTGGGCCGGTTATTGGTTGACCATTTCCTTAGTTCCATCCCTAGTCCGTGCATTTCTTGCAGACAGGATAAATTTGGGTCGAAAGTTTTGTGGGTGGGTTGGTGTTCCCACCGCTCCAGTGGGGTTCCTCCCTCGCTACAGAAGAAGGCTGCCACTTCAGGTTCCATATCTCCAATGTAGTGAGTCACAGCTAAGGTCACCCCCATTGATTTTTGGGCACCTCCCTAATTCCAGGTCTCAGTCTCTCCTTAGAGATGCCCCCTACCTTCCCACCCGTCAGTCAGTTGCAGATTTCCATTCATTCTCATGGCCATCTGGCTGTCACCCCTGTCCTTCCTCACATCTGATCCTGAATCCCCCCTCCCCCTCCTCATCCCCTCTCCCATCCAGTTCCCTCCCTCCATTTGCCTTGTAGGATTATTTTATTCTCCCTTCTAAGTGAGATTTAATCATCCCCACTCAAGCCTTTCTGCTTGTTTAGCTTCCTTGGGTCTGTGGAGTATGGCATGAGTATTTTATGGCTAATATCCACTTATAAGTGAGTACATACCATGCATATCCTTTGGGGTTTGGGTTATCTCACTCAGGATGATATTCTCAAGATCCATCCATTTAACTGCAAACTTCATGATGTCTTGTATTCGATTGTGTAGATGTACTACATTTTCTTTATCCGTTCTTCAGTTGAAGGACATTTAGACTGTTTCCCGTTTCTGGCTATTACGAATAAAGCTGCTATGAACATACTTGAGCAAGTGTCTTTGTGACGTGGTGGAGTATCTTTTGGGTATATATGCCCAGGAGTGGTATAGCTGGGTCTTGAGGGAGAAACTGAGAAACTGTCAAGTTGATTTCCAAAGTAATTCTATCTGGTTCTTTCATTGCTCAATACTTTTAAAGACCCATACATGTGGACTAATTTTCATGTACCAAACTTTTGCTCATCTAGGTATCTAACTCTGGCCAGACACCACCAGCCTTGTCTTTCATTGACACAAACATCCACCTGCCTCAGCTTCACAAGTGCTGGGTGGAGATACATGTGCCACCATGCCCCACTGTTATGATGACTATACCCAATCACATTCCGTTTAGAAATGAAAAATGTTCTCTGTGAGATAGTCTTTAAGCAGGCCCTTACTTTGAACATCTGTATCCCTGTTGCCTTTTGAAATGGTTTGTTTTACAAAGTTCTACATACCATTTCTAATTTTATTTTGGTAGACTCCCACTCTCTTGGCTTCAGTTTGTTGATGTGTTGCTTTGATTTAAAAATAGTTTGGCCAGGGGCTGGAGAGGTGGCTCAGTGGGTAAGACCACCAAAACTGCTCTTCCAGAGGTCCTGAGTTCAAATCCCAGCAACCACATGGTGGCTCACAACCATCTGTAATGGAATCTGATGCCTTCTTCTGGGGTGTCTGAAGATAGCCACAGTGTACTCATATACATATAATAAATCTTTAAAAAATAATAGTTTGGCCATAAATAGGCAATTTTATTGAAATAGTCACTGCCAAGAAAGATACTCATTTCTGAGAGTATATTTTATCATCTGATGGGTGATGTAACCAAGTGTTAGAAATAAGCAACCTGAGCAGGGTGTGGTGGCCCACACCTTTAATCCCAGCACTTGGGAGACAGAGGCAGGAGAATTTCTGAGTTTGAGACCAGCCTGATCTACAAAGTGAGTTCCAGGACAGCCAGGGCTATACAGAAAAACCCTATTTCAGAAGAAAAAAAAAAAGAAAAAGAAAAAGAAAAAGAAAAAGAAAAAGAAAAAAAAAAGAAATAAGCAACCTGAAAGGCTGCAAAAGGTTTACAACCACTCGTAATGGGATCCGATGCCCTCTTCTGGTGCATCAGAAGACAGCAAACGTTGGGCCTGAGTGAGCAGAGGTTCTAAATTCAATTCCCAACAACCAGATGAAGGCTCACAACCATCTGTACAGCTACAGTGTGTACTCATATACATAACATAAATAAATCTTTAAAAAAAAAGAATCTGTTTCCATTCTACAGGTGGACACATGTACATACGGCAGAATTCTAAATAACACTCGGGCACATACTCATCTAATAACTATAGTTTGCATTATTTCAGCTATTAACCCTAAATAAACCCTGTAAATAAAAAGCCTGATTAATTTTTTTCCTCGGGGGTAAGCCAGATATTTTTTTTTTTTTAAGATTTATTTATTTATTATATGTAAGTACACTGTAGCTGTCTTCAGACACTCCAGAAGAGGGCGTCAGATCTTGTTACGGATAGTTATGAGCCACCATGTGGTTGCTGGGATTTGAACTCCGGACCTTCGGGAGAGCAGTCGGGTGCTCTTACCCACTGAGCCATCTCACCAGCCCGGTAAGCCAGATATTTATTTTTGGCTCTTGTTCTTCTTAAAAACCCGAGTAAGTGTGCAATTACATATAGAAATAATTACAAGCACCGAAAGGCTATGGATTAAAATACAATATTTTATTTTTCCTCACCTAAAAAACAAGCAACCCAGAATTAAGTTATACATAAGCCTCTTGAGCTTACCCTAATAAAATTTTGAGTATTTGTACAATTTCTACAGAAACATACAGTGTATCAAAATCTGCATAAATCAAATTTATAAAATGTGTAGAAATGCATAGTGATATTATCAATTTACAAAGCAAGGAGATGGGGATTATTTCCAAAGCAGCCCGAAGTACAAAATAGTCATTATGGTGGCAGCTTCTGATACTTTCATGTGTGGAAAGGTTTCTGATTTCCATATATAGAATCATGTTCATATAGTATCCTAACGAACTGGACTAAAACCAATTTAATTTACCCATAAAATGACATGCACAGTTCATGTGCCACCTTTCTTAGCCTATGCATAGATAACGAGGTTAAAATCTATTTAACGTGAAAAATGGTGTCCATTTCTAACACACAAGTAATTATCAGTTTCCTCTCTACAGTGGATTTATTTGCAATTATATAAGCATATAAATGCACTTCTTCTTTAAATATCCCTAGAGATGAACGTTTAAATAGTTGATCACAGGTCAGTAGCAAAATACAAATCTACAATTCAAGATTATAAATAAAACTGTCCAGGATGTTGAATTGTTACTGCCTAAATTTGATGAACTAAGGTTGGAAGAAAAATAATTGTACACTTTTCTTCCAAAAAAAAAATTTAGGCTTTTTACTTCTTTCCCCTAAGCTTTATTTAAAAATATTTCCTTCTGGCAGTAGTTTGTGAATTTCTGTCATTGATACCATGATTACATGATCAAAAATATTTAACTGGCCCCAGCTCACTACATTGCTTTTCTTTTTCTTTTTTTGGCACTCAATGTAGACATTTTATCTTGGGGGGTTGGGGATAATAAAAGACTTCCTAGAAATTAAAGTTTTCAACATTTGGTTCTCTTAAAGTAGGTATTGTCTTAATAAATGTTCAAATTAAATCTTCTTTTCCCTGGAGAATATATATAAAAAAATTTACACTTCCTAAAAAAGAAATTAAGGAATCCTACAGAGCTAGCATCTAACTTCGCAGAATGTCGTCCACATTTGTTGATGATCTGTATTCTTAGACAATAAGATCTAAGAATAGAAAATTAGATACTAATTTTCCTAAATTAAAAAGAATACGCATGGAATTTCCTTTGAATGTAGACAAATAAAAGTGTCAGCTCATCTCTGTGCACAGCTTG
This sequence comes from Mus pahari, assembly GCF_900095145.1. NCBI lineage: Eukaryota > Metazoa > Chordata > Mammalia > Rodentia > Muridae > Mus > Mus pahari. Next base: position 72,934,580 of record NC_034608.1, read on the forward strand.
TGCTGAGAGGTGGTTCTCTAAGGCTTCCATCTCACAAGGGCTTGGGGATTTTTCCTCAGGACCAACCTAAGGTGTCCACACTAGGGCTTGTGTTGTTTCCCTGCCCCTCACCCCCCCTTCAAGTTTCAAACTGAGAATTATGTTTAGTTTTCTATGACTGGTACTGGGGAACGCAGATACAAAATGTAGATGGGCAAAAACCAACCCCTCTTTTTAGAAGGAGGACCCCTTTGCTAGCCTAGAAGTTGGTGTGAACAGAGGCTAGAGAGGTAATGCCACAGAATCTTCAGGACCCACGGAACAGCCTTGTGATGGGTCCATTGCCATCCTTGTACCAGCCATACAACATTCCACCTCATAGCCAAGAAATTCTCCTGTGAGTAACAGACAGGTTCCCCAGGTGACATTCATTGTCACCATCATAGAAGTGTCACTAGAAGCTCTCAAACAATATACTGAGAAATGAAAGAGGCACTAAATGTGTTGAAATTCACCTTTCAAACAGCAGCATGACTGAAGGAAGGCCACCTTGGCCAACGACCTGTGGCAGTGCTTCCGAAAGATGTAAAATTAAATACACAGCAGGTGGACCATCACCAAGTCGGATGTGAAAGTCTGCTTACTCCAACCTTGTTTTTTTGTTTTTTTTCAAGTGTGTTAAAAAACAAGAACAACAACAACAACAACAACAACAAAAACAAACTGCTTTCCAGACCCCTGAGTGTATTCCCAAAGAAGACAATACATGCTTTAACTCGGCGCTTCAGGAAACCGAGTTAAAGGCACAAATTACTAACATCATCGTAAAACAAAACAAAAAAACGATGTAAACATCTAGAGTTTAAGGTAAGAGCAGTTTTGTAAACAGTCACTGCAGATGACAATGGTATTGTAAAATCACAGTTTGTCAATGCCCCTTCCAACTGATCAGAGAGGTTCCAGGTTTGGAGCTGTACAAAATTAGTACTAATGGTTGCAGCAGGTTCCAGGTGGTTTTCAGTCCTCCATAAATGTACTTGTCAGTAGGTAGGTTGTTGGTTCTCTCTGTTCTCGTCAAACACTGTGGATGTTATTCATCTCCCACTTCTGACTCATTTTACTGGAGTCACAGGTGGAGATGAACACTTGATGCAGGACCTCCGATCGATCTAAGCACTTTCCGGAAGTGATGTGTGTAAACCTGTGCAGGCTCTGCAAAACACAGTGAGCCAAAGTAAGGGTTTTTTGCTTTTTTGTTTTTGTTTTTTAAGATTTATTTATTTATTTTATGCATGAGTACACGATTGCACTCTTCAGACCCACCAGAAGAGGGCATCACATCCCATTACAGCTGGTTGTGAGTCACCATGGGATTTGAACTCAGGACCTCTGGAAGACCAGTCAGTGCTCTTAATCACTGAGCCAACTCTGCAGCCCAAAAGTAAATGTTAAATGTGGACTCTGTTACTTCCGATAGGAAGACGGGGCATCAAGTGGAGGGATGGGGTGCCACGCCAGTCAAAACCTCTGACTCAGAACTGTGTCTGGCTAACAGGAAGACCAGTAGTCTTAACAAACCTGGACCCCTGAGAGTGTTGGTATCTTTTTATTGCTGTTTAGAAAAAGGGTCTCAATCTTGTTGCATAGGCTGCCTTTGAATGCACAGCCTTCCTCCCTTGGCCTCACAAGTTTTGGGATTCCAGGCTAGGACAACAGTACGGAGTGAATTTCAATTATCCTTAAGGTTTAAGGGGGACGCCGAAGCCAGGAAGTCTGCAGGCTCGGTTCACACTGATCTTCTCAGCCACCCATATGTCGCCATTCTTTTCCTACTGGCATCCACTGTTTCCCATGGCGACTGCACAGAACATCAGCTCACATTAGGGACAACCTGAGTGCAGTCCTCAGATTCTCCTGAGACTGACTCTCTCTCTCTCTCTCTCTCTCTCTCTCTCTCTCTCTCTCTCTCTCTCTCTCTCGGACAGGGTTTCTCTGTGTAGCCCTGGCTGTCCTGGAACTCACTTTGTAGACCAGGCTGGCCTCAGAACTCAGAAATCCGCCTGCCTCTGCCTCCCGAGTGCTGGGATTAAAGGCGTGCACCATCATGCCTGGCTTCTCCTGAGACTCTTAATGCTGGATTTTTGCTCATCTAGTTTTCCTCTCTGTAAACTGACCAGAAACAATCACCTATGTTCTTTTCTTTTTTCTCTTCCTTACAACATTTTGCTTATTTTTAACTGCATCTTTTTTTTTTTTTCATCTATACAATATAGAACAGCATGTTTTAGATGGCTTCCACACTCTTACACTCTGTCACTAGGGTGATGAACAAACACATAGTATCTTAAATACCTAAAACATGTAGATTCCAGTTTTTAATTTTTTTTTTTAATTTGGGGGTTGGTACTGAGGATTAAATTACTATTCGGTACCTCTGAGTTCTATCACCAACCAATATCCATTCATGTGGTCTCCCTATGTAGTATCTTAATTACGGTTTCCCCTCCCTCTGCTCCTCCCAGTTCCTCTCACCTCCTCTCCCATTCAAATCCTATCCCTGCTGTCGCTCATTAGAAAACAGACGGGCTTTGAAGGGATGGTGATAAAGTAAGATAAAACAAGAACCAACACATCCACACGGGACAAAACAAGCCAGCGGAAGGAAGAGACCCCAGAAAGACCCAGGGTCCCAGGATGTAGTCCAGGCTGGCCTTGAACTCACACTCCTGCTTCAGCCTCCAGAAAGCCACTCGTGACTTTTGGATGGATGGTTTTGCTCTGCTACTCTTTTCTACAGATCTCTACCACTGGTTCCTTCTGTGAAAATAAAAACTACTAACCTGTCAGGAGTTGGTAATGTCTTTTCCAACTTGTTATTAAATTTTTTTTTTTTTCAGATCTCTAGAGCTAACTCAGCAGGTAAAGACGTTTCTTTCAAAGCCTCCTGACCCAGGTTCGATCCCCGAGACCCACATAAAGGTGGATGAGAGAACAGGTTGTGCAAAGTTGTCCTCTGACCCCAGGACAAGCATGCATGCCACAGGGCCAGAGGGTCTCTCTCCTCACACATGTCGCACACAGGACACAAACAATGACAGTACATGAAAATAAAACTCAGCAATTTACGTGTTCAGAATCCACGAGAGATGGCGCCTGGGAATATTACTAAGGAAGGAACAATGCCTTCAGAACGGGAGTGGGAGAGCAAACATTCGATGATTAGAACGAAGGACTTATTCAGAGCCTTTCAGTTTGCAAGGCTTGGCTAACGTTTGGGTTCATAACAAGACAACTGACTGGTTCTGTCCCAACCGACAGTTTGAAGAATATACATTCCGGGTGTGCAAACGAGTGCTTGCTGACTCTTGGGCCTGCCTCTGGTCTCTCTCTTCTCTTTGCCTGTTTTGTCCTGTTCTGATGTGTTAGTTCTTGTTTTATTTTATTTTACTTTATTTCATTTGATTCCTTAGAAGCCCGTCTGTTTTCTTATGAGAGACAGAAAGGAAGCAGATTTGTATGGGAGGGGAGGCGGGAGGAACTGGGAAGAGCAGAGGGAGGGGAAGCAATAATCAGGATATATTATGTGAGGGGGAAAAAATCTATGTGAGAAAATTCAATCAAAGGAAAAAAACTATACATTAATCCATTAACATGGTTGAATCTTGCCAGAAAGCTTTAAATATGCACAGCCCTAACAGAGAAGCAGCTCCGGAGGGCTGCAGGGTCATGTGAATAAATCTGACCTTTAAAACAACCAACCCCTGTTCCAGTCAGCAGAAGGTGAGGAAGGCCCAGCGGCCAATTCTTATTTGCCTGTCTCTACCGCCACCTGCTGGACAGCAAGAGGCAAGCACTTTCTTCTTTAATGGTCTAAGTTTGTGGCCTATCCTTGAGTCTCCCACTCATTCACACTGGATGAGAGCAGCGCTGGGAGCGGCCTCCTGGAACACTGAGTTTCTGAGATTGGCACTGACTCTTCACGCCTATCACGGTGGTCTCGCTGCATGATGTCACCGCTCCAGAGAACACAAGTGATACCTCCTTATAGCTCAGTGATTCACCCACGCAGGCATGTGTAAATCACTAATGCAGGAAGTCCCAGTCACGCATGTGAACATTTGGTCTTCAGACTCACCCACCTAAATTCTACTGGCTGGCTGTCACTGACAACGCGACAGCATACGTAATCCCCAGAGCATACCTTGAAGTACTGCCATTCCTTAAATTCATTTAGGTTACAGTGTGTAATCATGACTTTGGATCCATCAGGCCCCTTTGTCAAACACTGGTCATACTGCATGAGCTGATTGGCCTCATTGATCCGGAAAAGCTATCGAACAAACAAAATAGAGATGTCTTTCTTGCCAATACACATTTTACAAAAAGTGAAACTTAACTCCTATTATTAAACTGAATAACTAACTTATTCTATATATTTTTTGCATGTTGGAAACCATCAGTCTGCAGACAAGAACTATTCTCATTCTGAAATTAGTGAAGCCCTCTATCAATATAATAATTATATTCTGAATTCTTTATGCCTCTAATCCACAGAATGGGTAGTTAACACATATTTATCATGTACCAACAACAAAAAAATTAAAAACTAGAAGTAAGCCGAATAGTTTTTCACAACTGAAATTAGATATATGAAAATCCCTACATAAGGAAGCAAGAGAATATGTGTAAAATAATATTTGTGTAAAATACCTAGTACCGGAAGTAAACCAATGTCACTTACTAAACCAATGTCACTTACTAAACCAATGTCACTTACTAAACCAATGTCACTTACTAAACCAATGTCACTT
>NC_034608.1:72943771-72945185 GCF_900095145.1 Mus pahari
AAACCAATGTCACTTTCTAAACCAATGTCACTTTCTAAACCAATGTCACTTTCTAAACCAATGTCACTTTCTAAACCAATGTCACTTTCTAAACCTTTAGGGGTTAGGCTTACTCAGTCATCATTAGTATACTTTCCCATGTTCCCATAAGAACATACTTTTATCACTTCTGTGTAGACATTTCTATATTTCCCTACTTAAGTGAAATGTTTTAGCAGTCAGCTTTACTGAACAGTTTTTATCAAGTCAAAATTAATAAATTAAAAACCAAACTAGGGGCTAGAGAGATGATGGCTCAGAGGTTAAGAGCACTGACTGCTCTTCCTTAGGTCCTGAGTTCAATTCCCAGCAACCACATGGTGGCTCACAACCATCTATAAGGATATCTTGGCTCCCTTTTCTGGCATGCAGGCAGAACACTGTATACATAATAGATAGAGATAGATAGACAGATAGATAGATAGATAGATAGATAGATAGATAGATAGATAGATGGATCTTAAAAACAAACAAGCAAACCCAAACCAAACCCAAAGCAAAGTTGCCTGTCGGTGAGCACCGAGTCTGGCGGATCTCAGTGCTGACAAGCCCTGAAGGAAGGGGACTCACCTGGTTCCCGCCCATCCTGTGGCAGGGTCCTAGCTCCACGAAGCCTCCGTTCGTTTTCCCCATGCTATCAATGCAGTATGCAGTCTCGAGGCCTCGGATCTAAAGGATGAAGAGGACCAAGACACAGGAAACAGTACGGTATGTAAGAAACCAGCACCGGAGCAGGAGACTCTCAAGTTCAATGTACACGTCACAGGGAGTTCAGGGCCGTTGTGGTGCCAGGCTGTAACTGGTATCACCAGCCTGTAAGTCTGTTTTAGCGTCCATGTGACTGAGAGGCAGAGAGGAGAGCCCTGTAAGTACACTGCGAGCAGATGCTGCTCTCTCAGTCCTCTCTGGCTGGGCATCACTTCTGGGGGAGGGGACTCAAGGTGTCTCAGTACAAGGATAACGGCACACCGTGTGGCTCTCCTCTAACTACCATGGAGTGGTTAAATGGAGTCAAAAGCACACAGTCATTCCACTCATGTTTGGGATAGAATTTTATGCTAAAATAACCACATTTAGAGGAATTCTGCCTTCATCTCAGTTATAGGTCCCTGTACTATTCGGATATATAGCTTGATTCTGTGGGTTCTGAGGGGGAGGATATGAGCTTTTGAGTCCATGGTGATGAGCAAGTCACAGTCCTCTAGACCATCACAATGTGGGGAGAAGCAGGTGTGTGGTCAGAAGAGGAGATGAATGTGCAGATGAAGCAGCCCACACTTCTCAGGGGACATCTTTTTTTTTGTTTGTTTTTTTGTTTTGTTGTTTTTTTTTGAGACAAGGTTTCTCTGTATAGCCCTGGCTGTCCTGGAACTCA
>NC_034608.1:72945405-72963198 GCF_900095145.1 Mus pahari
GAACTCAGAAATCCGCCTGCCTCTGCCTCCCGAGTGCTGGGATTAAAGGCATGCGCCACCATGCCTGGCTCGGGACATCTTTTAAATCAGGGTTTATTCCAGAATGTTCAGCAGACAAATGTAAAGGATAATGGAAAGGAAGTAAGGGGTAGATGACAGAATGTGGACAAATTCCTCTGAAGATATAATTAGAACAGAGATGGTAAAAGGAGGGAAACCCCTCATCCATCCATCCATCCATCCATCCATCCATCCATCCATCCATCCATCCATCCATCCCTGAATGCATGTGCTCTCATTCATGAAATAATAAGTGGGTACCTACCATGTGGCAGGTATGTTTTATCTATATGCCGATATATCTATATATTTATATATCTGTACATCTATTTATATATGCTCCAGTGAACTCATAGTTCACAGCATCACAAAGGCAAAAAGGAAGCTAACAAGGTATCTATTGTTCAAGAAACACAGGCCACGGGAGAGAAAAGCAAGACCATTAAGGAAGGGGCTGGGGATTGAGGAGGGTGTCTAGGGTAGATCTCATCAAGGACACGGGGAAAAACTTGAAAGACGTGGAAGTTAGCTGTGCCTGCAGATGCCCAAAGGAAGGCATTCTGGGTAGGGGAACAGCAGAGGCAAGAAGTGTGAGGAGGAGGAAGAGAGGAGAAAGAGGAGGAGAGGGGAAGGAGAGGGGGAGGAGGGGCAGGCGAGGTGAGAGGGGAAGGAGGTCACCAGAAAGGGCTCTGCCTTCATGGAACCAAGCAACTGCGGTGGTGACCTCTCCTTCTTAAAGAGCGGCGACATGACATGCATTGCATCTCCAAAGCTTCTCTGATGGCTTCTGGTGTTTAGAATGGGCCAACGATACGAGCAAGCTAGTTTGGGTAAGAGGTGATGGGGACTTAGCCAAGGTAAGGAAGGGCTAGATTCTGAAACTGATGCACGTGTGAGAAAAAGCCACTCAGTGAAGGGCCCCCCCCCCCCATGTTTTTGGTATGAGCAATGAGCCAAGATAGGCTGGAGACGGAGAAAAGGTGTTCAACCTGAGGTGGACTGAGATGGAAATTATATTAAAGTAAAGAAGTCCAGAATATGGCTGAATGAATTTGCCTAGGCTCTTAGAGAGAGGGGGGAGAGGGAGGGAGGGAGGGAGGGAGGGAGGGAGGGAGGGAGAGAGGGGGAGAGGTAGGTAGGTAGGGGGGGAGGGAGGGAGGGAGGGAGGGAGGAAGGGAGGGAGAGGGAGGGAGGGAGGGAAGGAAGAGACTTGAGTTGAGGATCAAGCCTAACAGTCATTTGTACAAAGATGAGTTTAAAGCCAGGGAACTGGCTGAGGTCAAAGGAGAATTCCTTCCTTCCACACAGAGGGTTTCTGGGAGATTAAAACGTAACTAAGTCTGATGTGGACTGCCCCAGATTTACTTTTTCTCAGCAGGTTACTGGCTAGTTCTCTGTAACAGGAGAGATGGAATAAGATTGCCGAGGAAAGGCACAGGCATTACTACAGGAAGTCAAAGAGCAGTTGTAGTGTCCCCCGTGTTTCTCTGTTTACTCCCCAACTCTCAACGCCGCAGACTCTTACAAATGGATTCAGTTCTCTCTTCTCTGTTTCTTTCTTTCTCTATGGCTGCAGTGTCACTGCACTGGATGCTAATGGTCTCCACATGCTGATCTCTGGAGAAGCCTCTTTTCTGGGGTTCAGCATAAGATCCTCAACCAACAGGAGCTGACAGCTGCACATGGCCGTCTAGCAGTCATCCTGCATGTGCGAACCACAAACAGACCCGAGGAGTGCTACTCCTCGGGCTGGTGAGATGGCTCAGCAGGTAAGAGCACTGACTGCTCTTCCAATGGTCCTGAGTTCAAATCCCAGCAACCACATGGTGGCTCACAACCATCCGTAGTGAGATATGATGCCTTCTTCTGGTGTGTCTGAAGACAGCTACAGTGTACTTACATATAATAGTAATAAATAAAATCTCTTTAAAAAAAAAAAGAGTGCTATTTCTCAACACCTCCACGTTCCCCGCCCACTGTGCGCCCGCCTCAGTAGCCCCTTAACCGGCTGCTCAAATAGAAAATGTAAGCATCCCAGCCCTCATCTTTCACACACCCATCTTCCCTACACTGTGCCTACGTTCTCCTGACAACATCTGTGACTTGGTGTTTGCTTAGCCATGTCTTGTGCTTTCCCTTCCTCTAAGCCACTGTCACTGTCCCCAGTGTTTGAAGAGGCTTAAGGGCCTTCTTGGAGGAAGTATATCAGAGGCCGTGAGTTCTGAGAGTCTGAAGACCCAGCATTTCCATTTCCAGCTCCCTCTCTGCGTTGGCCTTGCAGTTTAGGATGTGAACTCCTACCAGCTTGTTGCTCCAGCCACCATGTTTGCTGCCATTTCTGCATTTTGCCTATTTCGATGGACTCTTAGCCTTTAGGACCGTAAGCCCAAATAAACTCTTTCTTTCAGGAATTTCCTCAGTCTTGTTATTTTACCACAGCAACAGAAAAGTAATTGAGTGCAATTTTCTACCTTTGAAGTCACCACTTTCTGTTTCTCTTTTTTGGCTCTCTGACTGGCTTAGATCTTTATCATCCATATCCCCAGAAAAGCCATCCTACTGTTCTGACCTCCTCAGGACAGTATCCCACACTCATGTCCCCCCCCCCCCAAAAAAAAAGCATAAACATTCTTTGAAGAAAGGGGCTGTATTTTTGCCCAGATGAATGACTAGTACACTCTAAGGCCGTAATCAATATTTGCTGGATTCACAAATTAACAAAGGTACACGATCTTGAAAGCTGATAGCCTGCTCGATTATCTGCGAGGCAGCCGCATACGGCACCAGTGTGAGCACAATCAGAGTTGATGCCACAGAGGCAAGTCAGAAGAAATAGGAAATGACCGTACAGATCAATGCCTTGGCCTCACTTTATTACCACTGCCCAATTCCTTTGACAAGGGCTGTGTCAAGGGCTGTGTATTGGAAGGTGGGCAGGCGTCGTGAGAACCCCTGGAAACTTGGCAGACCTAAGTGGCTCTGATGCAGGGGAACAGAGAAATGATCTTTAGTATTTATGATCTCCGAGACAAGAGCAGTAAGTGAAACTGGAAAGAAAAGGAGGCAGAATGACGGATGGACACGGTGGGTGCTGGAGAGGAGGAAATGGGGGAGAATCTGCTGACAGTCACACGTGCAAAGGCTGGGAGGGGGTGTGGCCTGGTGGTCAGGGCAGCTCTGATGATTTGGTACGAGGAGAGGGTATGCTCTCAGTGTGGTTTCAGCTGAACATTTCTGCAAGCCTTCCATGCATACTTTCCCATTTTTTTCTCTACCTTCTTTCAAACACTGACTCTGGATACGCACATCTGGATGTCTAAATACAGGCTGCTACTTACCTCCCCCCACTCGACATTTCTGGGTGGCAAAGGGTAGTGGGCGGTGATGTCATACGCGATTTCTTCCATAAACCACTTGAAACTTTTACAGTTGTGATCTTCTCGAAATTTCTTCAGCTCAGATATGTCCCCGTAGGGCAGCGCCTTTGACTCAGGACGGCTAGCGTAGAAGTAATCTTTATATTCATCCCACCAGACTTCCACGACTCTCACATAATTCTGCGGAAACAAAAATTGCAGTCATTATGAGATGTAGAAATAACTGTAAAGGCATAAACCGCCCACCTTGGATGTACAGAATACAAACAAAATGCAGTGAACTCATTAGTCAGGATGTGACATTTAATCAATGAAAATAAGAGATAAATAACACTAATATGTTATTTTCCAAGTATAAAAATACCATGTATGTAGACTCAATTAAAAAGTAGTGTACATAAATTAGACCTTCCCGAGCTGGAAGATCATCAATTCTAAGATATGCATTCTATTCTGATAACGAACGGATGAAGAAGGTGAAGCCCAGACAGGGCTTTTGAGAGCCTGGCTGAACAGTGGGGTTTATTCTCATGTCCTTCCTTTATATTGGCACCATGTTACTGACACGTGAGGGAGAAAAATCTCAACCTCAAACCCCTCGCTACAAAGAACTGCTCCTCGGGCGACTGTCCATCTTTTCATGACTATAACAGAATCATTTTTACTATAGGTGCAAATTAACTGTATGCCTTCCACAGGAGGTGGACACAGAGGAATGGCAGCTGCTGACCAATAAAATAAATGGACACTGTCATCACCGACAAACGTTTAACGTGCAGGTTTGGACAGGATTAGTGAGAACTCGCAAAATTAAAAGAGGAAAAACTGTGGTCCAGCAATCCCAGTGTAGCGTACATTCCTTAAAGATGAGGATTCAGTCCACCAATGAGATGCCTGAACCTCTGTGCAGAATTTCCAAGCGCTCCTTATAACGACCAATATGTGAAATCAACCTAAGTGTTTGCCAACTGATGACTGGATCTAGAAAACGTGATGTGCACGACAGAAGGCCCAGCCATTAGAGGAAAGCAAAGTCCATCATCTTCAACAACACACAGGACGTGATTATGGTAAGTGAAAGAAACTAGGCACAGAAAGAGAGACGTGTGTGCTCACTCACAGGAAGGATGGGAAGGAAACCAGCGGACAGAAACACAGTGCAGCGCTGGGTACCACAGAATGGGCGTGGGAAGGTTGTGGAGGAGATGTTTGAGCAGAAGACACAACACTTCTCTCACAGGAGAAACAAGTTGTGGAGATCTCCTGTACATTAGTTCCTGCAGTTAATAACAAGGCATTGGGTAGCATGCTATGCAGTCTATAAACTAAATGGATTTTGACCATTTCACAGTGTATGTGTAACAAATATTGTTATACAGCATAAATACTTCCACTCCGTGTGGTATGTACATTTTCCGTCTCTCCCCTTCTCTCCTTTTAAAAACACCACCGCCTCACCTTCAGGGTTGGAGAAGAGCCGACGTAAAGGGGTGGAGGGTTCCCTTGCCAGCCCTCAAGGCGGTAGATGTGCCCAACACGAGAACAAGGCACAAACAACAATTTGCCACCACACTGCCAGATCTGTCAAGGGAGAACGTATACTGTCAAAGTGATCGATCAGAAATGCAAAAATAAAATACTGGAAAGTTTGTTCTGTAAATGTTAGTTTTAAATTAGACATAGTGTCCACACTGAATGCTAAGCTAACCAAATTCTAAAATAGTCCATTACGTTAGAAACATAAGTAACAACAAGGAAGGCCGTGGTGAGGGAAATGGAAAGTTACTATTAGTGAGTCCCTCCCTCTGGTCTTCCAGAGCCAGCAGCCCTTTCTCCATACAACCTCAAAATAATGTAAATCCTCACTCAGTCTTAACACCACCTGTCGTTTCTGATGCTCATCTAGTTCCTACCCGGGTGATTACTGTAATCACCTAACTGGCTTCATAACCTTGAACTCCTCTCTAGTTAACTCTGTCCTTATTTATAGCAAGAGATTACTGAGCCTTATTATCTCCCTGCTTAGTGTCTTGGTTGGCTGCCTTCTGCTTATCAAACCAAGGGGGCGGGGAATCTCTTAGCATGGCGCTAAAGACTCTTTAGCATGGCTCTGACTGCTCTGGCCCACTTTGTCTTTAGTGGCTTCCCTGATCACACTCCTTGACCCCACCTAAAGGCGCCCGCACTTGCTCTTCACACTCAGACCCTTGCCCCTGCCCTTGTTCTACACACTTACGAGGCCTGCCTCTCTCCTCCCTTTATCTCTGCTTATGGAAACCACGCATCTTATTTCCACCTCCAAGTCTTCCTCGATCGTGGTGGCATTTTCTTTAACCATCAACTGAATGCCTCTGCCTTTTTTTTTTTTTTTAATAAATTCACTACATTATAATTTTCAAATATTTCTGGTCTATAAGGTTTTTTTTTTTTTTTTTTTTTTACAATTATAAGTTCTTTGGCAGAAAGATTAGTTGTCCCTAGCCTAACACTCACAACACTAACACACAGGATTTTTTTTTTTTTTTTTNTTTCGAGACAGGGTTTGGCTGTCCTGGAACTCACTTTGTAGACCAGGCTGGCCTCGAACTCAGAAATTGACCTGTCTCTGCCTCCCAAGTGCTGGGATTAAAGGCGTGCGCCACAACACACAGGATTTTTAAGACAAGAAGGAATGAATATCTGAAAACTGTAATCTCTTCCCCTCCCCGAATCTCTGAAAATGGGGGAGGACCACGGTAGAGTTGGACCAAGCAAGACGGCACCTCCGCTGCAGAGGGAGGAGGTCCGTCCCTGTGTGACTGTGTCTGTCACCGGGTCCTATGTCAGTAGATGGTCAACATTCGGCCCCTCCAAAGAGCCACTATAACCCAAGGCTCCAATGAGTAAACAACCTGGGAGCAGGAGAGAGGGAGACCATTTCCATTTCGGAAGCTTGTGGGTCCTAATTCCAGGCTGAGCTCTGTAGACAACTGATCACTTTACTTTATTTATCCTAAGAGCTATGCTTAATTGAGGCATTCCTAATAATTTACAGAAGCTCATGATGTATTTTTTCTAGAAGCAGTCACCACCCCTCTCACCCACATCTAGCTGGCCTTGGGTCTCATACCCTTATCTCAGCACTCAGGAGGCAGAGGCAGGCAGCTCTCTAAGTTTGCCATCAGTCTGGTCTACAAAGAGGGTTCTAGGACAGTCAGGACTACAGAGAGAAACCTTGTCTCTAAAACCAACCAACCAACCAACCAATTTAGCTTTATTTGAAAATGAGAAAAGTTGGGTGCCCCATAGTAAACAAGAGGCAGGGGATGGTGGCACATGCCTTTAGTCCCAGCACTTAGGAGTCAAAGGCAGATGGATCTTGGTGAGTTCAAGGACAGCCTGGTCTACATAGAGAAGTCCAGGACAGTCAGTGTGGCAGAGAGAGAGACAGGTCCCCCTCCCCCAAGTAAACAACCCCCAAACTAGTTAGAAAAGAACATTTTTTTTTGAGTGAAATGTTACCTTGTATGAGATTTCAAAGTTTTCACCACCCCAGATCTGGAGACCAGGATCATAGAGACCCAGTTCGAAGAAGAAGTCCCTCTCAATGGCAAATAATCCACCCGCCATAGCTGGAGACCTAAGGAAGGACAGACACTGCATGTGATGACTGTTAAACACAAAGCCCCGGCACCCCGTCACCGACAGACAGACAGCCTTTGGAAACACAGCGCGAGAATGCACAGAAGAGGTGAGACTGATGGCTAAACATCAAGAAACTGTAAAACCTTCACAAAGAACGTGCTCACAATCTCTGGGCGCATTTACCAAAACGTCTTTAGACTATTGCGATGCTTCACCACTAGAGGGCGCCTTGGTTCTTTTGTTGATTTAAACAAGTTTGGCATTAAGATAAAAATTTTTCTTTTTCTCCCAAAACACAGAACCATGCGGATATTGTCTGCTGACTTCTCCCTCAGTGATTTGTGAGTCATTCTGGGATGAATGAAACTATACATCATGGAAGGAGTATGTCATTTTTAAATTTTATAGCTCAAGGCCTTGCCAGATAATGGTGTAAACCACTGTTGAACAGCTTGGTTCATGAATTTGCAAGTGGAGCACAGGAGCGACCAAAGGATCAGGACATGGGGAATCAGCTTGTACTACAGTAGGAGTTGGGGGTGCAAAAGGGTGCCCCTTGGGCTTGCTTGTACAGATCTTAGGTCTGATACATTTTAGGAGAAGGAGAAAATCCATTCTATAACATTTTAGGGTCAAGTCACCCCCACTATTGAACAAATGATAGCAGAATAAACACCATATTCTAGGCATTCTTTCTTAGCATTAAGCAATGATTAACGCACTATGATCTGTAAGCTGTAGGAACTGGATACGGTTAGAATTCTGCGTTCCTCGTTCACACTAATGTCCGTCTATTACTGGGTCCCACTGGTTTTCACCTCGAAAATGTGTGTGTGTGTGTGTGTGTTTAATTTGTGTACCACTCACTATAGTATAAACTCCATGGGAACATATTTAGTTATTTATATTTTGAAAAGGCCCTAAAATAGTGGCCAGCACTTAGTAAACAGTCAACAAACTCATGTCGAGCAGACAGTGAGTCCGGTTCATATTTTTAGGACTGACGGAATGTCCCATCAAGAAAGAGCTGTGCTTGTATGCCTTTTCTTCTTAAAAGACACTGCCTAAGTCACTAAGCCAGTACATTCTGGTTATATTTCCCAGACATATTTGCTGAGCTGCCGTTGAACATTATTTCATTACTCTTGTGCTCTTCAAACATATCCCGTTCATCTCAGTCCGTACTCGGAAAGGGTGGCTTTAACATCCTCACAAGGAAGCTGATGGGAGGGGCTCCCCTTAACTTTCCCTAAGCCTATTTTTAAAATATGCCTTCTAAAGGTTGGCATCTTTGTCTCCTGGGTGACCTGTGAGCCCAAACCGGTCAGCAGCAGGTTCCTGGACCATTCTGAACCTTAAGATTTTGAATGAAAATCTGGAAGATGCCCAGGAAAAGCTTGGTAATTTCCTCATGTTTGCCATTCAGCGTCCTGATCACAACATGCCCAAATCCACGACATGGAAGCACTGCCCCAAATGAGTTCTGACATTCTGAGCACCGTGACAGGGACAGAGAGACTGGAAGCAGGACCACGGGAGAGGAACAGACAATAGATGGACAGACAGACAGACAGACAGACAGGAAACACATTATGGACATGGGCTACATGTCTACACATTTCATTGGGGGGCCATTTTTTTTTTGAAAGCCTGTAAAATGTTTCAATTAAAAGATCAAAAGGAGATCATGAAGTGGATCATTCTATTTGAGGAGCCACAAGCCGATGTGGGGGATGGAGCTTTCTGCTGATCAAGCAATCTTTTGAGAACCAAGCAACAAAGGATTCTATGCAACGTTTTCTAAAGTTGTGGGTTTTTTGTTTTTTGGTTTTTGTTTTGTATTCATCACATTTAAGTGATACAAAATTAGTATCAGAGATTTAGCATACAAAACAAAGGGGGGAACCCAACAGTCTCTTGCTGGGGTGCCCTTCCCCCAGTGCTGCACCCAAGACTTCAAGGGGCCACTTGCAAGTCTGGAGCTGACCACAGTTTCCGAGGTTTGCATGTACAGAATACCCTCTGTCGTTTGGTCTCCTGGACAGCAGGGAAGCGTTGTTTCCCCCTTTTGTGCTTAGGCTTCATTAATAAGAACAGATTACTGTTTCCCGAATGAAAGAGTACGATTCACAGATTCACATTAGCGGAGCTTGCATTTAGGGCAAAAGCTGTTCAAGGAGCCAATGTGAATTCATCAAAGCGCTGGGGCTGCAAGGAGTAAAAGCTCTGTCAGGATCTGAGAGGACAGCTCCAGTTCTTACAGCAGGTTTCAGCAGGGCGAGAGGGTTAATAGGTTAGCAGCAACCGGAAAAAGAGGAGGTAGGTAAAGCGACTTAGTGATTACCGATACGGCTCAGTTTTTGTCTTTCTCAGTCTCTTCTCTCGAGAGGTCAGAGGCACCCGTTTCCAGAGCATACTCCAGTCCCATGCTCCTCGGGCATACCCATCTTCATCACCACCCCCTTGGGGTATAATCTCATATGTGTTGCCGTTTATGACATCTATAATTGGCACAGTGCAAATGGTTCTGTGTTGTGTTGATGATGCAGCAAGATCAAATGGAAACATGTGTATGGACCCACATAGTTACACGAGTTCATAGGGAAGGAAAAAAAAAAAAGAGGACTTAGGTAAACATTCAACATAAAAAAAAAGTAAAGTAACACTCTTTACCGATAAGGCTCAGTTTTATGCTTTCTTTTGGCTTTTTCCTTGTGGCTTAGTGGGATACGTTTCCATAGCATACTCCAGTCCCAGGCCCCTCTGGCAAAACCATCTTCATCCCCACCTTGCTGTGGTTCAATGGAATAATCATTCCCGTCTATGTAATCTATTAGAGGCACAGTACATGTAGCTCTGAAACATTTACAGAAAATGAAAACGCATTTAAGAACCCCAAACTGACTAGGTCACCATGCCTAGCTACACGGGCTCCACCTGACTCGGTCGCATTCTGTATTAGGAAAACGATCGTCTAATGGGGGCAGAGAGTAAAGTAAGGTCTCGGGACAGCCAAGCCCGGTTAGCAGAAGGGCAGAAGGGAAGGGGGCTTATCCTAGCTATCCATATCAGAGCTATGCCACGAAGACTATTAGAAGCTTCCTCCTTTTAACTGCGGCGTCACCGGCAGCTATCATGTACTAATTCTGTAACGTTTACAAGAGCTCTCTACCTGTTGCTTTCTGTGTCCCCTATTTTTTTTTTTTTTAAAGTCTGTGTACGCACTTCCTCTGACCACGTTCTTACCAGCTTCCTCCGGCTCTGTTCCTTTCTGAACCTTTGGGAGGAGTTATTATGAACACGTCTTCCCTGCTTTTAGTTAATTTTCTTGCCTCCTTTAAAAAAAGTCACTCGAACAAAACTAAAACCTCACACTTCTGTGTTGTGTTTAACTTAAAAAAAAATTAAAAAAGCAAGAAAGAAAGCTTCAGGATCTATTGAGGAACTTACGGAATGAGCCAAGAATTTGAAGGATTTAAAAAAAAATACATATATTTCCTTTGCATTTGTGTTTAGTAAAACGCTGGCACCGAGTAACCAGTGGGCGCTGAGCTGCGTCACGGTGACATCATGTCGGAAGGGACAGAGGACAGGCTTCTCAAAATGGGGGTCACAGAGGAAAAAGAAATCTGTGGGGCTTAGAGCCTCGGTGGGATGGAAGAGAGCTTACTTCTCTCCTGACCAGAAACTCACAGGAAGGCCATGGTGTGACACACGGGCTTCTCGCAGAAACACTGCTGTGGAGACAGTGACCTGGCTGCCTGGTCAGGCATCTTTCCTCTTGTCATGAGCTTTTCACAATTTCAAATAAATGTTGAAACGTAAAAAAGCCCAGAGATCTGCCTGCCAGTTTGTTAAATACTGGATTTGTGGCACATTTATTTTCCTAAGCCTTAGTGCTGTTTTTTACAGTGTCTATCTGGCAGGGCTGCTGTGGGGGGAGGCCAGACAGCATGTGACGGTGTTTACCATGGGCCTTCCTTCACCTTAAACCTGATGACAAAGACTCCCAAGTTCTTCGTCAGGCCTGTGCCTTTCGCCACAGGCATAGGCTGCCTTTGCCTAGATTCTGAAACAGTCAGGATTCTGGGGAAGAAGCAGAAGTGAGGGACTGGTGGTGTTTCGGATGGGTCTGTAAGCCTGATGGTCATCTTTCCATGGCACAGCTGTCTATTCCTCTACCCTGTAGTTTCCATAGGAACCCAGAGACTTGACCCGAGGAAGAGATGGCCCTTTACCATCTAATGTAATCATTTCAAAGCTGTCAGAAACCCAAAGGCTTAATGCCAAGTCTTCAGAGCATTTATCCAGTTTAGAGGAGACAACGTAGGAGTCTCAACAGAAGACAGGGACAGCTCTGCAAGGGGACAGACACCTCGTTTCTTCCCAACACAGGCTGGCTACGTTTGACTCAGTCATCCGCCTAGCTCCACCCGGGAAACGGACAGCGCAAGGAAAACACTTCTCACACAACATCTGGCAAACTAAATGGAACGGGGACATAGAGGAGAATAGTGTTTGTCCGTCTAGGACGAGGTTTTACTTTTCAACTAGGAGAGGAAAAAAAAAAAAAGCAAGGTGACGTTACCTGTCCTTAGATATTGGCGCTACAAGTGGTGCATACCAGTTAACTGCCACCTCACAGTGGGCATCAAGGTATATCAAAACCTTAAAAAAGAGAGGCAGGGTGAAAAAAAACACTCCTCACATATGGCACAGCAAACATCACACACATTTTAAAGTTAGATGCTAATACAAGTTAGCACTTTCGTCAATCTTGACATATAAGTTACCCATTCAAACCAACATTCTTATTTCAATTAAAAAAATAATAAAAAAAACCCAAAGGATAATCCCAAATTGTATCTGACCTTTCCGTTACCAAAACGTTAGTGCTGACTCTGTACCCAGCACACCAGCGCATACTTCCTACCTGGCCAAGCTTAGCCTTCTGAGCGCCGATGCTCCGGGCTTGAATCAAACCCTCTCTCCTCTCATTTCGAAACACCTTCACGAGGCCATTCCACAGCTTTATGTACTCATCCAGTTTTTCTTTTAAGTGTTCTGTGAGTTAAAAAAAAAAAAAAAAATCCAACCAACATTATAGACTTTTACATAGAAACAATTTTTTTTCCTCTCAAGAAACCAAGATTGGATTACATTTCTTTGATATTGTAAAACCCAGCAGCAGTAAACAGCTGTGCTGTGCCGTCACTAATCATACGTGGGTCAGACGTACGGTGGATCAATGAAGATGGAAGATAAGGGTGGATGTCAGCGGTAGACCATGTGTGACAAGCAGTTCCCAGGGATGGGTTTGGTCCTCTGCCATCACACCAAAGAAAGAAGGAAGGCAAAATGTGTTACAAGTTAATTTTAAGCTTAATGTATCTATGGGAGATTGGGTAGCATAAAAAACAGTATCAAGCATCCCTGTGAACATTAAATAAACATTGAAAGTTGAAAATGTCAGGTTTAAAAAGTAAAAAAATATATAATATTTTGCAGTTGAAAAAAGTTCAGGATTCCTAAAGATATGTAGTCTACTGATAGTGCCATGCCATTTCCCTGGAGTTTGCGCACGGCAAGGGCTGCTCAAAATTTTGTTTCTGGGCCATCTTTCTCCAACCATAATAGGTACAGAAAATCGCTGTCTTACTGTGATCAAATCTCTCCATCCAAGTTGGCCCATAGCCATCAAAAGACACATTTTTGTCTGGCTTAGCATTACAAGTATGTGTATAATTAAATTATAATCATTATAATTACATATACATACATGTTTGTGACTTAGTAGAGGGAATTCTATGTTGTGAAAACCCGGCACAATTGGCAAAGATTGCACCTTGGCTTCTCACTGTAAAATAACAGCTTTTGTTTATCATTGTGAGCCCAGGAAATTGGCTCACCAGCTAGTATAAGCTCCTGTCCCCTGCTGAGACACTTCCCGAGGACACAGCAATTGTCCTAAAATTGTTAAAATTTTGGCTCATCAGTACAAAAACCACCAAAAAAATTTTTGCTGTATCTAGCTGAGAGCCAGCTGCACAATGCGTGTGTGTTGGACCATATATTTAATAGTTTGCTTGTTTTAGGAGGCTTTTTAATGTGTTTGTTTTGAGATAGACTGTCATATAGCCAAGGCTGGCCTCAGAGTCACTATGTAGCTGAGGCCGGACCTGAACTCTTAAAAAATTGTTTTAAAATTGTATGTGTATGGTGTTTACTTTGCATGTATGCCTGTGTACCACTGGTGTGCCTGGTGCATGGAGGAAGCCGGAAGACAGCCCCTTATCCCTTAGGACTGGAGTTACAAACGGTTGTGAGCCGCCGTGTGGGTGCTGGGATCAAACTGTGGAGCCAGTCTCTTAACCTCTCTCTCAGACTTGAGTTTTGATCCTCTTCCTTGACCTACGAAGCACTAATATTAGAGGCGTGCATAACCGCATCAAGGTGTTTATCACCAACAAAAATACCCATTCGTATGGGTTTTCAGAATTAAGACACACACACACACACACACACACACACACACACACACACACACCACATTTTGGCACCAACTTTAAAAGAGTCATACCAATACAATTTCAAGTTTAATTGTATTTCCCTGCTAAAACGTTTGGGGACTTTTCCCTTTCAAAATAGGTTGTGTCTTTCTTTTTAAATGTAAGTCCTCTGCTCTTTTCTTTTATTCCCAAAGCTTGCTGCAGTCCTTCGCCGTTATTCTCTAAAGTCTTTCTGATCCCATTAGGGCTGTCTTTGGGACATGTTACTTCAGCTCAAACATTAAATACAGAAGGGAGTGACCTATTTTTCCCAATTTAGACTCCCACTCAAGACAAATGGCCTCTGTGACCTCACACTGCAGTAGACTGAATTTAGGGCTCAAACATAGCCTTGGTAAATATTTCCTTCTTACAGCCGACATTTGTCAGGCTGGGTTTGTGACTATTGGTGGCACAGGCTTGTCTGGAAAGGTCATGGGTCACTTGGGAGCAAAGCATCAAGAGCTCATCCGTATTCCTCGGTCATCTCTCTTGTCCATCTCTGTGGAGCCTGCACACGGCTGAGGCTGCTGTGAGTCCATCAGCCGGGAAGCCGACTGCCGGGAACAAGATCCAGTGGGACCACCGAGAAAACTCTCGGCCGCTGCGGACCTCTAAGGTGGGACTGAGCAAACTCTTGCATGCCACAGACCCTAAAAAGGACTAAGGAGGCCCTTGGCTGCTGTAGAGCTCTAAGGTGGGACCGAGCAAACAATTGGTTGCTGCAGACTTTAAGGTAGACTCCGACAAACCCTGGCTGCTGCAGATCTCTAAGCATCTGGGGCTGTTCACCTGAAGCCACCGTGGTCTCAGATGAAGATGCACAAAAGTTGGGAGGAGCCAGCTCTATTTAAAGGCCTCAAACCTTGCTAAGAGAGAATGCGTTCATTACCAGAAGCCTAAAGGTTATGGAGAGGAGTTGGATCCTTTAAGAGGTTTTATGTTCTGTCTCTAAAAAAAGGAAACTAACCTCAAGGTTTAATTTTCTAACTCTATTGAGGCAAAGTACAAGCCGAAGTTTACTTGAGCCTTATTAAGCAAATGCTACAATTTTTCTGAAGCTAGTAGCAACAGATCTTAGTGTTGTCTTGAAATTAGAAAACACTAATTACAGGCCTTCTGGACTTATGTTCCAGGGGAATCTAAACGTTTCCGTCTCCTGCGGGGTATGTAGATCCTGCCTAAGTGTGAGACTTGGAGCCACCGAGAGCTGTAGCATGAGATGCTCAGACAGACAGACAGACAGACAGACAGACAGACAGACAAGACAGACAGAGGCACAAGCAGCCCAAGCCTCAGCTTCTGTTCCTTTTTTGGGGCCAAAAAGCTATTTTCGGATGGTAAAATACCTATTCTTTTTATACGATGATTTCAAATATTCATAATAAAATGCCTACCATCAGTACCAACACAGGCGGGTTCAGAAAGTAGTTTTGTAGATCTGGCTTTTTTCCCCATACACTTGGGTAGTGTCAACCGTATCACTCGAAGGCATATTTTCTTTTCTTATATATTACTTTATGAGTGTTCGCTTGTCTGCACATGCGTGCACTACATGTGTTCTGTGTTCCTGGAGGCCAGAGCCATCACATGGGGATCAAACCCGAGTCCCCTGTAAGAGCAGCCAGCGCTCCTGACCACCGAGCCACCCTCTCCAGCCTGCTCAAGTTTATTTTCAAATGCTTCTTCTTGCAGAAAAACAAATAGTTTTGGTAAAAGCATTTGCCATAGAAAACTGCAACCGGGATAAGATACCCAAGCTAAGAAATATATTTAATTGAGATTAAACATTAAAGATATATGTCTAGAGTAATTAAAATGATTAGTAATTGCAGCTATCAGCTGCAGGAAATGAGGGGGAGGAAATACGTCATAATTTTATTTTTTTTCTAGTGCTAGCATATGTGTATAGATGAAGATTCTAGCTATGTCCTTGCAGAAGCAGCCAACATTTGTCCAGACTTGGAGAGTTCTGAATGGAGCATAGCGGGAGGAAGCTGAATACAGCTACCCTGAAAGGTATTTTCATGGTACTGGGGCTCTCTCTTCAACCCTAACATCAGATTGGGTAGGCATGCCTTCTGCAGAAAAAACCTGGAAAACTTGTTTGCCAAAGTGTAAACGTCTTGTTGTTATTGAGTAACTGAGCAGTTCAGTCAGTTCTAAAACGTCAATTGCTCTGTGACCAGTTAAATCAATAAATAAATGAATAAAAATGCAGATTTGCATTGAAACATCCACCTTCCATTTTCATTTGCATGTTGACTGAGTATCTAGGGCTAGAACATCATTTCTACATTTCTGTAATTAAGAATATATATTTAGCTTACAATAATGTATTGAAAGAAATTACCCAAAATTAGTTTTAAAAAGTTAAAATTTCTAGAAAATTACCACTTGATCCATCTCTTTCCACATTGAACCAAGATGACCTAACATTTGCCTAAATACTGTAATGGTCTCCTTCAAAAGAACGAGGACTGATTGAGACCCAGCCTGTAGTTACAGTGCCTGGGAGATAGAGGCAGGAAGGTCAGGAACTGACGGAAGGCTATGCCAAGTTACACAAAGAGCTCAGGGCTAGCCTGGGGTACAGGAGTCCCCACACATGCCCACCTCGACTCATAATTTATTTTTATCTAATATTTTAAATCAAATAGAGAATATAACGAGCTGTAGAAGATGTGTTCGGTATGATGGTTAACAGGATAACTTGGCGGGATCTAGTCTCCAAATGCCAGAGGCACCACCACACAGACTTGGGTCCTTGCCTGAAGGAAGAACATGGACTGAGCACTGACATTTATGTCCCTTCTTTTTTCTCAATGCACCCTCAAACTGAGAGCCAAAATAGCCCCCTCCCCCTTGAGTTGCTTTTGTCTGGTATTTCGTCATAGCAACCAGGAGGCAACAAATACACTCACACCATCAGGGCAAAGTCAGTATGCGCATCACTGGTAAAGTGTAGGACGAAGGCTGTGAGATAGGTCTGTGGATTTCAGTTTGAAGATGACGGCTGGAGCTTTGAGGGACAGCGCAAAATACACAATTCTGTTCTTCAATCTTTCAGTATGTTATTCCTATAACTCAGTTTTTGTGAAACTGGAGCCCCACAGAATTGGTACAGCAAGAAGAAAGTCTTGAACTCATGGATTTGCATCTAACAGTTAATTACAGCCTCTGTGCCTGATGGGTTCTCTGAGTCTCCTGTATAAAACAGAATATTATAGCATTCTAAAGGTTCTTGCTAGGATTCAACAAATGACTCATATACAGTGCGTGGCAGAGTGACAACACAGTAACGTATTGGCAGACACTTCTCATTTTAAGAACTTATTTTGAGAACACATCTTACTTGTGTTACTTGTCACTGACTTATTTTCTAGCACAGATGTCAAGTCTATAGCCATTACCTTTATTGCTGAAGTCATCAATTAACACGATTTCTGCTAAATACTTCCTTGGTGTCCTTTTGATTACACTGTGGACTGTCCTCATAAGGGTTGACCATCCTTCATTATGGAAGACAATGACAACGCTTGAAGTAAGCAGGTTTTCATCATAGTGCCAATACTTGCATCTGCAAAAAAGAAAAGTCCATTGTGTGTGTTTAGAAAAAAATCTATAGTGCTCAGCTTCAGAGTCTCTGGGCTTGTATTTTCCGATTGGATTAAATATTATTGATTTATCTAAGGAAACAGCACGAAGCTCTTTGGATCTCAGCAGAAACTCAAGATCAAAGAAAGAAGCTGGTGTTTAAAGTGACTCCTAGATAAAGCTCCTTGGTATCAGCACATTGTGTGATAAAAGAAATAGCTTCCGAAACGGTGCTGAGGATGACAAAGATACTACTACAGCTGTCAGCGGGCTGTTTTCTATGACACAGATGTCACTTTATTTCCCTTTCTGAAACTTGATTAAGTGCAAGAGATTTATTCTGTTGCCTAATTGGACAGTTAAAAATATTTAGAAATAACTTAAGCAGGATAATCAGAAATGCTTGGGGGTCTTTGGAAAACTGACCAGTGAATGAGACCAGCTCTAATGGTGACAGCATCTGTTGGACTAATTAAACATGGATCCTTGGTTAGTCTACAAAAGAAAGAAAGAAAGAAAGAAAGAAAAAAAGAAAGAAAGAAAGAAAGAAAGAAAGAAAGAAAGAAAGAAAGAAAGAAAGGAGGGAG
>NC_034608.1:72963528-72966929 GCF_900095145.1 Mus pahari
AGAAAGAAAGAAAGAAAGGAGGGAGGGAGGGAGGGAGAGAGGGAGGAAAGAAAGAAAGAAAGAAAGAAAGAAAGAAAGAAAGAAAGAAAGAAAGAAGGGAGGNAGGGAGGGAGGGAGGGAGGGAGAGAGGGAGGAAAGA
Source organism: Mus pahari (assembly GCF_900095145.1). Taxonomy (NCBI): domain Eukaryota; kingdom Metazoa; phylum Chordata; class Mammalia; order Rodentia; family Muridae; genus Mus; species Mus pahari. The sequence continues at coordinate 72,963,668 of NC_034608.1, forward strand.
AAGAAAGAGAAAGAAAGAAAGAAAGAAAGAAAGAAAGAAAGAAAGAAAGAAAAGAAAAGAAAGAAGAAAGAAGGAAAAAAGAAAAAGTTTGAAACAGCAACAGCAGGAACAATCCCTTTCCTAACAGGGAGAATCTCAGAACAGTATCTGATAAAGATTCCAGAGCCAGGGTAGACCAAAGTTAGGAGCTGCATGCTCTTTCTGGTAACAGGTTCAAAGTACAGAAGCAGTAAAGTGTAAATCTCGGGCCTGTGAGACAGACCAGAAGGTAAAGGCATTTGCTGAGCAAGCCTGGTTAAATTCCTGGAACTCTATACTCTTTAAAATACTATAATTATCTGTTTTATACAGGTAGAAGGCAGAGCATGAGCAGGTGAACATGTAGAAACTAAGCTTTAAACCATTTGTTGTATAATATTCCCCAGACTGGGCTAATCCATAACTGATGTAATCATTTTCTTATTGATGGGCATTTCACTCCATTCTATGTCCTTGTACAGGAACCCGTCCTAAATGCTCAGAGGACCCATGAGGACCCATGAGGAAACGATGAGCCGTCAGGGTAAGGATGACGTGGAAGGGGCCACTAGTCATCCGAAGTCACCGCAGCACGGATGGCCTGTGGTCAGAATGTCTCCTCAGAGCTCAAGTGTTGCAAATCTGATCCGGAAAGGCAAGAGTGTTGGAGGGGGGCTGGTCAGGCCTTGGGGGTAACTAAACATGTCCATTCTGTCATCCCGGTGGGTTTCCTAAAACCATGAGGGTGGCTCCCTCCATTTGCTTCCTCTCATTTGCACAGGATCCATTAAACCTTTTCCCCTGAGAAGAGGCCTGAGCAAGGAGATCATGGCCAGATGTTTGTCCCTCCCTCCCTCAGTCTGGAACTTTGTCAGCCCTTAGAAGTTTGAGAAGATTCATGTGTTTGTAATTACTCACTGTGTGATCTCTTCATTATTATTATTATTATTATTATTATTATTATTATTATTATTATTATGGTTTTTCAAGANAGGGTTTCTCTGTGTAGCCCTGACTGTCCTGGAACTCACTTTGTAGACCAGGCTGGCCTCGAACTCAGAAATCCGCCTGCCTCTGCCTCCCGAGTGCTGGGATTAAAGGCGTGCGCCACCACGCCCGGCGTGTGATATGGACTGAAACCAGCGCCTCGGAAGCTGATGAAGAGAGTTCAGCGTACTCATGGAGACAGGGCGCCCCTCACTTAGAGCCAGGAGGGAGCACCTCAGGAGTGCATGGCCTGAAGGCACTGGATGCTGGAGAGCAAAGTGACTCTGCAGCTTAGAAACACTGTGGGGGAGGAAGTGCGAGCCCCAAGCTAAGGAGCCTGCCCAGCCAGAGCTGTAGGGCCATGTAGGTCGCATTCTCTGATCACAGGCTTCCCTTCCTCACAATCAGGTTCCCGACAAGGCCTTAGCTCTTTGACAGCTTTCCTGGCTTACTGTGGTAAGAAGTGAAAGCAAAGTGCATGCTGGGTACTTATACACAATGTCTTTACTGGGTGAAGAGAGACACCCTGGACTGGCAAGTGGCTCACTGGATAAAGGTGTCCAACTCCTGTGCGTGAGGATCTGACTTAGATCCCTGGCACCCACAAGATGGAAGGAGAGAGCCGGGCGTGGTGGCACACGCCTTTAATCCCAGCACTCAGGAGGCAGAGGCAGGCAGATTTCTGAGTTCGAGGCCAAGCCTGGTCTACAGAGTGAGTTCCAGGACAGCCAGGGCTACACAGAGAAACCCTGTCTCAAAAAACCAAATAAATAAATAAATTAAAAAAAAAAAAAAAGATGGAAGGAGAGAACTGAGTCCTACAAGTTGACTGCTGACCTCCATACATAATAAATACACGTGAAAGGGAAGAAAATGAGCTACCCATGATACTGAGGTAAAACCCTAATATGCACCATGCCTCACCTTACTGGTGTAAAGTTTGCAATAGAGTCCTCTCTTTATCCGAGGATTTCTGCTTCCTGAGGTTCTAGTGACTTGTGGTCAAACATAGCTCAGTAATACAGTACTGTCGAGTTAAGATAGCGGGAGAGGCACACGTGGGAACTTATTTTATGATCAGTTATTGAGTGTTAATCTCTTAGGATACTTAATATTTTTAATCACAGAAACACATGTTTAGAAGAAGACACAGTGCCGGGCGTGGTGGTGCATGCCTTTAATTCCAGCACTCGGGAGGCAGAGGCAGGTGGATTTCCGAGTTCGAGGCCAGCCTGGTCTACAGAGTGAGTTCCAGGACAGCCAGGGCTATACAGAGAACCCCTGTCTTGAAAAACCAAAAAAAAAGAAAGAGTATACAGTATACAGTATAAATACAGGATTCATCCTATCTGCTCCAGGAACTCACTTAGGGGTCTTGACTATAGTCTCCATGGAAAACTGTTACTTGTGTAGGAAAGAAAACTGATTACAATGAAAAGCCACACTTAGGTAGATAGGCCTAGTTATGTTTCTGGCTCATCTGTGTTCTCCAGCATCTCACACCCCACGAGAGCTCTTCAATCATCTAGCATCAGTAGAGACTCAGCTACACTGGAGAACTGCTCTGGTCACAAGGGGTCATATTCAGATGAGAAGATATGGAGTGATCCTGGCTGTCCTATGGAATGTTTGCACAGTAGCTTCCGGGACAGAAAGTATTTGTGTACCTGTGGCTATGTGCATCGTGCAGGCCAGGGGAGACACCAGGATTCCCGTTCTGTTGCTCTCTATTGTATTCATTCTAGACAGAGTCTCTCATTGAGCCTGGATCTATGTTGGTGGCCAGAATGTGCAACGAAGTGCTTGGGGCTACATGCATGTGACGTCATGTGGGGATACATGCATGTGATGTCATGGTTGGCCTTTTTTTATTTTCATTTTTTACAGAAAATATAAATGAATACTAGGGATTCCAAGTTAAGTCATCATGCTTGTAAAACAAATGCTCCTACCCACTGAGCCATCCGATTCCCTGCCCCCTGAGCATTTTATAGTGACCTCTGTCATTTACAAAGTAGATTGCAAAACTCAAAATGAAACATGTATTAATATTTTACTTGCGTGCTGTCTCAATAGTTCTGGTATCATCTGTACTTTCATATCAAACCTTGCCATAAGGCCCAAGAGGTGGTGCTATGGTTAAGAGCGCTTGCAGCTTTTCCAGAGGACCCAAGTTATGCTCCTAGTACCCACATGGATGGCTCGCGACCTCCTCTAACTGCATCTTCAAAGGATCTAATGCCCTCTGGCCTTTCCT
>NC_034608.1:72967816-72968961 GCF_900095145.1 Mus pahari
CAGGGTTTCTCTGTGTAGCCTTGGCTGTCCTGGAACTCACTCTGTAGACCAGGCTGGCCTCAAACTCAGAAATCCGCCTGCCTCTGCCTCCCAAGTGTGCCACCACGCCCGGGAGCGCTATCCCCATTCAACCTGGTGCATCAGGCTCAACAGGCCCGAGGGAGAGGCCTTGGTGCAAGTGTATGGTTTCTACGCACTTTGGGTGAAATGGTACAAAGTTAGCACCTCAGGACATGATAGGTGCTACGCCTTAACACACATCATACACAGAAAAATACAGAATGTAATACCTCAAACTATAATGTCAATTCCTCATCATTGCTCTCCGGATATTCATGTTATCAGCGGGGCTCCCAGAAAAGATTAGGTAATGCTCCAAACTGGGTACTATTCTTTCCTAAGTTCAACCAAAGCTAAGTAATATTTTATTTTATTTTTGTACTTTGTATCATAATTTAGGTCCCAAGTCCCTACGGCTTTCCTCTCTAAATTACTATCATGCACAGTGTTTCCCATTGTAGTCACACCTGATCGTATTTTATCGCTTAGCTGCTGACTCTAGCAGGCTCTGATCTTGAGGCTGAGTTTCTCATCGCTGTGCACGAGCAAAGGCCTCTAGCTTTGTTTCTCATCTGCTGTGTGTGAGCACTGCTGTGTATAAGCATCTCTCCTAGCTTTCTATCTTGAAACCTGGCTTGGTATTCTTACCATCACTCCATCTACTGTTCCTGTGGCTAAACACAAGATCAGGTGTTGCACTTTAAGTTACAGGCTATTGCAGAGGACGAAGAGTTCCTTCTCTATTTCATTCAGAAGCACGACCACACAAAAAATGTTTCCGTATGTTGTCCAAGGAGGTCTGAAGACTTTACAGAATACCCTGCTAAACTGATGGGACTGGGCGTGACAGTCTCCTGGTCGATGGGGTGTGTCTTCTTTCAGAGGTGTGGCTTGGCTTCTTTTCTTTTTATTTAATAAAGATTTATTTATTATTATACATAAGTACACCGTAACTGTCTTCAGGACCTCCAGAAGAGCAGTCGGTGCTCTTAACCGCTGAGCCACCTCTCCAGCCCCCTTGGCTTCTTTTCTTAGCCCTATGCTGACCTTTAGTGAAGGTGAGTCTTTTTTTTTTTTTTTTTTTT
>NC_034608.1:72969052-73001516 GCF_900095145.1 Mus pahari
GAAGAGCAGTCGGGTGCTCTTACCTGCTGAGCCATCTCACCAGCCCAAAGGTGAGTCTTTATGTCTAAATCACTGGGGCCGTCCTCACACCAGTGTCAACTCTCTAGAAACAAACTTGCTGTCTTCTTTTTGGAAAACACTGTTCCTCAGATCCCTTCCCTTTTCTTCAGTGTCTCCGGGCAAGGGATGAGACGTCCACTGAACACATCTGGTAAGTTGCTCAGTATTGGGTCCTGTGTGGAGCTTTGAAAGTGGGGATGGGGCGGGGGAGGGGTGAGGCCCTTGCTGAGAACCTGGGTAAGTTTGATCCCCAGGACACATGTGCTAGAAGGAGAAAACCAACTTCAGTAGCTTATCCTCTGATCATAACACAGGCAAGTGTACACACACCGCCCACACGCGCGCTCGCGCGTGCGCGCGCGCACACACACAGTTAATCCAATACAAATTCAAAAATAAAAGACATTTAGAAGACTTAGTAAATCAAATACACTTTAAAGAATTCAATTATAAAATTTAAATATGCAGCTAATTCTTGATAATGAGGAAACAAAAAATACTATTTTCCCTATTATTTTAAAACCATATACTATGCCCAAATTATTTATTTATTCATTGCATTTGTACTTCAAGCAGAATCTACATTTGAAGGGAATATGGTGCTCAGATCTGTTTAGAATGTCTACTTAAAGCAGCCACAACAGGGGCTGGAGAGATGGCTCAGTGGTTAAGAGCACCGTCTGCTCTTCCAAAGGTCCTGAGTTCAAATCTCAGCAACCACGTGGCGGCTCACAAGCATCGGTAATGAGGTCTCACTCCCTCTTCTGGAGTTTCTGAAGACAACTACAGTGTACTTACATATAATAAATCAATCAATCTAAAAAAAAAAAAAAAGGCAGTCACAATACGGTCTGTCTAAGAAGACAGTTGCTGAGCAGGAGGTCATCTCTGGGCCAGCAGAATGCACTCTCAGGGGACACTGTTCTAGCTGGGACAACGAAGTCTTTCACTTTGGATTTCGAGCTTGGGTGACTTCAGTTAGTTTCTAGTTATACTTGAATGGCGAGGCAAGAGTTTGACATAGAAAAAAGCTTTTCATAGAGCAAAAAAGCTAAGTGGAGATGAGTGTATGACTGTTTGACAGGCACATGGCTTCACTTCTTCATTTGTTCCCTCCTGATTCTGAATCTCCAATGACTGTCACACGGCCTGTGTGATCTTGGTGTCCACGCGACAGTCCAACAGGCCCTCTTCGCCTACTTGTTTGAGCTAGCTGCAAAGATTTGTTTTTTTAAGTAACTACCACACCTAGCATGTTAACCTTAATATTTTCACTAAACCTAAGCTCATTATATACATGTGTCCATGGAATTAAACTTAAGAGTCTCACTAGCCTATCAGTAAAGCACGCCATCTATCTATTTCCTCTTGGAGAGTTTCTCTCTGGCCATTGATAAAGTTGCAGAAAGACGAGCTAGAGATGGCCTCTCCAGGTAGTATCACTTGGTGGGTTCTAAAACCATTTTGCATAGATGAATGTTAGCATTAGCATAAATTATTATTAGCATAAATGTCACCTAAATTAGAAATATAAACCAAGAGCATGCCTGGCTTGGACCTACGCCCTCAGCACATAGGTAACACTTGAACAGCTGGGTCTTCATGCAGGACTCCTAACAGCAGGAGCAGGGGCTGCATCTGACGCTGTTGCCTGCTTTTGGGTCCCTTTCCCCTAACTGGGTTGCCTTGCTTAGCCATAGAAGGAGAGGATGCACCCAGTCCTACTGCAACTGAATATGCTAAGGTGGGTCAATATCCATGGGAGGCCTCCCCTTTCTGGGGAGGAAGGGAGGAGGAAGGAAAGGTGGAGGGAGGGGAGAGGAGAGGGAGGGACTGAGTGGAGAGGAAGGGGGGGGGAGGATGCAATCGGGATGTATAGTAAATAAAAAAAAATAGGAATTTGGAAATAAAAGGTTAACATGAGATATTAATTTGAAATAATAAGAAAAAAAGCTTTCAAGGGTTGTAATCTAGTCATCAGCACTAACAGCTACCTAATTAGAGTGGTTGGTGTCACAATTCTGAAGGGTCCACGCCCCCTTCCTTGGATTCAGCAAGGGCAGCTGATCAGACTTCCAAGCAGATTCAGGTTCGCTCTCTACAAGACAGACAGTGGGATACAAAGATCATTTTTCTTTGGTCCCCTATTCTAGCCTCCATGTAGACAGGCCCGTTCTTAATGCTACAGTCTTTCTTTGGACCAGGCACACAATGGAGTTGAGTTACAGTCTGTTTCTAGCCTAACCATTTTCTCCAGCTTCCATCCACGAAGCGCTTCTGCCCTTCTCCTTTGCAGTTAGACACTAATTACTTCTCCCTAATGTTCTTATTAGTCAGTCCTCCCTTGAAGGTCAAAATTCAGCCTGTGGTAATAGAACTCACTCAGCCTATTATCTGCAAAATGAAAATATCAGCAAGGCTAAGCTCAGTTCTGCCCAAACAGCACGTCATGATTATGCCAATTCTCAACACATATTTGTTGATTTGATTTCAGAAAGTGTTTACAGGTGTACTCTTTTCCAGAGTCACAGAACACCATGTATTTTTCTTTGTTAATGAGTCAAATATTATTGACAGGGAGAATAAGAAATCTTACGTTCTTTGGGGAGGTTGAAAATCAAGTTGACGGCCATAGAATTAATGGCTGTGTGCTTGGAAAAAATTTTCAAGTATATCACCTGTCATGTCAAAACTAAGTAAGGGAGCAAAACAGCTGCTAGCAACAGTTCTTGGTTGAGCATACTAGACAGTCCCACAGCTGGAACCCAGGGCAAATATGAAGGTAAGGCCAGGGTGCAGCTTTGGCTTGGTCCCTCACATCAGCTCAGTCTCGATAAATGACAGCTGACGGTCACACGCACAAGGTTTAAGACAAGTGCTCTGTCTCCAGATGAGTTACTGCATCAGTTCTGGGTTCTAGAGTCTTTCTAGAGTCTCGCTCTGAGGCCAGATGAGGATTCTGTGGGTTAGTTATAACCAAACGATCAGTGGGTTAACAGAGAGGGAGCTGTTTCAGCAAAGCAGGTTTCCTAAAACCTTTCCAGGCTGAATCCCGGCCTAAGAGATACAGAAGAAGCAATAACAGCCATAGCCTTATGCAGTGCGCACAGCCTAGAGCAGCAGTCACCTGCCCAGAACACCGTGGCTTGTGCTGATTGGCACGGGGGCCAGCACAATCGTGCAGCCGGTACAAGGGAGCTCTAGAAGCAACGACAAAGTGGACGGAGCCAACTGAACAACTGCTTTGTCTTCCACATATGTAGTACAACTTGTACGCCTCCCCCTTCTTTCACCGAGCCCCCGATAATAGATACCATGAAAAATAGGACAACTCGGAATGCATTCATTTCCATTCTCTCTGTGACAGTCAGTGAGATACAGCTACAGCATTAGCCATGATGTCACCCTTCCTTTTCCCTCAGCTTTCCATCCAGTGTCCTCCTTAACACACTCATGGCGCGGCTAGAACGCACAGCTCCTAAAGAGCAGTCGGACGTGATGTCACCGTTGGACAACTCAGCTTGTGTTCCCTGCAGTAGCGTGGACCAGAGACCTCCAGGCCTGAGGAGAACAGCTCCACCTCAGCTGATGCTCCTGTGCGGTTAAAGCGTCCAGCGAGCCAAACAGGAAGCGGAAGCTACGGACTGGAATTCTTGAGGACTGTGTAAGAAGACACAGGAGACAGAGACCTGTACAGCGGATTGATGACAAACACGGTGACCTTATGCCTCTTTGCTAGGGAGACAGGTGGCATCAGAGACACCCAGGCTAGAGTCAGAGGACACTGACTGGGCCGAGGGGTAGACAGCGCTGTATTGAATACAGAGTAAAGACTAAAGCGCTCACGAGGAATCTTAGAGCATCCCGTTCCAAGCGCGTGTCCAGGATTCCCAAAGGACTCTTAGAACTCATGGCGAAGAATCTGAGGATGCTAATAATCTTGCAGGGTAGATGATGTTTGAGCCAAGTAACTGGTGGTTCTGCTCTCAAGTTCACTGTTCATTTGCCCCCAGACAGGAAGTGTGTTTCTAATAGCCTTCAGTCTTTCCAAAGCTCTCCCACACATATTATCCCATCCAAGTCTCTTGCAAGGCAGGGAGACATTTTTTTTTTTTTAATCATGCATTTTCTACACACAGGAACCGAGGCTGTTAGGTTGTATGACTTGCTCAGTTAAAGTTAACAATGGAAGTGAGTTTAAGAATGAATCCTTCAGTTCTAGCTTTAAAGTTCTTTCCCTTAGACCATAAGTTCACTAACCATCACTTACAAATACATGCTTATAAAGCAAATAGGAAAAATGCAGAAGGAATGCAGAGCTACTAACAAAAAAGGACTGCCACACAGCATAGAGGATTTCTGCCTGGTTTTGAAGGGTCGGGATATTAAATATGTTAAAAAAAAAAGACCCTAAGAATGCTAAACTGTATTTTTTTTGGGGGGGGATAGCTGCCTTCCAAGTTTTCTCTTTTATTTAAAGAAAAACATACTCAGACAGATGTGTCCAGTTAATGATCTGAAATCTCAAACCCCAGTCTAGAAAAGAAAAAAATCTGGCATTGAGTCCTAGGCCAGGACATATGTTCTTGTATATTTCTTCAAAACTCTCTGGGAAAGAAAAGAAAAGAAAAGAAAAAAAAAAAAAGAACACTTCACAGTGTGAGCCATATGTTTATAGCTATATTGGACTCTCATTTCACATATGAGCTTGCATATGATAATTCTAATTTTATAGAAATGCCAGCTTATCAAACACCAATATACTTGAGCTAAAACAGCAACCACTTAAGAGGGAATAAAGGATCAACAGCCTGTAGACCACGCACAGATTCGAAGGCTTGCCTCTTCGAGCTAGCTAATTAATGTAGGCTTTGCCTCATTCCATGAAGGATTTCAGGCAGCACACAAAGACAGAGAATGGAACATTCCAGAAATTAAAACCAGAAGGCACGGGTAAGGAAAAGATGGTCGACAGAGAAGAATGCAATGTATAAGGTGCTTAGCAGGGTGTGAAGGGCTCCAACCAGCACAGTTCTGGGGTATTGCCGGCAAAGAACACACCACAGAACGAGCTAGCCTGCATTCTGCTAGCGGATGCACCCTTACTCTCTAGATATGTCTTTTTTTTTTTTTTTTTTTTTTTTTTTTTTTTTTTTAGTTTTTCGAGACAGGGTTTCTCTGTGTAGCCCTGGCTGTCCTGGTACTCACTTTGTAGACCAGAAATTTCGAACTCAGAAATCCGCCTGCCTCTGCCTCCCGAGTGCTGGGATTAAAGGCGTGCGCCACCATGCCCGGCTAGGTATGTCTTATGAATCTGCAGTTTAGAATCTTCCAGCAGTAAAAGCTTGTCAAATCTATGTTTAAGAAACCCATTGTTCAGGTGACATAAACTATTCTTGGTCTGATGTCCAGACAGGAGTTGTGTTTGTTTGTTTTTTAAACATGGGGTCTTCTGGTAGGTGCATACAGTAATGAGTTTCACTGGGCTATGCTTAGATGAAGCCTTCAGTGGCGACAGTGGCATCGCACCAAGCGCAAGCCATTACAAACAGTTGTGCGGAGAACAGGTTGAGAGCTGAAGTTCAGCGCAGATTTGGAGATCACACTTTGCAAACATTCCCTCAGATGTTTATTGAGTCATCTTCCGCTTCACATTTCTTCACTCAGGGAGTGACGCTCCGACTTCTCGGTGCTCTAAGTACAATAAGGAACTCGCCTCCACCATATGGAGGGCTTGCATTTCCAGAAGCGCATTTCAACTCTGTTAATGACTGGAGAAGAGGTAGGCGCTTTTAGGGTCGGGTGGTAACTTCAGGTTGGTGTTACTGGATACTCCCGACAGAATCGTCAGATAGCGCAGGCTCTACATAGCTATCTGCAGATAGCTATGGCATGAAATGATGTAAGAATGAAGGATGCAGAGTGTCAGGACTCTACTGTGAAATTTGGGTTACAGATGCCGAGAAGAGCCCATAATATTTATTAGCAGCTAGTGTTTATTAACTCACAGGCCAGTCAGCTTCTGATTATGTTAACCATGTTTAGTGACCTATGTCATTGAAAGCCTTAGGATCCCAGTAGTTCATTTAACATGTGCTGTAACTGATATACATGAAATAGTAAGTACAAAAGAAGAGAAAAACTAATAATACTATTTCAAGAAATCATGAATGTACCTCTTCTCTGGCATTAAGAGAGTCTTTACTCTTCTTCCCCCATTTCAACCCGAAATTGGGCTGGCCTTGAACTTGTGATCCAACTGCCTCAATTGCTGAGATGACAGGCATGTCCTACCACACCAGGGCTTGTTGTGCGGTAGGTATGCTCTCTACTAGGGTACTTATCTACTTCCTATCTTTTCTTTTCTTGCACATTGGTGCAATAATTTTATAGGATGCTCCCTGAAACCAAGTCATTAAGACTGAGTTGATGCTGGATATCAAGCGCTCATTCCATGTGTGGACTCAGGTTCACCCCGAAGAAGGCAGATGCCAGGAAGGCTCAAACCAGAGACTCTGGAAAACATTCTAGCTCACTGAAAACCTCCCAGGGAAGCCAAGGACTTAACACATCTGAACATCTCACGAGGGCCACTGCCACTTGGAATAACGGGCCATGGGGCTTTCACCTTCTCCTCAAAGTCCTCAAAGAACTTGGAGTTGAACTATGGATAAGTCAATATGTGAAGGAGGATGTTATCAAAAAGGAAGGAAGGAATAAGGGAGAAGGAGAGACAAGTCCATTCTGTACGATGGAGATGCAACATGTAAGCTGGAGGTGATGGCCAGTGGGAGAGGGGGAGGGGAGAGAGAGACAGAGACACAGAGAGAGACAGAGAACCTCCAGAGTCCAGTGAGGAAAGTGAGTGAAGGCCGTCATTCCTTGGCCATGACACTCAGAAATCTGCTCTACTGAGATAAGCTAGGGATGCACACCAAGACTGAGTCCCAGGTGAATTAGGAACGGTCCCAAATGTCCCAAAGGAAAGGACCAGAAAAATGAATTGTGGCCATCCAGGGAGAGGAATGTCAAGCACACAGATAGGAAAATAGTGCTTTAGGAAACAAACCAAAACAAACCTTTAAAGACACATAAATTGTGTCCTGTAATTTATTTATGAATTAATAGTTGCCACCTAACATCACTGTTTAAAAAAAGGAAAGGAGCTGGAAGCGGCAGTGGTGGCGCATGCCTGTAATCCCAGCACTTGGGAGGTAGAGACAGGCGAATTAAATAGTTCAGGCCATCTCCCACGATGAAGGGAGTTGGAGTCCAGTCTTGTTTACACAAAGTCCTGTTCCCCCAAACCCACAAACAAACCCACAGGCAAACAAAAAAACAACAAACATATAACTACTGGGGTTGTAGGGTTACAGGAGATTTAAAAAAACATTAAATGTATGTGAATTTCTATTTTTCAAAGTTTTTAAAAATAAAATCACCAGTAAGAACGTCTACAAGTGAAGAGAACCCCAGCTTGGTGGCTTCATATTCAGTAACCCCCTAAAACCTTCATATTCAGTAACCCCTAACACCTCAATTCTCACAAATGCTGTTTCATCAGGCTGAGATTTTCCCAAGAATGAGTACCAGCGTGTAAACATTACCAGAGCAGACTGTTCTATTAACTTTGTAGGAGGCTCTGCTAGAGATGTCTCTTTTCTAAGGGAGGGTACATTAAAAAATATGTTCTCATTTTAATAGTAGGATAGCTCAAAGATTTGCAAAACCTGCATAGGTTATGACCCTTTGTTATATCACCCTTTGTTTCCGCCTGTTTTTTCCCTTTCATTATCTAAGCTGCCTGCCTAAGTCCTCCTAATTTATAATTCTTGCAGATTGCTGCACTAACGTGATAGATCCAGCACACAGGGTAGCGAGAGAATAGATAACTAACTGCACTCCTGCACAGAGGGGCAGCAAAGACAGCAGAGCTCTGTTGGAAGAGATGACTCCCTGGGGCCAGTCCCAACTTTTGCAAATCTCTAAACCCAAACTGGAAAGCCAGCACTTGCATTCCAGTATAATGTTCCAAATATTATCAAGCAATTGTATTTAATTATCGCCATGTTAGAAATAAAGTACTTATTGCGATGGAAAAATTATACCTTGTGTGTATGCCTCAGAAATCTTAGATACTCTTGAAGCAACTAGGGTGGGCTCAGGTATGTATATGGCAGGTAAAGAGGTTTGGGGCTTTTTTTTTTTTTTTAAAGATTTATTTATTTATTATATGTAAGTACACTGTAGCTGTCTTCAGACACTCCAGAAGAGGAGGTCAGATCTTATTACAGATGGTTATGAGCCACCATGTAGTTGTTGGGATTTGAACTCCGGACCTTCGGAAGAGCAGTCAGGTGCTCTTACCCACTGAGTCATCTCCCCAGCCCTTTTTTACTTTTTTTTTTTTTTTCCTTCGAGACGGGTTTCTCTGTATAGCCCTGGCTGTCCTGGAACTCACTCTGTAGACCAGGCTGTCCTCAGAACGCAGAAACCTGCCTGTCTCTGCCTCCCAAGTGCTGGGATTAAAGGCGTGCACCACCACGCCCGGCCTTGGGGCTTCTTTAAATGGCTACAAGTAGACATCATGTTGTGGTAATGAAGGGGACTGCATTCATGAAAATGCATGTAATGGACTTCTCAGTGCCTGAACACTTTTCTCATATTCAAGCTGTCAAATGCCTCCTTGCTTGTGGCAGGCTCCGAGGACCACTGGGGAGAGCCACAGCGCTGCCCTCCGTGCTCTTAATTTACACTAAAATCTTCACGAAAGAGGATTGATTAAGTTAGAGGCTTCCTCAGTACTGAAGACATCGGTCACAGTGTTAAACACCAGGTCTCCTAAGTTATAACTTCCCTAAACACTGTAACACACAAAGTGGCATTTTTCTTTTTCTTTTTTCAATCTCGGAAACTTAAGAATGATGGGTAATTTGGTCGAATCCCTTGGATATCAGATGTGCCACTTTCAGAAGTTGATGTCTATCTGTTCAATCTTTCTTCTAGGAGCACAGATACTTGTAAGGCTTATTGTTGTCATAGGTTAAAACAAACCACACACACACACACACACACACACACACACACACACACACACACACACACACACAGAGCCACATTTGCCCTGTACTAAGAACTAACTGTTATTACCCTAGGAATGAAGTTAGTCATATGACACAAGCCATAAGACTTTCAAATCTTTGCCTGCATCCCTAGAACCAGATTTCAGGGTCAATGGGACTTTGTGGGACATCTCTTTGAGGCCAATACAGACGTGACGAACAGGTACAATATTCTTTTGTTTACGCGATACACGGAAATCTCACATTTCTCCTGAGCAGGAGGGGAGATACAATCTAAAACTACAAAGCTGCCAGACAAAGATCAAGGCCAGTTAACAAGCTAACTGAACAGACTCAATGGAGCAGATGCTGTTGAGAAAAGTTGATGCACTTGGTACCTTCGAGGACCTCTGCATTCACAGCCCTCCCCACCCCCAAATCTCTGAGTAGTAGGATTACCAACAGAGACCACGGCAGCACAAAAATCTAATAAATATTCCAAACAGCGAGGAAATCTGCCTGTGTTGATCCATTATGCCCTGATGGCAGAAGCCTCTGGGGAGCACAGCCGGGCAGGCCTCCAGCTTTCTTCCTAAGCCCATGTTAGCAGTGAGACATCTGTAAAAGGAGATGGGGGATAATGAGGAAAGGGGGGTGGGATAGAGGGAAAAAGATGAAATAAAGGCATATTACCACTACCACCACCACTACCACTACTAAAATAGGCCAATTTATTTCTGTTCCTTGTATGGTCTTTCTTTGTTCTTGACATTTCTATAAGTCATTATCAGATTTTATTTTGGCATAAATTAACAAGTAAAGTATTTACAATATTAAAACTATAAGAATACCCTACTAGTGGGTCTTTCCTATCCAGCCTTTGTCCACACAGATGATGGAGCCGAGAACTGCCTGACAGGCCAACAAGATGATGCTCTTGTGGATTCTGCTTTTGTACAGAAAACGTATCTTCACTGTAGACTATTTACTGCCACAATGTTCTCCCTTTTATATTCTTTGTCGAGGATTCTGTTGTTTAAAATGGCTCCAAGTGTAATGACACAACGCTATATAGCACTTCTAAGCACAAAGACACCATGCTGTGCTTTATGGAGAAAACCCCTTTCTATAAGCTTTGTGTAGGCATGAGTTACAGCACCATAGCCATGGCTTCCATCAAATACTCAATAGTACACAAAGTAGTGTGTGTGTGTGTGTGTGTGTGTGGTGATGTTTTAAAGCAGCTACATACATAACATTAAATTAAATACTGGAAAATGTTGTGACCAGGGGCTTGCAAAGCCTAACCCTGTATTTTCCCCTTGGAACAACAACAGTTCAGGATTGGAAGATAGTATTCAGCCACCATAGAGCAGATCTGCGATCACTGACTATATATCAGAATGCAAAGGCACAGAAATTACATTTCATCAATGAAGGCAAGGCAGCTATTGAAAAAGTCAGCTATAAAACCACACTGGGTGGCAGAGGCTTGCAATCCCAGACATTTGTGAGGCTGAGGCAGGAGAAGAATACGTCTAAGACTTGGCTACAGAGTGAGTTGAAGGCCAGCTTAGGAAATTTAGTAAAAGCATATATCGGGAGGTGGGGCCACGTTCTTAGGCAATGGGCTCCAATCCGAGTATCACACTGAGGGAGGAACTGGAGTTGGGGTCAGCTGTGCAATTCGCTACTCTAAGACTGCTCTTCATAGGGGGAAATGTGCTGGGTCGATGGATCTCCAACTGCACAGGCAACTGCTTCTGCATGCAAGATGGAAAAGACAGAGATGGAATTACACCTTTTCAATTAGAATTAAATGTATGCCCCGGCAAAAACAATACTGGGCCAGAGAATAGAACTTAAATCAATAGACTCACTTAAAAGAAGTCAGGGCGAGTCAAACATGCTCCGTGAAATATTTAAGAAGGTAACATATAAAAACGCTGGAGAAGCTGACGCTGCCAAAGGAACAGCAAGAGACGAGGAGGGCGGCCTTGCCACTTAGCAACAGCAGTAACCAAGAGGCAGACAGAAATTAGCCTGCTTTATGACAACTTACCCTTGCAGGGACCATGAGCTCTCTTGATTAGATGCTACATTAGCCTACAAAGATCTGTAGTCAAGAGATTTATAGGACAAGATTCTAGAGTGAGCTTTTCAGAAATGACAGAGGTGTTCTTTCTATTACGTGTTCATTTAGCATTACGGATATACTAAGCCCTACATCCATGATGCATTTTCTTTTGCTCCCTTTGACATAAATTAGAGATTGAGCTCTGAAATGCGGAAAAGCAAGCATTTCGTGATCCTCTGTTGCTGTGAAGGACTCTGTGTTGCTCCAAGGTGTCGGCACTCCTCCTCTGTGGAGGACGGCAGGATGAACGGTGAGGAAGAGGGTGGCATACCCCAGGACACAGTGACGAGGAGGGGGCTCCCCACAAGCAAGAACCCCTGCTCTGCGACACAGGGTGGGGGAAGAAGATGATGGCCCCCTAACCATTCTGCTCTAACCAGTGGGACCTGTTACCTGCTGTGAGAGCCACCTCGTAAGCTCTGAATTGCATTTGTTCTTCACTGTAACTTTAGGAGCCCAGTTTTCTGAGCCACATTTTCTAGAAGAGGAAACCAAAGAGCTCTAAATGTGGACCAAGCTTGTCGGGCTGACTGCTCCCTTCAGCTCTTCATGGAAGTCTCCAGCATGAGAATCCCAAGCACCCTGCTCTCCTGTACAGACTTGCTGAGACGGCATTCTGCGGCAAAGGCTTCTGCCCTGTAAGAGTCTGTTCTGTTCTGTTCTTCAGCACAGGGTGTCACTAGGCAGCTGCTTTCTTCAGTCCCGGGGATCCGCCTGCCTCTGTCTCCCAGGTCCTGGGATGAGAAGCCCTCAGCTCCACATCTATTCTATTGCTTTTATAGGCACCAAGTCTAAGAACACTCACGCAGTACCGGAGGGTGGAAGCCCGTGGGCGACAGTTTATAGAGACTGCTGGAAATTCTATCCTACTTCCCCAGCAGGAATCTACTGAATTTCTTTTTCTCATGAAACTCATGAGCAACTCAAACTCAAATAGTGCATTTCTCTTTCCTGTTCCTAGGAACTTGGCTCAGATCTCCATATGCACACTCTCTCAGCATGAGACAGAATAATAATAACAAAAAAAAAATCAAATATCTGGACAAAAGCCAAAGGTTCAGAAATTTCATGCTTGCACATTGAGGAATGGTAATAGAAACATACTGTCTTTGTTTTCTGTAGCTAAACTGTTGTGTTTCTATGAAGAAAGCATCCATCCCCACGTATAGTCATCGTCCATCACAGTGTCTGACCAGAGCTGAGCTGTTCTAGGCAGACTCTGTGGGTCCTACACACTGTACATACTGTGTGTCCAGAACCAAGCCCGCAGTGACGTCGCACAATAAAAAATGTGAGAACAGTGCCTGCCAGAAACACTTCGGCCTCATTAAGCATTGACTGATTTTAAATTTGCTTTTTGGTTACCGCATGTTCAGAACTTTTTTGTTTGTTTCTGCCAAATTCTTCACAACTCCTATATTTAGTTATATGACCTGTATGTGACCCACAGCTAAGAGTCTGGGATCTAGGAGACAGACATGGCAAGATGGTTAAGCCAGGTCCTTAGCTCTTGGTACCTTTCAGTTCTCTTCTTAGTTTGAATAATTCAACTCAGGCTTAAGTAGAAGTTCTTAAACATATGACTGGGATTTTTTTTTTTCCAAGACAAATGTTTCTCTCTGCAGCCCTGGGTGTCTTAGAACTCTATCTGTAGACCAGACTGGCTTTGAACTCATAGAGATTTGCCTGCCTCTGCCTCTTGAGTGCTGGGATTAAAGGCGTGCACTACCATTCCTGGTCAACTGAGTTTCTTTTTATACCCAGCTTTAAGAGCCAGATTGGGATTGATATCATACTTCCTTTGCTTTTGTGTTTGAAAAAAAAAAACAAAAACCCTAAACTTATTTCTTACATCAGCCTAGAGAACAATGGGTCTCATAGCACCTCTATACACAATCTCGTGATGCTTTTACAACACTATTATTGCACTTATTTTACTTTTGTAGTGTGTGTGTGTGTGTGTGTGTGTGTGTGTGTGTGTGTGTGTGCAGTGAGTGTTGTGGGGAGGTGGTTAAGCATGTGCACGTGTGGTCAGAGAACCACCTGTGGGAGTTGGTTCTTTCCCTCCACTGTGTGGGTCCTAGGCATCATGCCCAGGTCATCAGGCCTGGTGGGAAGTGCTCTTTCCCACAGAGCCCCTTATTGTCACTGGCTCCCCTTCTTCACTGCCCCTCCATGCTCCTTTACCCTTCCCTGAAGTATTCTGTTACACCGAAAATGCTTTGTGAATGTGCCACAAATACCACACATAAAGCTACTCTCAAACAGTCGAGTCGTCTTTTCTTCTGTTGCGTGGGGGAGGGGCGGCTGATGTAGTGAACGATCCTAGGAGACCTGGATTCTCTTGGGGCAGCCACCTAAACTTAGTTGGTGGCCCCTTGGAGATTCTTGGTGCTCAAAATGAGTAAAGAACATGGGGAGACTTCCTGGCCGCCTTAACCTTTAAACTCCTATGAACCTATGCCATGAGGAAGGCTTTATGAGCGATGCGCGCCCAGTCCATTCCCACAGAAAGCTATTCCGTGACTCTGACTCTTCTGCACAGTGCCTGCTGAGTCTAGCCAGTGCTATCCAGGGCGTTTGAGAAGCGACATGAAAGCAGAAAGCTGGACTCAGAGGAAGAAGATAGAAGTTTCTCTGGGTAGTGGCGGTTCATGCCTTAAAGCTGAGCACTCGAGAGGCAGAGGCAGGTGAATCTCAGCTTGAGGCCAGCCTGATGTACAGCGTGACTTCCAGGACAACCACATAGAGAATCCTTGTCTCAAAAAACCAAACCAGCCAGCCAAACAAACCAAAACCAAAACCAAAACCAAAACCAAAACCAACCAAATGAAAAAAAGCAATAAATAAATCAAACAGAAACCCCTAGGAATGGAAGGAGCCGAAGGCCATATCGGATTGCTTGAGAGAAGGAGAAAAGAGATAGAGACAGAGATGGAGAGAAAGCAGCCTTACACCCCGTCACTGCTATAAATAACTGGCGTGTTTGCTGCTTGGTGTTTGCGAGGCAGTTGGCAAACCCCGTCTCTGGCAGGTATCACGTAGAGAAGACGGATGAGGCTTAACCGCTAGGAAACAGGAGCAATGGTGACCTCTCCGCACACAGAATTAGCTCTTACACCCTAAAAAAATCAGCAAAGTATAAATGCACAGTAAAAAGGGCATGCTTGCCAGTCAGCGGCTGCTGCCGGACACGGAGAAAGGGTAGGTAGTCATTTACTTCTTCCCTTGCAGAGCAAAGGGGTCTGTCCCCATCCTGGGAGCTGGTGTACACAGGTTTAACAGGAGACATCTTCCTAACAGGAAACAGGCGCACAGTTGAGCTTGGCCATATAAACCAGGTGACTGTTTATCTCCTTAGCTAATCCATCCTGTTCCCTTGCCTACTTTGGGGAAACCGAGGAAGGGTGAGCCTGGCCTCTCTTGCTGCCAGACTGAGGCTTTCTCTGCCAGGCTGCACCCAGTGCTGTGTGGCTGGGCACCGAGTGCAAGTTCTTTGAAACAACTATGAATTGCTAATGTGCTGGAGAGAAGAGGGCGCGTATCTCCGCACACTGCTGCCTAGACTATTTAGTCGAGGCTGTGGCTGCGGTTGCTTTCCAAAAAGAGCGGTGATATTTGGCAGTGGCCCAGGGGTCTCAAAGGTCTACGGCCTGGGCCCTAGACCTTTGAGGATACAGGAAGAAGCCAACACTAGGAGAAGACAATGGAGTCATCTTGAGCCATTACAGCCGAGCACCAGCTGCTTGCTCGCTGGTTCTTCAGCTTCAGAACCTAGAGAAACATGGCAGAAAACTAGCGGAAGATGTGAACCCAGGAAGTCCAGGTAACTTTGACACATGAAAGACCTGTGGAAGATCCTTTAGGGCAGTGATTTCTAGACACTTTGAGGGGCAGAGGTTACAGGAAGACGACAAGAATGAAAGTCCAGGGTTGTCTAAAAAGACCTTTATGGAACGATCTTTCAGTGAAGTGTATTTAGTTGATGCTTAGAACTTTGTTCTACAAATAAGGAGACAGGTTCAGAGACAAACACTGGGGGGTGGGGTGGGGTGGGAAACACTCTACCTTAGCAAACCGGATCCACAATGCCACAAGGCGTGTGCACCCCACACCTTACTCTGTGACGGACACCTAAGAATGGGGAACTGGGAATGATTTCACCATCATGTAGGACTGGCTTTATCTTACATGGCTGGGATCACAGTCCCGCCTCCGTTACTACTTCGAAGGAACTGTACAACATGTCCCCCCTTGGATGGTCAGGATGCTAACGGGAACGGGAGGAGCACACGGTGCCATCCAGTTGTGTTTTCCTTGTAGAAAATCTGGCTCTAAGGTTAACCAAACCTCTTTTATATCACCGATTTGCTAAAAAGGGGGACGTCTTGTACAGAATATATAGGGTCCCAAACCCATGAGTTAAAAGTTTAGAATTAAGTCTTTGAAATAATGTCTCATCAAAAGTTTGCATCACATAAAATACATCACATTGCTATTTATCCTACTATTGTCTCTAGACTTCAGGAACAATGGGTAACTTAGGTTAAGTTCCTGAATTCCAAAAGCAATCACTACTACAACATACTAACCATTTTGACAGAGTACCCAGCCAGTAAGAGGTTGAGGCTTGAATCCCTGTGCTTGAACCAAGGCCACCTTCGTGAACTTCACTTTAATTCTTATGACAATGGCAGTAGTTCCACTATGCCACTTAACACCACTTCCGCCCTAAGAATATGCTGGCCACCAGATGTTGTTGCTTTATGCGTCCCAGTTAGCCTCCTCCTACGTCATTAGTGTAGAGACAGGATTTCACAGCATCAGGTCAGTCACCTCTTTGCAGAGGTACAGCATCTTTATAACAGAAGTCCAAGCTCTGTATCAAAATATTAAAAGAGGCTGAGGCAGGAGGATTCAAAGTTCGAAGTTCCATGGGGCAACAAGGACAGACCCTATGATATGTTACAAATAGAATTTTTGGGTATTTTGGCTAGACTGGAATAATTCCAGTAGATAATTAAGCTTTGTGATGTTCAGAAATTTGCAATCGAAGGCAATCTTGTGTTATTGTAATTTTTAGCAACGAACGCATAGAGGGACTGATTCAAATCAGGTTGGCTTTCTAAAATCTATTGTTTCTGTCCTTAATCATTGCGCCTTACAGTCTACAACCAAAAGCTTTCAGCGACTTTCCTGTGGCCCACCCCACTCCCAACCTCCTTTTCATTTGGAAACAAACAAACAAACAACAACAACAAACCCAGAAAACCTTTCTCGGTGGTGGCTGAGGGCCTGCAGCTCAGAGGCACAGGCTCTGGGGGGCGCTCTTGCCTCACAGGAATACAGGCTCTCTGAGGCTGCTCTTCCCGGAGCAGTAGGGACTCACAACCTGTCCCTTTACAGTGGCAGTTGTGTATCTCCAGGGCCTTCCAAACGTGGAGTTTAGAGTCTCAAATCTTTCTCCGGAGCCCTTTATCCTAGTTTTTGAGTTGCTCACTGGGAGTTTCCATTCTGCAGAAAGTGCAGCTATTTCCCCCCTTTGATTAAAATGACAGTGCTCACTCTAAAATAAGTTACTGGGTTATTATTATTTTTTTATATGTGATTTTCCTCCTGCATGCTAAGCTATATTTTGAAGATGGGATCTCCCACAGGATTCAGTGAAGAGGGAATAGCCGTGGCCATTTCCCTGTGACATACTAAAAGTCATGGTTGAATGTAATTAGACTACGCTATTTATACAGCTGTAACTTGTGTAATTAGCGTGGCTTCCAGGTTAAACTGTTTTTTTTTTTTTTAAACCTTTTAACATGTTTACTTTATATATTGTAGGAATGACAAAACAACAATCCTGCTGATGCACCTTTCACATATTTAGTTCCCAGTTAGCAAAGACAATTAACTTATTCAAAGCGCACTTGGTATATATGCACTGTACGCAACTACCATACATAACGAACTACCGTACTACCGCTTCTACAATCATCACCGAAGAGAAGGTGCTGAAGCTGCCTCGAGGGCTATCCAACAGCTTGCCTTCACTTGTGGGGATGCCAGCCGCACACGTAATCTTGAGACAGAGAGAGGATCTTCAACTCGATTCAACCACTTTGACAACCTGGTCTTGAACACCACCAACACCCACACAGCGGCAGCAGCACAAACACAGGTGAAATCTTAGTGCATGGCGTCAGGACATCATCACAGGGCTTTCCAGGCTACCCAGCAACAGTGAGCCCTTTCTCTCTATGGCCCTGAGCGTCTCTTGAGTGTGTGGCCCAAGGACAGCACCCGCTCACCGAGAGATGCTTGTTTTGCAGAATGCCAGCTGTGTGGCTAGAATAAGTGCAGAGGGAGGGATCGCCTCTTTTCTTATGTGTGACAAGGAGCCAGTTCCACAGAAGTGACCGATCTTCAATGTGGAAAATGGCCCCCTTTCTTATGGTTGTGCCCGTACCATACGATGGCCCTGCACTCAGTGTTGGGTTTTGACTGTTCTTTATAACCAAGTACTTGTGATAAAAGGGGATGCACATACTCCTGGGAAGCTTTTCATGGACAAGGAAAAAAGATGAGAAATAAATCAGATGACTCCAAACTCTGAACTCCAGGAGACAGGACAGGAGGACATAAAACCTGTTTTGCGACTGTGGGATCCAATCCTGAAGGAAAGCAAAAGCCAAAGTTAAAGGTCCCCAGATGTTCCTGCTTCTTACCACATTCCGTCCTCTGTGGCCTTAAAACACACAGGCTGTGTTCTCCATCCGTACACCTTGGGAGACATTAGGTTCCAGTACAGGATATTTAAGGAAAATTAAAAGCCTAATCCAAGGATGGCACTGCTTATCTGTCAACTCCTTTTCAGCCTCTCCCAATACTCTTTATAGTTTCCTTCCTCAGACAGCTCAACATCATGCCAAGAACTCGGTCGGTTTTGAAGCCACAAGGCAGCACAAAAGAAAGACCTTTCCCTTAAGGTTTTTACAGATAAACTCCGTGCACCTCTTAAACTGTGAGGGGCCTCCCCCAATCCTCAACAAACAGTAAGTATCGCTCAGGGGAAACCCCTGAACACGCAGGTCCTGCACAATGACTCAATGCCACTTCCCTATTTACCAGACCCACAAGAGCAACGCACAGTAAAGAACTGCACACTGATAAGCAGGGCGTGTCTAATGGTTCTGGCTGTTGTTCCCAGTCTCAGCCACTGAGTTCCCAGAGGAACCACGTTGAGCTCCAGAGGACAGGCCTGTACCCCGCTATTTGTTCTGAGCATCCACACGGCAGCAGTGGCCGCTGCTGGAAGTGTCTGCATCTATTGGAAGTGGTTCTCTTTCCTGAAGACTTGACCTTTTAGCAGATAGCAAAGGCTAATCACTTGGCAGAGACTAACAGCCTCACAGTCTGAGACATTGTAGAAAGAGAAAAGTCCAGAAAACATCCCTCGGCATCCATGTTGGTATTTCAGATAGGCAGGAAACAGGCTCTGCTTTCTTTCCAAAGTTGTGTGTGTTGTGCAAATGTATGCATAAGTGCAAGTACCTATCTACGTGTGCCTGTGGAAGACAGAGGTCAACATAGATGTCTTCGCCAATAGCTTTCCCCCTTAGTTTTTGAAACAGGCTCTTTTATTGAACCCATAGCTCCCCGTGTGTGTGTGTGTGTGTGTGTGTGTGTGTGTGTGTGTGTGTGTGTGTGTGTTTCCAGAGAAGCTATTTTAAACCTCTGGCTGGGAGTAGAGATTGGGAAAAGCCAAATGTAGGCAATGGGAGTTTCTAACTCTTCATCAGACACACTGGATGGTTCGTGCGACAGTGGCCAGGAAGAGAGGATGACATGCCCCTGTAACTGCAACTTCAACAAGACCATCCATGTGAACCAAATGAGGTTCAGGCAGCAGAAGAGTTACCCCCACTTTAGGGAGCGATCTCCCCCCACCCAGGGTGTCAGGGAAGAAGTGCCAAGAGAGGGCAAGGGGACTTAAGATCATGGGTGCTCTGCTGAGGAGGCAGCTCGGAACAGCACACCAGCACACGTTCCAGTCTCTGTGAATTCACCTCAGTCTGTGAAGGTGGTAACTAACCTCTTCAGTGTGCAGAAGTGAGGGTGAGGTGATATGTGCCACCCTTTGATTTCTGTAACAACTTCGGCTCACCTAAACACACCTCTTGCCGCTAACCAGAATCCTACACAGAAAGCAGATCTGTCTTCCCATCCCAGCTGGGGGATTCCTAAGGGGACTGTGCGTCCCTGTGCATCTCTTTTTATGTGCATGTTTACTGGAGAAAGAAGAAGCAGAGAGTCAGAGCAGAACTTATTTTTAAAGTGAATCTGGAAAATCCCTAAACGCACTAGAAGTTTCCAGAAGTGAAAAAAAAAAAAATCTCAAGCTGGCTAGAAAGTATCTTTTGGAATCAAAGAAGAGAAATAGTCACAAAAGCTCACCTGGAAACCACTTTCAAATGAGCTTGCTTATAGGGTAGAGCAACCGAGAAGCTAAACTTTGCAAATCAGACATATTTTGGCATTTCTTAGATAAAAGGGTTGTGGGTTAGGGACGGTTCTTGGGGTAACTGGGCCGTTCATACAGACCACCATATATTCTTATAGAAACTGGGGTAAAGTATTGAAATGTGTATTTCTGTATATGCTCCATCCATCCGTAAGTGTGCATATGTGCCAGATATTACCCCAAATACGTTTTCACCTCTTACGAGTGGTTCCAAAGTTTTCATTTGCTCTAACCTAAACTGCTGAGTCATGCTAAAGAGAAACGGAACTAAAAAGACCGCCACAAGGTTGAACACGGTAGCACACTTCTGAGACCTTGCGCAAAGGTAGACGTGGTCCGGCTACACGAGGTCCTGCCTCTAAAACTCAAAAAGAAAGCCAGAACAATTCCAATTAATTGAGATTTAAAAAATACTAGCCATTTCACAAATTACATGACTCTATTCCAGAAAACTCAGTAGAGACAATGAGAAAAATCTCATGGTCACGATTCACCTTAAATATGAAATTAGAATTAAATATAAAAATAAATATAAAATTTAAAAGAATCAATATTTTGAAATCCTGTAAGACAAAGAATTTTTGTGTCTAAGGTACGGGTAAAAATTTAAGTATTTTAAGTATACTCAAATGTACAAATGGCATATTTAAAGTATTTTTAAAGCACTTCTTTGTTCCACAGATAAGCTTTAGGACATAATTAACAATCAGATTAATATTTCCATAGTTCTTTCTTAAGAGTTTCCAAAGTACGTTATATCTATTATTACACTTTGCAAATGCAACTAAGCTAGCTTTATAAACCGAAATGGGAAAGGTGTGGAAGTGGGAAGCAAGGTGAGATATTAGTAGATGGATTTGCTCCACTCAAAACAGTTAATTCATTTATGGGAAACAAAACCAGCTTGGACTCTATACTTTGACTGTGTCTGCCTTCTTGAAGAGAAAAAGGACAGAATTCTTTTCCTGTGTCGGCAGCAGCAGCTCACAGGAATGGAAGGACAATCCCAAACGTTATTAGAAGACAGCTTATCATAAGCACAGATCGGGTTCTTCACTTTTTCATTGAGGCGGGTTCCTCTTGCTGACGGGCTCTGCACGGGTGCACTAAAGCCAGGGAGGACACTAGTGCAGGAGAAGAAGTTTAGGGCAGAAAGACTTGTTCTATCCAATTGGTCGATTTGGTACCTGGCACGGTTTCTTTGTTATGGGGCTTGAAAGCCATGAATTTATCTTTGATTGTTCCTTCCATCCTGTCACTTGCCAGGACCTACTGAGTCTTCTGTTCTCTGTCTCTCTGACTCTGTTTCTCTGACTCTGTCTCTCTGAGTCTCTCTCTCTCTGTCTGTCTCTGTTTGCCTCTCTCTCTCTCTCTCCTCTCTCTCCTCTCTCTCTCTCTCTCTCTCTCTCTCTCTCTCTCTCTCTCTCTCTCTCTCTCTCTGCCTGTCTCTCTGTTTCTAAAACCTCTCCTGCAGTCACTCACTATTCTATTACCACTAACCCCCCTCCCAATCCATCGTGGGTCTAGCCGTCCTAAAGTTCTCTCCATCTGCCTTCTGACTACCAAGCTCAGGACAAACCTTGTGAATAGCATTATAGATGTCCAACGCCCGACCTATGGTACCAGCTTTGTTTTGGCTTTGTTTTTTATATACTTTCTGATTTAATAGAACCTACCCACTCATTTGTACTGTACCTTTTCCCAAGGAACATTCTGCCCCTCCTTCCCCAGTTCCTCTCCCTAAATCTTTTACTGACTACCCTCCCCATGTGAACACTTACTGTTCTGAATCTTGTCTTTGCTCACACAATTGGGCAACTCTCTTTAGCTTATATCATAACATTCTTTCCTTTCTCCCTGAGGGCAGGCAGTGAGCCTCTTGAGGACAGAGATTATATTTTCTCATTGTTAGATCCTCTGGCAAGAACTGGATATAGCAGCTATCCATCAGTTAAGACCTGTTGAATTACAATAAATGATCTTTTATTGCTAAAAATAAACGTGAAGGCAAGAGGGAGCATTCGTGGCTTAAGTCTTCCAAAAAAGATGGAGGCTCTAGTTCACTCAAAATTCTGTTAGCCTCTTCATAAGCGATCAACAACCAGCAAGTTGCTCAGCCAGTGAATACAATTCAAAGCAATTATGTCCATGAGTCAGGAGGGCAGCTCTCTCTGGCTGCTTGGGTACAAAACACTCATCAGAGATGACTCTGGAACAGCTACAAGAATGAGCCAGTTAACCACAGTGTTAGATGTCACAGCTGGACCAACAACCCGAAGTAGGTTGCTATGGTTTGCAGGTGGCTGGCTTATGCGAGCAGCACAGGCAAGGGTACAGCTGCAGAGTGCCAGCCACACCCAGAGTCTCTGGTGGGCTCAAGAAGCACCTTTTCCATGAGGGGTGTGCACAAGGGTGGTGTGTGCAATACGCATGCTGTTAACACACCGTCAATAAACGCATAAAAGTACTAATAGGTGCACACGATCACAGGGGAAGCCAGGGCATTGATTTTTTTTATTATTATTATTATTTTACTTTAGAGAAAGCTCTTAAGATTGTTGACCTTCTGACATAAATAAGCCTACTAAATTATTTGTTACTTTACACGGAATTCTAAGTGTTCAAAGAGGAATAAAACCTATCATTTCCCCCCCCCTTCCACGTGTGTGGTGTTCTTTTGTCTGTAAACATTTGTATATGTGGAAGCAAGAAGTCTCCACTAAGTGTCTTCTCCAGTTGCTTTTCAATTGTCTGTTAAGGCAGCATCTCTCTAGCCTGGCTAACTAGCTGGCTGGCTCTGTCTCTGCCCTCTACCTGCTCAGACTCCAGGCAGGCTACCACACCTGCCCGACTATACACTGAACTCTGGTCCCTGCAGAACTATCTCCCCAGCTCTGACCTCGTTCTGCCTCTTTTTTCTTTAAATGTCCAGTCTTAAAAATGAATTGCATCCAGTTAAGATGCTTCAGATGGAAACTCTATTCGGTTTCTTAAAATAGGTTTTCAAAGAAGGGAGTATCATTAATTTTAAAAATCCGAGGAAAGGTTCAGGAGCAAACTTACGGATAGAGTGCAGTATCTTATTTGCTGGCGGATGACAAGACTTAATAGGAATGATACATGAAAAGAAACGACATCTTGTTTCTAGGTCCTGTTGCAGGTGTCCAAGAGAACAGAATACCGGGAGCAATGCCCATGGCAGGCGTGTAGTGGGGCAGGAAGGGACACTGCAGAGAGAGGGAAGATGGGTAGATCAGGAAGTAGTGACACTAATGTCTCTCAGAGAGTGATGGAGAATATGGAGGATAAACAGTAACTGAGCACATTTGAAGGTGAGGATGAGGTACGGGCAAAGCTGCCCAGCAGTCAAATGAGCCAATAGTACCCAAGGTTTTAACCAACAGGATTGTAGGAAAAGACCTTCGGTTTACTATGCTATTCAATTCCAATGCTTCTGACAGACCAATACTGTGAAACCTACTGTTAAAGTATAAAGTAAGAGATGGTAAAAGGCAGATCAAAGATCTCATGTCTGATAATAAAGCCAGGGACAGAACGCTGGCAGATTCCATCCATCCATCCATCCATCCATCCATCCATCCATCCATCTATCTGTTCTCTCAAGAGGTAGTCACCAGCTTGGTACTGTTGACCTAGAAGCACCTAGTGAGTAAAACAGACAGTTCGCAACCTCAGTTTATCATCTGATGAGAAAGAGAGCTAATGATCTAAATCAGCCAGCATCTAACATTTGATGAGTCCTATAAGCAAGGCAGTCTCAGAGAATGAACAGACTAGAACTTAGCATTACCATCTTGACGCCGAGGGGTGAGAGGGCCAACGGAGTGCATGTAAAAGGTGGGAAGGATCCAGCCATCACCGAAAGGGAGGAGGCTAGTGGAAGGAAAGCGTGTTACCAGCTTGAGAGGGGCCAGCCAACACAGCTAGGCTCTGTGGGTGAGGAACATGGAGCAGGAGGAAGGCTTCGGGGCAGGCTTGCAGAGCAAGGGCCACTGCCTGTTAGAAGCTTGAGCTTATTTCAAGTACAATGGGAAGGCAAAGACGAACCTCATTTGGATTTCTAAAGTCACTCTGTGAGTAAAAGGCAGTAACAGAAATAGAGCAGTTAGGAAGCGTTTGCAGGATTTCAGGAGAGACAAGGTTGATGGGCAGAGATGGTGGCAGTGGCGACATAAAAAATATTTCAGAGACTGACTAGATTTGTCTTTGGTGGTGAGAACCAAAGGCTTTCTTCTATGAACTGTGTCTGACATGATTTCCATACCAGACTTTTATATTAGAAATTAACCATATCTGCACTGTAAACAATATATTTTAAAAATTCACTGTTCATACTTTCACATAGAGATGCCTTCTGGTGGATCTTACCTTTGCCACTTTGTTGGGTTTATACAAGGAAGCCATGAATGATTCTGAGCCTGGGGCTTTGTGTACACAGAACCCTCTCACGGGTCTGTTGGGAGAATTATACAGCAATTCCAGAATACTAGGAGGTCTTGGCACGCAGGACAAAGTCAACAAGTGATAGGCAGCCCCTACCTCCACCCCGAACCCTTCCTCCTCCACTGAGGCATAAGAACACACGGAACGCTGTATGCTGTACAGGAGTCCACAGAGAAGTGCTTGTTGACATGACAGGTCCAACCTGGCCATCTTTATACCTGACTGGGAGGGAGCACTGCCAGACAGCAGATGGGAGCACTGCCAGACCACAGGTGGGATGCTCAACTGAATTTGGATTTCAAATAAGCACACACATAAACACACAAATCCTACAATATGTCCATGGGCGTTTGACAACCATTTATCTCAAAGTTCTTAATTATTTATCTGAAATTAAAACTTAAATGGCGTATATTATATTTTGGGTTGTTAAATCTGGCAATCTTATGACTAAGTCTCCAGTAGGAACAAACTGTTTAAAGATTTTTTTCCTTCATAGCCCCATGAGATGCTAACCCTTCTCTGTATAAAATGGCTGTCTCTCACCATTGTGGTGCTAGTTCCCGATATCCACATCTTTTTCATATTTCATTCATCACTGCTCAGTCTAAACAGCAAGTGTATGAATGTCAAACTCTAAGGAATGCACCGTGTTGGGAATCTTACCACACAGTCATAAAGAATGCTGGTCTGGATGTGTGTGTTTGTGGGCGGATATGGTGGTATGTGCACCTGCTGTGTTAACCTTTTAAAATAAAGATTACAGTAACAGCACATCAGGAATGCCTTTTAAGAGTTTGCTAGACAAGGCAAGGCCTGGGCCAAGTAGTGGGAGTGGGTGGGTAGGGGAACAGAGGNAAAAAAAAAAAAAAAGAGTTTGCTAGACATCGTCAATTCAATCTGTATTCACATGCATGAAAGCTACTTAGATCCCACAGTAGTGGAGCCAATTATTGAATAAGCTGGAAGAGAAAGCATTGAAGTCACTCGATAATCACTGTCTATCAAAAGCTAAGAGCTGAAAATCCGTCACTTAAAAATCATAACACGGGAAAAGAATTTAAAAGTCTAAGCCACAGTTTTCTGAGTACCCCTTTTGCATATACTCAACTGTTTCGATTTCTGTTTCCAATTGGAGGGGAGAAGTCACAGGAAACATAAATCTAGTTAAGGACCTGAGATGTCCTTAGCAGCATCAGGATCTGCTACTGTGCCACCAGATGAGGAGATTTCTTGTTCCAGAATGAAAACACACAGTAAGGAAGCTCTGCTAGCAAATGCCTGCCAGTCGATACACAAATTATTTAGTGGTGTAGTTCATTTTCATTCTGGTGCTAGCTCAGTCACGTACTGTGGACTGGAAACAGTCCTCATAGACTGGTGCTAGTCTGGGGACCGCATTCTTTCTAGCATTGATATATCAGACCCCAGGAATTAATAGCACCATATCTTCAATATGATGACAAAATAGAGACCTCTTCCTTCTGACCATATTGCTGAACCAAGGTCCTATTATTTCACTGAAACAAAGGCACAGCTATTTCCTCCATTCCTAACCACCTCCCTCAATGGACAGATCTATAAAAACAGCAGCTCCCCGAGTTTAGAAAGAAGAGGGTTGCGCTTACTCTTCTTGGCGTAAGTCATTGACGCTGCGGTCCAGTGAGATCATGTCACTTGCCACCATGTTAAATCCAAACTCCTTAATGCTGGCTTGAACTGCTTGTTTGTATTCTGGTCCCAGAACCAATGGCTTGGCTTTCTCTCCAGGGCCACCAACCACTCCGTGAGGCTCGGGTTCTTTGGGTTCAAAGTTCCCGAGCACCCCTGGGCGTAGCACAGGATCCCGGTAGGTGAATGTCTGAGGCTTAAAGGTAAGGTACTGCCTCTGCATTACGTCTCTTTGGGAATCTCCTCCAGCATGGCGCTCCTGTTCATTTTTGGCCTTGTTTTTTCTTCTAATAGACTCTAAGTCCACTTCTACTCCTTCAACATGAGGCCATGGTACCACAGGTTTGAATCTGTCATCCCCAGGAGCTAGTCCATTGCCTCCTCGGTTAGGCAAGGGGTTATTGACATCTCTGTCTTCCTATATAAAAGGGAGGGGATATACAATGAGTACATGAAGGCACAGCAACCACAGCAGAGTTCACCATACAAATTTTCACGTTCAAGAATAAAACATTCTAAACTGGGAACCACAAGCGGGACGCTACTAATCACCGTGCTGCACGGGAAGACATCTTTCACACTGGAAACAAAGCATGACCCAACAAGCTATTCGGATGCACACATTTTTACTTGTCTCTTTATAAACATAACTCTCTCTAAAAGACTTCTCAGTGATTGAGACACACACTTAATTGGGCTTAGGCTACCGCCGTGTTTTTCAGCGAGCTGGTATATGACAAATTGAACCTTTTGTTAGCAATTCAGCCATATGGTAGCAGTGATATCAGATGGATGTCACCCATCAGCCAGCTGGCTCTGTGCCCCAAATGACAGAGCAACAAGGTAGAGTTATGCAGTTGGTCCCAATTCAGGGTTTTCTACTCAGTGAGAGTTTGGCTGAGTAACTACAAAAACAAACAAAACTCAGATAACTGTAACCAAGCCAGCATGGCCTTTTAAACTATTCTCTGTGCTTGATTTTGCCACATTCGTGGTAATACAGTGAAGACCCTGCTTGTAAGAATATCTGGTAAGGGTTGCTCTCTCTTCAGCTTGGACCCGTCCACCTAACAGATCGATCTTTCCATCAGAAACCATCAGTGCCTTTGCTTCTGAAGTACAGTATGTTAACCTTTTAATAAGCTACTGCCATTCTTTCTCACAAAGCGGTGTTTCTCAATGTAAGCCCCATCTCGGGGGACCTTGAAGAATACTAAAGTGCCCTGCTCTCAGGTTCTGGGATTTAATTGGTCTGGGCATGTGGAGTTTGCAAAGCACCCCAGGTTGTAATATGCACCTAAGCCTGAGAACTATTAGCTTAAAGGGAGCGAGTAAGCTGGTAATTGGGCACGGGAGGTACAGAGCCAGCCCAGCTGAGCAGAACACAAGGCTCCCTGCAAACTGCAAAGTAGGCCAACTCATATGCCAGGTCACCCCACGCTTCAGTGACACCGTCCCCTAACAGGTCAACAGAACTACACCATCCTAGGAAAAAATTTAAATTGAATGACCTTGAGAATTAAAGTTCGAAACTTCATTTTAAGGATTACATGAGAGCTCTAGGTATAACACTGATGTCTAGGCTGCTTAATTATTTACAATTCATTAGAGATAGACATTTTTGTAGTAAGTTATTTCAGGTGGCAATCAGATGGCTCAGGATTAACTTTAGAGAATTCAAAGCCATTTTTTTTTTTAAAAACAAATGATCAGTTTATTTCAGTAATATTACAGTATCTAATAAGCTACAGATCTGGGCTGGAGAGATGGCTCAGTGGTTAAGAGCACCAACTGCTCTTCTGAAGGTCCTGAGTTCAAATCCCAGCAACCACATGGTGGCTCACAACCATCTGTAATGAGATCTGATGCCCTCTTCTGGTGCATCTGAAGACAGCTACAGTGTACTTAGATATAATAATAAATAAATCTTTTTTTTAAAAATAAGCTACAGATCCAATAGACACACAATGAAAATTACCATTTCCTGCTTTTCCTTCTGTCAAGGCAATCATAGCTACCAACTGATTCTGAATTTCTCCTGAGACATATACAAACAAATGAAAATAAAATAAAATTTCTCTTATACTAGCATACAGATACACAAATTTGCCACAGTGAAACCCATTCCCTTTGTATATGAACTTAACATGAGAAGTAAATAACTTGTCATCATACCAAAAAAGGTTCACAAAAGGAGAATCCCTTGGGATTAACTGATCCTAAGAAAAGTGAACCCTAAATATAACTAACTCTGCAACAGAGAGGCAAGCACTGAAGCCGAGGTGTGGCTTGTTACATATTACATATTATTAGACATTACAACCTGGGGTGCTTTGCAAACTCCACATGCCCAGACCAATTAAATCCCAGAACCTGAGAGCAGGGCACTTTAGTATTCTTCAAGGTCCCCCGAGATGGGGCTCACGTTGAGAAACACCGCTTTGTGAGAAAGAATGGCAGTAGCTTAGCAAAAGGTTAACATACTGTGCCTCAGAAGCAAAGGCACTGATGGTTTCTGACGGAAAGATCTGTGTAGGTGGACGGGTCCAAGCTGAAGAGAGAGCAGCCCTTACCAGATATTCTTACAAGCAGGGTCTTCACTACAGATATTAACAAGAGATTTTTAACTTGGAATGTAGATGTTAGTAACACAGTTAATGAGAACACATAACGAGTTACAATGGATTCAAGGATAATCCCAAAGAACAAATGACTGCACAAATAGCAAGAATATTAGCTTATAGGGCAGCAAACAATTATATTCTATTATACCTAGTTTTCATTTCAGCAGGCAAGAATCCCTTGTATAGCTTTCAAAATGCCCCAAAGATAACAAAAGTGTAAAAAAAAAAAAAAATCAGAGAATTGGGTGAAATACACTAGCTGTCAGGGTTAATTTAAAGTTTCACACAACTGTCCTTAAAACATGAACTATCAGACGCAATACAGCTTGATCATATCAACGTGACGCCTTTCTTTCCGAAGATAAGGCTTTTGGATCAGGCCTCTGACTGGCCACAGCTGTGTTAAGGGCTTGAGTCTAACTTTTGAGCCAGAGTAAGGCCAGAGGCAAATAATTACAAATAGAGAAGGCAGTGCAAAAAGAAGGCAGAAGAGAGGAACGTGGGGGTGGGGAGAGACCAGGCAGAGTATAGCAAGGACACAGGAGAGAGTTGTGGGGGAGGGGAACAAATCAAAACAACATATAATCTCTCTCTTACTCGCACATACATGCCACAGTGAAACCCATCACGTGTGTGTGTGTGTGTGTGTGTGTGTGTGTGTGTGTGTGTGTGACAGGGTTTCTCTGTGCAACAGAGCCCCTGGCTGGCCTAAACTCACAGAGATCCGCCCACCCTGGCTTTGCCTCCTCCAGAGTGTGTGTGTGTGTGTGTGGGGGGGGGGGGGGGTGGATCAAGGGCGTGCCCTAGCACGCCCATCGTGGAATCCATTACTTTTGTATACTAATTTAAACAACAAAAGTAAATAGCTAGAAGGTCATCATGCCAAAAAAGGTTCAAGACGGCCTGAAGAGTCCCTCTGGATTAACGGACCATACAGAAAGTGCATGCTAAGTAGGACTAATTCTGCAACCGAGGGGCAAGCATTGGAGGCCAAGGTGTGGTTCTGATGATGGGAGGGGTCTGCTTCTTGGCCCATTCAAACGTGTACAGTGCTGTAAGCAAATCACAACAGAAAGCATTAATTAGCAAACCCTACCGGGTATGAGGCTGACATTACTGACACTGAGTCAAATTGAACATAAAAAGGACAACTTTTTTTTTTTTTTTTTAATGTCAAATTTTCACATCATGGATGTGAGAACAGGTTAAAGCTGGGGAAAGAACCCGTCAGTGAATATGGAGGAACGGTCTGTACAGCCACACCGTACCCTAAATTAACAATTAACAATTAACTACTGTCTGTCTCATAGGAGGAAGCAATAGAGGAAGAGTGTGGACGAAATAACAGCCCAGGAAATGAAGCTCCGGGAGTCATGGGATATCTGTCCTATGCTAACACACAAAATGCAAATTCCAGCTGGAGTCGGGGGAGTGTTGCTCAACTTCCCATGTCACCGAGGAAGGTCTGAGACAAGATTCAAACCTCACGTGCATCTTCCATTAAAAGCTGTTTGGATCTTGTCTCTCACCTAATGGTTCTTGGTCCAACTTTAAGCTGCTAGTGTCTTTCAGGGTTCTAGAAGAAGGCTGTTCTGGCTTCATCCCAAGTTGCCCCTCTTTCTCCCAAGTCAGCAACCAGTTTTACACCAACGTTTCCCTAGGCCACACCACACTTGCAGTTTCCAGATCATGTACACCAAGGTTTCCTGGACCTTTCCACCCGTCTCCATTATCTCTATTTAACACGCCCCAACAGAACCTGCTGCTTGCCTCACCCAACAGTCTCATCAACCGTCTTCCCTACCTCAAACCCTGGGTCACCCACCGTCTCTTCGGCCAATGAAGTCCCAAGCCACATTTCATGTCAACTTCTTGTTCTGTTTTTATCTGCACTACTGACATTCCATCCCTCATGATTTCCGGTTAGTTCTGTCCCGTTTTCCCCCCCCCACCCCCCCCAGCTCTTGAGTTTGACTGCTTCCATTATCCCCACTGTGCTTTCTTCATGTTGGCCAGTCACCTTTAGGAAAGGTTGTTCTGATAGTAGTACTAGTGATTCGTGTAGATACGGTGCTTCACATGCTTCCCGTACACCAGCCAGGGTAACCTCACGAGTGAGGTATGACCACTGGCACCCAGAAAGACCTGACCAAATGATCTGAGATCAGAGTCAGTACTGACTGGCTGAAGATTCTCTGCTCGCTTCCCTTCTTCCACATGCACCGTCTCTCCTCATCATCTTTCCTTCACAACACTCAGAAGGACTTTCTTCTAATCAAATATGAGGATATTAACTTCAGTTGCTTATGTTTCACCTATCTGGCCACGATTCTCAGTAAATTCTCTAACAGTACTGACAAGTGTTTGCTACCCTCTGGGCTGTATTCATGCAGTGCCTCTATGGTTATCTAAGAGGCAGGGGCTAGGCACGTTTTTTTTTTTCTAAGACTCAAACAGACCCTTCCTGGTAATATCTTATGAATTCTGCAGGGTCATGACTATCCTCTCTGCATGATACTTTGCAAACCACAAGGTCTCTTATACAGTTATTAAAGTCAGTTATTGTATAAAAGAGGTCACAGATACTATGTAAACAGATGGGAACAATTATGTTCAATAAAACTTTATATGCAAAGACAGGTGGAAGGTTGGATTGGGTCCCTCAACCCCTGTACCCCACTGGCAGTCTGGTGAAGAAACAAAGGCTATGTTTCTTGTGTCCTCAGCATCTGTCTTTGTATTGAGGATATCCTCAATAAATATTTTCTGGATAAATGAATCCTACAGTTTGTGCTTTTGTAGTAAGAGAGACAGAAGAAAAGGCAAAGATGCAAAATGGAGAATATGGAATTGGACCAACAGGCTTGGGTCAGCAGGCAGACCCTTCCTGACAGTATCATGAATTCACCAGGGTCATAACTATCCTCTCTGCATGATAGGGCGTTCTGATGATACATACCCATGCCAGAAAAATAGACTCTATTGGCTTCTCAAAGCCTGTACGACAGTAACTGTGAAGGTAGAACCAGATACTAGAACTGTCTGTCAGACTCCACATCCATTAAGAATAATCGGTGTCAGCTCTGAATGTCAAGTGATTCAGAGAGCAGCTCACCAACAGTGTCACTCTTAACTCCCAGGAGAAGCAAAGCAAAGCTGTGACTGCCTTCTTCCAGGGAGTAGATGAGAATCAGAAGCCCCTGTGACTCATGGTGCTATCCTAGCGACTGACTTACTCTACAGCCAAAGCCAATGAATCACCGCTGACGAGGAAGGCAGAGAGAACCGAAGGGTACGGCTACACGATAGTTATAGTCAAAGGTGGAAACGCCTGGAAAAATACAACCACTGCTCACCAGATGGTAATGTGAAACAGAAGTACGGTCAGACATTCACTCTCTCCTTACAACTTCCCCAAATCATTTTATGGGTGGCGTTTTCTGCAGGATGATCATGCTTTGGTAGAGATGACACTAATCTAAAAGGACTATTAAAAAAATGGTCTCTCAAGCAAATGACAGTATTCTAGAGTAGGTGTGAAATCTCAGGTCCTAAGGCCGAGCTTATGTACTTACATGG
Source organism: Mus pahari (assembly GCF_900095145.1). Classification (NCBI taxonomy): domain Eukaryota; kingdom Metazoa; phylum Chordata; class Mammalia; order Rodentia; family Muridae; genus Mus; species Mus pahari. The sequence goes on from NC_034608.1 coordinate 73,001,165, forward strand.
TCCCTGGATAAACAATGGCTTAGAGAAAATGACCACTGCTAACAGCGTCTTCATTCACGGGCCACAGATTTTAAAAGTAGCACACAATATGCTTTAGTTAACGATTAAAAATACTCCTAAACAAAATAAACAAGCACACCAAAGAAATTAAACAAAACGACCCTTTTAATTGGAAAATCCACACAATGCCTTGGGCTGCAGTCACTCACCCTCAAGAGAAGAAACCAACAAAGAACTGGAAGGGAGGGTGTCAAAATCAGCTAGACTCCACCAGTGTAAAGGAAACAGTATGCCTGCAAGGAAGGGCCCCTCGGCCTCTAATGCACATGTGGCAGGATGTCGGGGGGTGGGG
>NC_034608.1:73002431-73013852 GCF_900095145.1 Mus pahari
AAAAAAAAAAAATTAAAGAAAAAAAAGAGTCCCACACAAGCTTCGGGTGTGACTTAGTAAGATAAAATGACATCATGACAAGAATTATTGCTGAAACAAATAGACACCCTTAGAGGAGGCTTCTTGTGTACTCTTCTTTTTTTGAAAGTACCAAACTTAATAGACGAGAGTCTTTACTTAATATTACAGTGATCATTTTACACAAAGAAACCCAGTTGAGAGACTCAGACACTGAGCCGCAGACTTTGGCAAGGTCACCAGGCTGAGGACCATACCTTAAGCCACTTCTTCAAATTTAATCTTGAGAACAAAGTGTTAAGATCTTGTCTATGGAGACGCCCCCGGGTTATGTTATGAAGCTAGTAATTTCTCTTTTTATGTGACTTTTCTCCCAAAATTGCCCACACGCTATAGAAACCAGAGCCACAAGGGTTGCGAGTAACTGCTGCCAGTTTAAGCACAAGAAAGGGACTTTAACCAAGTTCCCAGGCACACCAAGGAAAACAAAAACACATTCAACAGTACAGCTCTATTCTATACTGTGTGACAAACATGAATATAGGTATCTTTCTAAAAACTTGGCCAAATCGTACTTTTGGATTCCCATTCTACAAGAGCATTACGACACATCACACTGCTGAGCAACAGGCCCGGCCAGCTTCGGGCTTTCTTGCATATCTGGATATCTTTTGGTGTTCCTTTCTTTCCCTTTTGTTTAAAAGACACAGGGGACTAAACCTAGGGCCTCGCATACGCTAGGTGAGTTCTCTACCACTGAGACCCTGTTTTTCTGAGATAGTCTCACTATGTTGTCTAAGAAGGGCTGAACTCACCCTGGAGCCCAGGCAAGCCTTGAATTTGTGGTCCTCCTCCTCCAGTCTCTAGAGTCACTGGAATTATAGGCCTGAATAGCATAGCTTTATTTGTTGTTCTTAAAGGAGGTGTGTCCATCCACATGATCTTTTTCTCAACTAACCTAATAGTAATCAATCACAGGGCAACAACAAAACAGCACTCTTAAAAGACTGAAGATCTTTGCACTGGCTTTAATCCTTTCTTTTCTGTTGTTAGAATAGGATAATTTTTCCTGACTTCATAAGAAAATCAAATGTACTGAAAATACTATATACTCAGTAGAAAATGTCCACTAGTGTTCTGTAATCAACTTGACAAGTAATGATAAAGTCTCTAAGGTTATCAGAAAGTATCTCCATTTTCTGGTGTCTGGTCCAAACATCTTTTTTAGTACCAGCTCCTGGACACCGGATTCCTTTTTTAAGGGATGACAATGATGCACACACTCACCCCAGGAGCTTCTAATCCATCTAAGACTTTTCCTTCAGGTAAACCATGAGTCCTGGATGCTCTGAGTGGAAACCTCCAATGTTCCTTTTAAGTACTTAAAATCATCTAAGAAACTAAGCAGGAGTTAAGCAAATTTCTTCCCACTATTCTACTTCATACAAAAGCAAACAAATGGAAAACCACCAGGCCTGACATGAGGTCTGGGAGATGACTCAGTGGGTAAAACGCACCCCTCATAAGCATAAAGGCCCGGCACCCACGTTAAAGAATCAGGTGTAACCTGCCTCTTGTGAGAGGTAAGGGTGGAGACAGGTGGGTCCCTGAAGCTCAGTGGTTAGCCACCTTAGACAAAGGGGGTGAGTAGTGGGGAGAGCTTTAGGTTCAGAAGAGGCCTTTGTCTAAAAACATGGTCGGGGGAGCTGGAGAGGTGGCTTGGCTTAGAAGTTAAGGGTACTTCCTGCTCTTGCAAAAGACCTGGGTCAGTTCCTAGCACTCGCGTGACAGCTCGCGATAGCCCATAATATAACTCTAGATCCAGTTTGACCCAGCATTCCTGGCAGGCAAAACACTCACTCATACACGTAACATACAAATAAAGAAATCTTAAGGAAAATAAAGGTAGGAAGACACTTGACTTGGAGCTCTGGCCTCCACACGCGAGTGCATACATGTACACATGTGCACACACACATATGCAGACACAAACAGCACACACACAAATGGCTGACATGGTTTCTGTATATTCTCTCTTTTGATAATAATTATGCCATCTGAGCCTATGTTCCAGTTGTTAAATCAGCCGGTGCTCAGTTCTCAGATATCTCCTTTAGAAGAGCCCGTAGCAAGGGCTGACCCTCTCCCTCACATCACGGAACACCTAGACTACAAGTACTGTGCGGGAGGCTGCTCTTCCTGCGGGTTTCAGCAAAACTACATTGCAACTGGCAAGAAATAGTTCTTTTATTTATCAGAATCCAATTCTAGTGAACAGAAATAAACTTCTTTACAGAACACATATTCACTTAAAATATTTCGGAATACAAGTTTATATTAGTAAGGACAACAAACTCCTTAGAAAAATAAAAATATTATTTTGTGGTTTTGTAGTTGGTGGTCTTTGAGACATGGCTCAGGCTGGCCTGGAACTTGCTATGTAGCTAAGGATAATTTTGAACTTCTGATCCTCCTACATCCAAGTGCTGAGATTGCAAGCATGTGTCACTATGGCAAACTTTTTTTTTTTTTTTTTTTAACTTTTAAGCTTGATCTTTTGGAACTTTAGATTTTTTTTCCCCCAGTGATTGGGTGTTGCCTACAAGTATCTCTGAAAGTATTATTAGTAAGATGGGTCACAGATCCATTCTGTTTATTCAGAAGTATACAGTATAACTCTGAGCAAAATTTAGTATATCCAAATGAAATCTAAAGCAGTTTAAATTCATGGAAGCTATGCTTTTTAAAAACCAAAAGCAAAACCATGGTCTCACTACATATCCCTGACTGGCCTGAAACACACACTACGTAGAACTCATAGAAATCCACCTGCCTCTGCCCCAGGAGTTCTGGAATTAAAGGCATATACCACTCTGTCCAACTAAAACCGTACTATTAAAAAAGTTGTATTTTCAAAGTTTCTTAGCAATCTTAGTAGATCTTAGTCATGTAACTTTTAACTTTCAAGATTAAAGTTATAGCTTGAGAGGACAGGAGTCACTCAAAATCCTTTGAACTAACACTGTAATCTGTAATGTTCTATTCTGTAAATGTGGAATTTCCAATAAGCACACAGTAGTTCAAACCAGAAACGCAACTTAAGGAATAAACTGGCAGAAGCCACTCACCAGCCTCCTCCCACAGACCTCACACATTTTTTTTCCTGGTCAGGCAAACAACAGTCAACTTGTGAGACCCAATCACCTGGCAGACAGCAGGTGCCTGGCGGGTGCTTGCGGGCACATAGAAATCATCTAGCCCTGGATCATCTCTTATTACAGCACTTCCTGGAATATAAACTGACCTCGGATACCCTTATCTTAACGCTTGCTTGGTTTAAGCTAGTGCTTTGGGAATCTAATGAGATAACCACAAATGTTACTTCCCTACACATCTAAAATTTGAATAATCCTTCTAAAGTCCCCTCTTTTGTTCAGCATTGGATAAATCTTTTCTTGCAAGGGAAATCTTGGCGCGCGCATCACAGATAAATGAATACTTTATTGAAACACGGGAAAAGTAAACTACTGATCCCCCCTTTTAGTTCCCCAGACCAACGTAGCTCACAAGGGGCACCCTGACACAGTTTATACGTAATAGGAGAGAGACTCTAACTTAGACCATAAAAACCTGCGGCAATAATCAAGGGGGAATACATTTTAAAAGAATGAGACAATACTAAAATATGGTTAATTTTTATGATAGGAAAACCACAAGCAATAAATTGAAATTTTAACAACAACAACATCCTCCACCTTTTATTCATAAGACTAAGTATTATTTATTTATTTATTTATTTGGTTTTTCGAGACAGGGTTTCTCTGTGTAGCCCTGGCTATCCTGGAACTCACTCTGTAGACCAGGTTGGCCTCGAACTCAGAAATCCGCCTGCCTCTGCCTCCCGAGTGCTGGGATTAAAGGCGTGCGCCACCACACCCGGCTATTTATTTTTTTTGAGATAGGGCATCACTATGTAGATCAATGGGCCTGGCCTTGGCCTCCAGAGTGCTGAGATTAAAAACGTGCACCACCACTCCCAGAAAGACTATTTAGTTGACCAAGATCAAAGTCATTATCATAGAAACCTAATCAAGAAGCTAACTCGGTGCTGGTGGTGCATATCTTTTTAGCATAGGGGGCAGAGACAGGGGAATCTCTATGAGTTCCAGACCATCCTGGTCTACAGAACGAGCTGTAGGACAGCCAGGGCTACAGAGAAAGGCAAAACCGAAAATAAAACAAACTAAAAACTAAGAAGCGTATGGAACACAATCAATTTAAAATATTTATAAAATCCAAATAATGTTCACCTTCAGGGACTTTATGAACATTTATGCTTTATGAGCCAATGTAGACACATAGTGAAAGATACCTTATTGTGAATATTTAAGATTAACTAGTCACCTGATTTGAAATGATCTTTAGGAGTCGAACACAAGTATTAAACAGATGATCAATAAATCATGTCATAGTACATTTCAAAAGGTGTTATAAAGTACCTGTCTGTTTACGCTGACACTTTAGTGCGAGAGCTCAGGCTATAAATACAAGGCATATGTCATTGTAAGCCCTCACCTGAGTTAGTAAAAGAGACTCGGAATGTTTTTTAGAAACCACTGAAGCCATACTATAGATTCTTCTTTTTTTTTTTTAAAAAAAAGATTTATTTATTTATTATATGTAAGTACACTGTAGCTGTCTCCAGACGCTCCAGAAGAGGGCGTCAGATCTTGTTACGGATGGTTATGAGCCACCATGTGGTTGCTGGGATTTGAACTCTGGAAGAGCAGTCGGGTGCTCTTACCCGCTGAGCCATCTCACCAGCCCCCATACTTAGATTCTTAACTCTGTGTTCAGAAGCCATGTGTCTCCCAAATCTTCAAAGTAGAAGAAGCTCCTGAGTAGAATTTTTCATTTTATAGACGATATGTAAGCTACATAGTACATTTTAATAAAGTTGCCGATATTTTACAGTAAATCTTATCAGATTATTTCTACAGAATGAGCTGTCTAAAAAGTAAAAAATAACAAACAAACAAATGTTTGGAAAAAGTAAAGAGACTAGCAGGGGGGAGGGGGAAAATTAAAACAAAGCAATGGGATTTTAAGCTAGGAATCTGTGAAGATTTTTAAAATTTATGAATAATGTATGCATGAATATATATTATGTATGCACACGAGACGAGGAAATATACATTTAAAGACCACATGGTTTTGAAAAAAGGGAAATTAACCCTGCTGAATAGACGCACCACAAGAACAATCAGGGCGTTTCATCAGGTTCTGAATGGAGGAAGTTACTTAAGGCAGAATTGATTGGGATTGGGTCCCATCTGCTCAGCTCCGCCCACTCACAGCCCAGTTACAACTTTGTTTCAGCTCGTGCAAATCAATTCTATTTTCTCACCTAGAACTGCTCAGCAAGAGTCCCCCTTTATTCCATTTTCTGACTCATCTTCTGAAAGCCTAGTGCCAGCATTAATCCCTGGAGACCCGTGTGTGTGTGTGTGTGTGTGTGTGTGTGTGTGTGTCCCCGTCTTTTGATTCTTATTCCCAATATAACACTCGATTTTATAATTTAGTGTCACTCAAAGGCAAGCAGACACTTTAGTTCTTAATCCTCCTTCCCACCTGGCGAGTCCAGAGAAGCCACATTAATGATTTTCAATCTCCCTGGATGTCTCACAGAAAAATGATGACACCAACAGGATCCTCAACGTTTCTTACAACATTAAGGAAGACATTTTTACCGAGTGAGAGCAGAATGAACTGTAAAGTGGCGACTGGGTTGGGAGAGAATATTTAATGTCCTCTTGAAAAAAAAACTAAAAGCGCAATGGCTGATTGCCCCTCTGGGAAGAAATGTAAGAACAGAATACAGCGCTCCCCCGTGACCCAGGCCCACTTCTGCAGCTGGGGCTGGATAAAGTGGCCTTTGCTCGGCTTCCTGGATCTGCCCTGGAGCTGCTTCTTCACCACAGATCAAGGACAAAGCAGGGCAACTGGCACGAAAGAGCACATGCATTGCCTTTGGTGTAAAATAACCTTGACTCGCACACCTGGAAACAAAATGAAAATCACGCCAAGGAAGAGACTGGGCAGGGCAGAGGGTGTCATTCTGCAGCACAGACCAAAAGCTTTCCTGTTGTGTTATGACCAGGATCTGTCTTAGGGGGTCTGGTCTAAGGAACATAAACAGATGTGGCAGAAATATGCCTGAATTTAGAACAGGTTGTTTATGTCATACATGTTTTGACATTTTTTTTTCTTTTCAACTCTCAACAGGCCAGGTCTCTGGTGGAAATGCTTAGCAGGTTATTGTCTAGTTTGTCCCAAGTGCCCTGTGGCCTTCAAGTAGGAATAGACACATCGTTAAAAGACAAATGGATTGTCTTTGTCCTTTGTCTTAGTATCTAGTTCAGTTCTCCTAAAGGACAGATAGTTTGCCTGTAGGGAGGAATCGGTACCTAGAAGAGGGAGGGCCTATGCCAGGGAAAGCTGTGGCCTGAGGCTTCCCATCACAAGATAGATCACGGGGTCCATGGATAAGGAGACAGGATGGAGGGAAGATGGGGATACAGTGTAAGGACAAAGGTAGTGGAGAGGAAGCTTCAAGATGAGATGAAGTACTGTTCCTCACAGATCCCTTAAGAACTGCCTGCCAGGAGGCTGGACTTCAGTTATCCATTTGTCCTTAGAGACTGGATGGGTGGGAGTGGTACTCAGCAGATGAAAGCAAACACTCAGAATGACCTCTCTAGAGGAGCAGATGAGCCAGAAGGGATGAGTAACTGAGATGTTTTTGGAGTGATAAGGAAAAAAAAAAAAAAGTCTGGAGAAGACAGTGGGAGCATTTCAAGAAAGGAGCGGTCAGTAGGCATAAGTAGGGACGTGACTGTGACCGTGACAGCAGACCCTGTGCTGTTGTTACTCCATATGTGTGAAACAGAGGATTCCAGGCAGCGCCTTGCCCTAGAACACTACATTTGGGAGCAACTTTTAGCTTCCTCTTGAATGCAAATACAAGGCTCCACACCTTCTCTAAGCCAACAATGTCTTCGCCTCAGTACCACCCAGCAGTCCCAGACCAGCAAAAGGTCAACACATGGGCATATTACTACCGCTCCAGAAAAGCCAGGCTGGAGAACGAACTGAACACACAGAAAGTCAGGGTACACCACCACCCACCTCCCCGCCCCTCACCCCAACCCCGGGAGGAGCAGGACGCCTGGCTCAGTGAAGGAGACTGCCACCATCAACATGCCACATGACGGACCTTGGGGATCTGGCAAGCAGACAGTTTCAGCTTTCCTAGGGCCCTAAGGTAAGGTCAGTCCCCTGTGTTTATTGTTTAAAAGGACTATTGTTCCTGCCTGTCTGTCAGAACCACCTCAGCCAGCAGCACATCCTGGTCCAGTTTCCTCCTCTGGTTACTCTCAACGTCATTTACATAGATGTGTGCCTCCCACCTGCTCCGGCTGCTCCTTTACTCCTCTGCCCATTTCTAACTCCCAACCTTCCCTTAGCTTTTCCTTCTCCAGCCCTAACAAAAGCTCCATGAGGAAAGCCTTTGGGGTCTCTTCTCTCTTTTCACAGCACAAGTGTCTGCTCGGATTCGAACCCTCCGATTTTTAAGCATTTAACAACGATGCCAAGGCATTTCAAAAAGGCTGTGGAGAATGACTTACACTTTCTAGGAGATGAGAAACGTCCACAAGTAATTAATTTTCATAGCCTTTAAAAGTCCAATTAGTGCCGGGCACTAATTAAAGGCAGTGGCTCGCCTTTAATCCAAGCACTTGAGAGGCAGAGGCAGGCGGATTTCTGAGTTCAAGGCCAGCCTGGTCTACAGAGTGAGTTCCAGGACAGCCAAGGATACATAGAGAAACCCTGTCTTAAAAACAAACAAACAAAACCCCCAAAACAAAAACAAAACAACCCCCCAAAGAAAAAAGCTCAATTAGTATATCTGCTGATGTATCTTTCCTCTGTTTTTTAAATTGCAAGTCTGGCTTTGGCGTCCACTCTCACCAGAGAAATAGTCAACTGTGACAATGCCATGAAATCTGCCCAATCGAAGGCTTCTTTGCCCCTCCAGCGGGTTACGTTATAATCTCTCTGGACAGCCTGTGGCATGACGGGGAGGGCACTTCCAAGAAGTTTGCGCAAAGATGTAAACCAGTCTTTCTCAAAATTAAAGACTAAAGTGTTTTTTGTCCTATGTTAAGCTAGCTGTTCTGAAACACTGAAATTTGAGCTGTCAAACCACAGCTGAAGAATGCCCAAGCTTTGGTTTTTTAAGACGTACAGGATTCCTGACACTAGAAACATGCCCAAGACTACAGCCTCCTTCACATTCTACTCCAGCACACACTTCTCAAACACTGGCTTCCAGAAAGACAGCAAAAGACCATTATCCTGAAGGACTGACTGTGTTCAAGACTGGAGTCTGCTTATTTTTCTTCTGTAGTCTTTCTTTTTTCTTTCCTCTTTTCAATTGGGACAAACAAAACCATCCCCACACCCCACAAAAACAAACAAACAAACAAAAACAAATTAAACCCCAAACCAACTAACCAACCAACAAAACCTACAGAATACTTATCGACGAAAGTGACCATTCTTTAGGTCACAGATAAGAAGGACCTTATGAAAACTTTAAGGGAACCAGAACCAATCAAGAACTGGACCTAGGGAAGGGTAGATGTTAAGAAACTGCTTTTGCAGAGAGTAGTGACACATGCTACCCTAGTCCCAGCTTTCAGGAGGCTGAGGCAGGAGGATGGAAACTTCAAAGGCAGCCTGAGCTATGTGAGTTCATCTCAAAACAGCAGCAACGAAAATAAACCCAGACATCGCCTCTACAGAGACTGATTCAGGATGTTTTCTGGATCTCTGATTTACTAGAAAGCGAAGATTCTATTTAGATTATTAGAACATTACATTTTTATTGCAGTGAATTTTAAATTAATTTGCATTTCCTAACCTTGCTAACTACCACTTTTTGGCTGGTAGGAAAGCAATATTTGAATTTTATCCCAATGGTGTTCAACGCACACTTCTTTCCAGAACACTGTACAGACCATTTGAGTGATCCGTTCAGGAAACTCTGGCATTTTTAAGAGAGACACTGGAGCTGTTGAGCAAGAGGAACAACTCCATCCTGTTCCGTATGGCACCAGGGGAAGAGGTGGCAACAGAACAAGCAATTACACGTATGCCACCCACCCTCTGAGTGCACACCTGCTAAAGCCCTGGACCTTGGTCATGCCAGGCAAATGCTGCGGTCCCTGACCTACATTCCCATGAGCCAGTGCTTATCTCTTTCAATCCTTGCCAGGAACCCCTTTACTGAGGTACCATAAACCTTCAGGATACAGATAAGAAATGGGACTCAGAGTTTAGTTCTCAGAAAGCCTTATCAAGAGGCAGTAAAGGCAGGGGTCAAATGCACGGTCACCAGCTGCAGGGCCCGTGTTCCTCACTGTCCCACTGTCTAGGTGCCTCCTGGCTAGACAGTCTAAGACCTAGACATATATTTTGGGAAGGTAATTATAATTTCATAAATGACACTATGCATCAGTGACCACCAAAAGAATGGAACTGTCAAGAGATTATACTATAGTTAATACAGCTGAGGAATACATAACTTTTAAAAATTGAAGCAAAGTAATTTTTGTTCAAAAATCCTTATTAATTTTAACGGTAGAATACATGTATTGACTTTACGTAGTGCTGCCACCGCATAGCCCCAAACAGGCAACAAACAAGAAGATGAAGGAAGCCAAGCTTTCTCCAGTGCTAAGGTTTCAAGGACTTCTTTCTTATCTCAGCCTTTCCTCATGTTCCGTATGGAATAGACTCATACGACCCTCTTAAGTTACTAAGCTTCTTGTGGAGTTTGTTTTGAAAATTATTTATCCAGAAGAAAATTGGCCTGTTAGAAAGTTCATGTAATAACCCAAGGCCTTCCTCCCCCTCTGTGAGGAAGCTCTTTGTCACACTCTACTGAAGGCAAGGACCAAGCAGAGAGCAATTCTATGAGCAATTAGGGAAGGGCTCAAGGGCCCAGTGCAAAAGCACTGGCTCAAGGTTCACAGACAGGTCACAAGTAGGACTTTTTTCTTCTTTCCTTTTCTCTTTCTCTCTTTCCTCCCCTTCTTCCTCTCCCTCTCCCTCTCTTAAGACAAAAAAGATCCGGTAGTATTAAGAACTACCACCACCACAACATAAAGAACAATACCATCACGCATTCTTTTTTTTTTTTTTTTTTTTTTTTACAAACACTATAGCTGAGGATGACCTTGAACTCCTCCTGACCCAGGCCTTCAGTTCCGCTCCCTTTTCCAAAGGTGGTTTGATTCGTTTCAAATAGAACGATGTGGTGAAGTGGGCTCAAACATTACAAATACCAGGCCCTGGACATTGTGCAATACCTTAAACTTGAGGCATCTGGAAGCCAGAAACTCTAGGTGCACAACATAGGGTCTTAAAACACAAATTTTGTTTTTGAAGAAGGTAAACTCTTGGGGTTTTACCGAGTTCTCTGTTTGCTTTATAGCCGCTGTCAGCTGCTTGGTCTTCCTTAAGACATTTTTAAAAGGGGAGTTAAAGTTAAAACAGTAAGACTAGTGGGGGACTCTGGTTGGCCCAGGCATGGCAAACACAGTTCTGGCAGGCCTTTGTCCTCCGACAACCCCCCTGGCCCTCCCACAGCCCCATTCACTCTGTCTTGCTAAAAATTGTTAGATTACATTCCTGAAGGTAGCCACTAAAGTCTATTCCCTTATTTGGACACATCTTCCTCCTGAAGCTGACAGCCAAGCTCCAGCAATCAAAGTATTGAAGTCCAGCAATCAAAAGCCTGCTTTGGTCATTTAATTAACATGCCTAATTAAAATTACGCATCTCATCCCAACACGAGGTTTTCCCTTTTCCCTTTATAAATTGCCATTTTCCTATGTGCCATGTCTGCCTCAGTCTTCGGCAGTTCTTTTTTCCACCCCAGGACAAACACCCCTCCCCGTCTCTTGCCTTGTCTCCCCCCTCCCTTGTTCCCACCCCTTCTCCTTTTCCCTCTATCTCCTGTCTTTGTCTCTTATTCGATGACCTTTGTCGCTCTGGGGCAACTGCATCTCTTCTGTGCTGAGAACTTGGGTCTTGGGGTGTCCTGAGCTGCCTTTCATAGGTCCCATAGACCTCCTCATACAAAACTCACAGGCTATTGCCATTGCTCTTGGTCACCCCCTAGAACTTGACACTAAGAGCCCATTGTTGAAGATATCACACACTTGAGTCACAGAACACGGAGAAATCAAGCGGTCCTGAGCAGGAAGCTCGATTTCTATTGGCTAGGGTTTTGTTTGTTTGTTTGTTTTTGTTTTTTCCAGACAGGGTTTCTCT
>NC_034608.1:73014192-73027380 GCF_900095145.1 Mus pahari
TTCTCTCTCTCTCTCTCTCTCTCTCTCTCTCAAAAAAAACTGTATGGAAACTTTAAAACTTTATTCATTGTTTAATTCTTAGCTCTACTAATATCAGCATTATACTTTCACATAAATTCATTAGTTAGAAGTAAAATTCAAGGAGATGCAAATCTGATTTAAAAAATTAATGTAACATTTCAATTAGAAATCTCAATGTGAGTTCATGAGAAAAAGAACCAAACACAATTCCTTGCTCTGTACACTGGAAAGGTCCCGAAGCAACAGAACACATAGAAAAGGCGTGCCCAGCCACACTCAAGATCTCAGTTGCTAAGTGGAACTGGTCTCCTTTGGGCAATTTTAGGTCAGAAGCAGAAAATCTTAAGGGAAGGAGGTCTGGCTGATGGAGAGAAAATGGCCCTGACACCTCTGGATGGAGAGCTCTAGTAGAAGTGTGGTAGCTAACGGAAGAATTAAGTAGTTAATGTGACTTTTCTGAAGTAATTGTAACTCACTTATATTTGGTGAGGGAATGCTGCCCTTCACAAAAGGCCAGCTAACTGAGGTCGTCAGAACAATATGGTCTGATGGGAACTTAAGAACATTTTTCTTTAAAAAGCTCACAGGGGAAAAAAATAACACTGAAACAAGCTTCCCAGGTGACTCTGATGACCAATTAGCTTGTCAAATTTCAGGCTGCCAGGGTGTTTATGAGAGACAAGTTTATTCCAAATGTGAAATAAAGGAACTCCTAAATAAAACATGCATGATAAAATGGGCTATTCAGCTATTTTTAAATAAAAAAAACCCCAACATTTTAATTATTAGACTGAGTTACATTATAGTTACAGAGTGGTTTTATATGAAAAGTATTGTATATAACTCAAGCTATACAAATAAAAAACTTACTCATCAACTACTACCTATTCGTTAAGTATACTGAACATTTGATATGTTAGGACAAAGCAGGGGACGGTGGCTCAGTGGTTTGGAGAGCATTTCTACTCTTGCGGAGGACCCGAGTTAGGCTCTCAGCACCCACACAAGTGGTTCACAAGTGCTGTAACTCTAGCTACGGGAGGCTGGACACCCTCTTTTGGCCTTGGCGGCACCCACATTCATGTGCACGTACCCAAATACAGACAGACACTAACACATAATTAAAAAGAAAAGTTAAAAAAAAATGAACAAGTCAGGATATGGTGTTTAAAAGGTATGGGAAGTCTCATGTATTTAAAACATAATGAACATGGCTCTATGCAGAACAGACTCAGTGGTCTGAGTGTCTGGTGATTACTGTCATCAGTATTAATAGCAGTAATTCTCAAAGTTGCTCATTACCTTTTAAAGGGCTCATCTTTTATTAAAGCACAGCGATTGCTTATCCTTTGGAAATTAAGTAGGGGTACTTCTGAGAACTGACTTGGAGAAGTGATAAGGTTAAGTTTTGGGGTTTGTTTTTAAAAGAATAAACCTGCAGAAAAAAAAAAAACTATACTGTTTTCAAAATAAATCCACGAGCTGAGACTAGCAGATTTTCACCACCAACAAAGTACTTCTGTGGCCTTAGCAACAATTTTATTTACAACAGTGATGGGGACAGAAGGCAGAAGGGGACTAACTTTGGCTCTAAAGTGGCTGTCACAGATCCTTGCTCCACTGTGACACCATTGTTTAGTGGTGTCATCCCAGGTAGTTGGGGCAATAGTGTGTCCAACTCTGTAGAGCCATCAAAGGCACTGATTGACTGGGTGCACGTGTTTACAAGTCTAAGGAAGCATCTAGAACATAGTCTGTCTTCCCTGCTTTAAGCCCATAATTTCACAGAATTGCTGTCCTTAAACCAATATCACAGCTAACTCTGGGGGAACAGATTTATGTGGAGATCCTTTGGTCCACAGACCCTGCATCTTGGGATGCTGGGCAGCAGCTGCACTCTAGGAACCGTGATGGCTCCTGGAGGGGAGATAACTGTGCACAGGAAGCCAAAGTCAGCACTGAGCATCTTACAGCGCCCTTGAGGGCTTATGTTACGGCTTTCGAATCTAACATGGGTTTCTATTTTGTATGCTTTTATCTTCCTATTAATTCATCTTTATTGTATTATGTAAAGATATTGGCTTGTGACTGAAAGGAAATAAAAATGAAACACACACACACACACACACACACACACACACACACAAAGGGGGGGGGAGAACATGGTGCTTTTACTGCTATTGGATGAAACCACTGTAGAATAAGTCGTGAGAACAAAGTTTCTGGCTCCTTTTATAAGCCACACTATAATGTAAGTACATCTCTCTTTAGATCAGTCCCTCTGAACAGAAGGAATTGAAGTGCGGGAGAGGCTAAATAAAGCTGAATTATGTAGTACTTAGGTAACTGTAATTACTTTAAGGTTTTGCCTGTGTGTTATACTACACATCACAGCAACTTAACATTGAACTCAGAGTGGATCTTAACAACGGGTCAAATCTACCTTTAAAAAACTTTTTAAAGAAAGTCTAAGTATTTATTTAATAACTATCTTATATAGCTGATGTTGAAATCTTAATGTTTGCAGAATATCATAGAGCATTTTCTAAGTTTAAAGGGTTTAGCTCAGTGACAACTCATAAGCTTAGCTTGCTGGAGACTCTGGGTTATAGCCCTGGTACATAAAAGAAAAAGAACTCAAGTCTAATAATTAAACAATCATAGAACATAGTTATCTACTGATGGTTAATCCATTAGTCTTAAAGAAAAAAGACAAACTCTGATTTTACTTCATTTACTAATTAGTTTCTAACCAAAGGACTGATTTAATTATCTCAGTACTAGTATGGTTAATAGCTCTGTTCTATTTGAAAACTTTATCTTAGCACTGGCTAATTATTCTATCCATGCTAATGTTTCCTGAGCTAGTGAATAACATAATAAAAGAAAGGGCTATCCCCGTCTAGTTCCTGCTATATCTTTAGCACTGAGCAGACAGTGTTGAAAATAAATAAAATACAAAACAACTGAAATGACCTGGCATTCACTGGTAGTGGGGGCTGATTGAAGAGAGCCAGGCTCATATATCACAGTGTATAGGGCATACTCTCCTAGTCCAGGGAAGAAACTGGGAACTGCGGTTGTATGCATGCATGCAAGTGCATGCATTCCCGCATGAGTGTGGGTATGTGAGTGTACGCTTGTGCATGTACAAAGGCTGTTGGATAACAGCTGCACTGGCCAACTGTCAACACTGAAATGAACACGTATGCTTGTGTCTAAGACTTTTTAATATTTATTCTAAAATTAACTGAGAAGAAATCGTATTTCCTTGTTGTTATTGAGACAACACAGTTAATTTCTCTATACTCAACATAATGTGACTAGTAATGGTCAAACTACAGAACTCTCTAATTGTGAGAGTTCCCCAGCTGTTCCTTCTTTCTAGTGCACGGGGATGGGATAAACCGTGTGTGTGTGTGTGTGTGTGTGTGTGTGTGTGCGCGTGTGTGTGCGTGTGTGTGCGCGCGCGCGCACGCGCGCGCGTGTGTGTGTGTGTGTGTGTGTGTGTGTGTGCGCACGCGCGCTAGCTTGTTTTCACACATAATAACAATTTCTAGAACCCTTCTGAGAAAGTCTCTGCTTTTCAGAGACCTTTGTCCCTAGCTCTCACCCCTATTCACCTTTATTCCAGTAGAATAGTAAAAAAAATTGGTTTTCAGCCAGCTTGGGGGGCCTGAGTGAAGCTTATTATTTTGAGCATCAGGAGCTGGTCATCACCGAGAAGTGAAATGGCGTCTGCCTTACACGAAGCAACGGCATAAGATTTAAGGTGAGTGGGGTTTTCGTACTATCATTTCAATTCTTAAAGCAATTCCACTCAACTAATGAACAGCATAAGATCCTGGAATTTAATCTGTCTTGCCTGTCTCCAGACGCCAAGAGGAAATTTAATGAAGGGATATGGTTACAAAAATTAAAGTTATTAAGAAACCCAATCAGAGTCGTCTTTGGAGTCTGATGATTTATGGCACTATTTTATGAACACCTGTCAGCATCCTCAGCATTTTTTACTTTCCTTTGAGACTCTCTTATAAAAGCATCATCTACAAATTAAGTTTATCAAGCCACCCTTTAATAACTTACAGAAGACTTTATCTTGGCTCCTCCAAACCTCCACAGAAGTTGGTAATACTCAACTTCATATTTCTGTATCTCTTAAAGCATGTTTAAGGAAAATCATAGACAGCAAAATCACCCCTTGCACTCAAAAAACCACCACTCCTTTTAGACGCACAGTCACTAAGTCCAGTTGAAGTAAGAGTGCTTTGTGTATTTGTGGGTGGGTTAACAGAAGTTCAGTTTAAGCTGTTTGGGATGCTCCCTACAAAGCTAAGACTTCGGGAGGCTGAGGTGGGAGAAGGTTACATATCCCAGTCCATCCTGAGCTACACAGCAAGACCCTACCTCAAGCAAATTAAAAATATACAAACTAAAATACCCTTTTCATGTCGACTCTGTCTCTCACAGGTATGAAAAATGGACAAGTTATTAATAGGACAAATTTATAACTTTTACCACGTGAAGTGAAAGTTACATTTTGTGACAAGGGATGGTAAGATACTACATTACTTTCATGGCTGTAACTGGATACCTAACAGAAGCAACTTAAGACAGGGGAGGGTTTCAGGGGACATAAAGGCATGGCAGGTGTGGCCCCAGGGCTTGATCTGTGTTAGCAGAGGCTTTCAATAGTGGCCTTTTGCATCTCGACGGAAGCAGAGAGCTCAGAGCAGATACCACCTTCAAGACACACCTTCACTGAGCCCTTGCGGTTAACTTGGCCCTAGTCCTAAAGGTCCCACAACTTCCCAAATGAGTAGCACCAGCTAAGGGTTAAGTGTTTACGCACAGAACGCTATGGGGGTACTTTTCATACTCAGATCATAACCGATGGCTAATTTCTGCTTTAAGAACTATTTCTCACTGTAGTAACAGGTTACTATACCAATCTATCTTCACTGGCACACTTGTCCAGACTAAAGACTCACATATGTAAAAAAGGGTAATGAATCTAGGATTTACCTATGACTTACAAAACTAATTCATGAGAGTGTCACCTGGTATGTACACAATTTACACAATTTGTACGGATTGATTTTTCCTTAATGGCACAGTTCTGTTAACTGGGCTCACTAGCCATGTCTTTTTTTTTTTTTTTTTTTTTTTTGCATTCTCAGAGTAAGTAGTTAACAGCTATGAAACTGTGGGCTGTATGCAAATACATAACAAAAACTGTATATAAGACCAGGAGGCATAGGAACCTCAATTCAGAAACCCTCACACCAAACCCCTATCACAAGTTTGCCAAATCGAGGATCCAAATACCAAGAGCTTACCAGTGAACCATGCTAGTAGGCTCTTGTACATATAATGATCTCACGAAAATCTTATTGAGAACTACACTTTTTATCTATGAAAGCAGAGAAGCTTGGCAGATCAAATACACTGTCTAGGTTAATGTAATTCATAATGGGAAAGCCAGGATTCGGACACAGACATCTTTGATCTCAAAAGCCTTTCTGCAATCTCCACAAGGAAGGGTAACGGACTTAAGGATTTTCAAGCATGTTGTGTTTTGTATGAACCATTCATTTCTACTTTGAAATGCTTGAAGAGCTGCAAGTTTTAAGTTTAGCTTTGCACTTTTTAGGAAGGCTGTGTCTCTCAAGTCACTAAGTAGTTGGAATATGTTAAGAGGAGAGGACACACTGTATAGATAGCATTATAGTGTGCTTTGAAACCATTTCCTAAGAGCTAAATGTTTGTAAGAATGGCGCTAATGTCATCCAGTCCAACACTAGCCACTAGAACAATTTCAAAACAATACTGACTTTTATATGAAACTTGAAAAGCTTCCATGAACCACATGAGGCTCTGTATTGTGAACTCAGTCTCCAGGTCAGCAATGGACAGTCCCAAATTAGTCCAGTTGCTCATAAGCTTTGAAAGGGAGGGAACAGTAAGCAATGGCAGGGAGTTCATTCGGAACCTTCTAAGTGGCTGGATTTGCCCCCCTTCATCTTCCTTTGTGCGTGCATACATCTCTAGCATCACTGGCCCTGGAATTAGAAGCAACCAAGGCCACAGCACCTGCTCCTCAGCTTGGATTCCAGTGGGGTGAAAAGGAGTCAGATTATCCTAGGGTTGCACAAAGGAATGGGTCCACACGCCAAAACCACAACTTGGCTACACAACCTGGCACCGGGCCATCACCAAGGCAGTGGGTGTATTCCTGAAATACAAGCACAGGCTGTGTGCCAGGATGGGCTGATAACCACCCCTGCTGTTTCAGAGGTATTGAATAACATTGTAGAAAATGCTGTCCAACTACTGGACGTAGAAAGAGTCTGATTTTAAAAAGAAATCCATAAAGCTGTTAAGTCTGGGAGCAAAACAAAGATGGGGATGACAGGTTTTCCATCAAAGCATTCTATAAACTCTGTGCCAAATTCCCAGTAACCTGACTCCCCGGCTTGGGAGCCTAGATCCAGACCAGAGGGTGGAATGGAACAGCTTGGTTGGTGTCCACTGTATGTAGGCTCCAAGCTCCCTGGGGCTAAGCTGAGTCTTTCAATTATTTCCCGTACAAAAAGAGACTTCTTAAAATTTAGTGTTCTCTTAGGACTCTTAGTCCCCAGAGGCTTGATTTGATCACAGTGAGAGCTTGACCTTTCTTCTTGAACACACTTCATGTCTCAAGGGGCAGGCGAGTTAAGAGATAAGAGACTGGAAGCCACGGTGACCTTAACAAAGTGATCTCCACTAAACCACAAGTTAATGACTTCTCAAAACAAAGCCGAGGCTATCCAAATCCAAGGGCTGAAATACTCATCACACTACAGACACTAAGAGTTGTAAGAGTTTTAAAGCACATCTGTAATCCTAGTACTTGGGTCAGAAGCAGGAGGATCAAAATGTCAGGGTCAGCCTCAGCTATAAATAAAATTTAAGGCCAGCTTGGGCTATATGACATCCTGTCTCAACACACACACACACACACACACACACACACACACACACACACACACACCAAAAAAACAAAAAAACAAACAAAAAAACAAACAAAAAACAAAAACCAAACAAATCCAGAGACATACTGACCCTTGTTTTCCAAAGTATAAATTCTTGGGTTTACCAAGTTTATCTGAAGCAACAAAAAAGTCCCTGCATTAACTTTATGATATCACACGTACATTAGATTGCAGGATTTTTTTTCAGACACAAATAGCGTCCATTTAAGTTTATCTAAAAGCCCTCAGTCTAAAATCAAATGTGCTAGAAAAATTACAAGGAATCCTTTCAAGTAATAATGGGAAAAGGTATTCATTTAATCTCCCCTGGATTAAAAAAAAAAATAAGATTTTTAAAGTTAAAGTTGGGACAAGCATACCAGACAGCAAATGAATGGATACACTATGATGTATGCTTGCCAGGTTTTCAATATTTACCTGCAGTAGTATTTTTGTAATTTAATCTTTACTTTCATAAGACTGAATTTTTATAGCATTTTTAGTTCACCTTCAGAATTATTCAGAAATAATTGCCGTATAGTCGTCAAATTACAGTTTTCAGGATCTGTGCAAATAGTATCCCTTGATCATAAAGCACAATACATAATAAAGATATCTCTCTGGGACCCCTGTAGACAATGAATGTCACC
Source organism: Mus pahari (assembly GCF_900095145.1). Lineage (NCBI taxonomy): Eukaryota > Metazoa > Chordata > Mammalia > Rodentia > Muridae > Mus > Mus pahari. The sequence continues at coordinate 73,021,877 of NC_034608.1, forward strand.
ATTCATACAGTGCACCACAGCTCAGAGGCCAGAAGGGTCATTATCTTGTTGCTCAAGCTCTTCCACAAACATTAATACAGAAATAATTCCCTTTTTCTTGCATACTTTCAGCCTCTGTCTTGACTAGCAATTACTTAATCCCAACAACCATCAGGATAAAGTACCTTTTAAGAACCTCGGGCTCAAAGGGAGTAGGCCTTCACCAGGCAACCTTGACAGCACAGAGCTGAGTAGAGGTTCATCAATTTTAATTGCACAATGAAAACATTGTCCAGTTCTCCATGTTGTAGAAACCCCCAACCACAAAATTATTTTTGTTGCCGGTTCATAACTGTAATTTTCCTACTGTTATGAATTGTAATATAAATATCTGTGTTTTCCAATGGTCTTAGGTGACCCCTATGACAGGATCATTTGACCCCCCCAAAGAAGTCATAACCCACAGGTAGAGAGAGAACCACTGGTCTAGATGGTCCAACCCAAAACTTCTTGTAGTGGGTTGGCCTGATGCTGCTTGTATTCTAATGCAAAAATGTTTTTTCTCAAGACCTGGTCGCCCCAAAGATGAGAGGAGAGAGAGAGAGAGAGAGAGAGAGAGAGAGAGAGAGAGAGAGAGAGAGAGAGAGAAAGAGACAGAAAAAGAGAGAGAGAATAAACACAACAATATTGACCCAAGTTATCTTGACCCTAAGCTATTTCTGATTGGTAAATAATGGGGTATTGTTTTCCTTTTTCTTTTGGTTTTCGTTTTGTTTTTCTGAGACAGGGTTTCTTTGTGCAACCTTGGTTGGTCTTGCACTCAGAAATCTGCCTGCCTCTGTCTCCTGAGTGCTGGGGTTAAAGAAGTGTGCTACCACCACCTCATGATACGGTATTTTCTTTCTTTCTTTCTTTCTTTCTTTCTTTCTTTCTTTCTTTCTTTCTTTCTTTCTTTCTTTCTTTCTTTTCTTTCTTTCTCTCTCTCTCTTTTTCTTTCTTTTGTTTTGTTTTGTTTTGTTTTTTTGAGACAGGGTTTCTCTGTATAGCCCTGGATGTCCTGGAACTCACTTTGTAGACCAGGCTGGCCTCAAACTCAGAAATCTGCCTGCCTCTGCCTCCCAAGTGCTGGGATTAAAGGCTTGCGCGCCACCACTGCCCGGCGATACAGTATTTCTTAAGCAGTTTCCCAAAAGCACTGGTCTGTCAGGCAGGTAGGACAAGGGACCAAATCAAGACAATGGAGGTACCCAGAAATATCCACCCAGCCATAATCACCACAGTGAGACTTCTGTGAAAGCCTCGGCACTGCTTTTGTGCGGGGTTGCATGTGCTGGCACATTTAATTTTCTTAGACTCGAAGGATGAAACCTGAAAAACATTCTTGCTCCTAACCCTAGTTGCAGAAACAATTGCACACATTCTTAGCCTGGCTTTCTTATTCTGGGTTAGAAACAGCTGTGGTAAAATGAAAATCACAGTAGATGGAGGGCCAACATCTGAGTCACTAATCTCCAGTATGAAAACTGGAGGTGTTGCGTCATATTAAAGATGAAGAAGCCGAACGATCTACGTAGTTTTTAATGAAGAGATTCTTGTCTGAATGGCCAGTGCACTTTTTCTCACAATGCACATGCCCTTGCTCCAACAGAGAGTTGTACGTAAGTGAATTTGGGAGGTGAGGTTCAAAGTTGGAAGCAGTAGGAGAGATGCAATACACTCAGGCAGTGAGGTGACCTCACCCGTGGCTGGTGCGCCAGATGTGCTGTCTCTGTCACTCACCGCACATAATACTTCAAACAGGAAAGGATGTAAAATCACCCACCCAGGAATCACTGACTGTGTGATGTACGATGGGATACAGTGAGGGCAATAAAATGCTCACAGTTTTACCTGGCTTTTAAGAAAATCTCAGTGTGGATGCCAGAAAAACTGAAATTACACTTATGACCAGAACTTATTTTGGTTTTCTACTAGATAGTACTGAAACATAATTACAGAGACCATTGACTATTTAACATTTAACATTTCTATTGAAGAATCAAAAAGGATGAAAACTAATACAGCCTTTACATGAGAATAAATAAATAAATAAAATAAATAAGCGAATGCGGTTTCCATTCTGCTTGGCTGCCACTAGATACAGTACAGATGGTGACCATTTTTAACAGAGCTCTAAGTATGTTTATGAAACAGCTAGCTGAGGTGAGCTGCTGAGCACTGAAATTCTATCTACCTCAAACACTGGCTGTGTGCCCACGGAGGATCCAGAGCGCGGGTTTCCTGGCATGGATCCTGCTAGAAAACAAGTAATCATTCTTCTGGCTCGAACCTGTCATAAAAGAACTTCAATGTTTCTCCATAAGCATAATTAAATAAGTATTCCTTCAATTGCTAGGTCCCTACCTCCAGTCTGGGCCAGAGGTCCCAAGAGGCCAGAAACCTTCAGGGCTGATAAGAGAAAGCCAAGGACGGAACGGAATAGCAAAGGGGACAGGACACAGGGTGTGACAAATGGTCTGGGCCTGTTACACATGGCCGGGTCAGATTGCCTGAGATACTGGGATCCACTTGGGTGAGTTGGAGGCACTGGCAGGTGTCTCACATGCTGGTTGATAGTGAGAGTGAAATCTAGCCGTTGGCACCAAGTAACTGCATGCAACAGCCAGTGGAGATAGGTGGTGTTGACAGAATCAGCATGCATTGTTATGTTCAAATCTGGATCTGCAAACTGGTGAGAATAAAAGCTGGGTGCTAGAGGTGGCGGTTGTCATAACACAAGGGCTTGTTCCTAGTGTCCAGGTGGAGAAACATCCTGGAGAGTAACTAAGAGATGGAGATCAATAGTCCTGGGCAAACGCCTACTGCAGTGGTTCTCAACCGCTGAGTCCAGACCCCTTTGGGGATTGAAGGATATTTTCACGGGCTTTGCGTACCAGATATACTGCAAATCAGACATTTACATTGCAATTGATAGCAGTAGCAAGATTACAGTAATGAAATAGCAATGGAAGTAATGTTACAGTTGGGGGTCAGTACAGCACGAGGAACTGTATTAAAGGGTCGCAGCATTAGGAGGGGTGGGAAGCATCATGCGACTGCACACTCCCACAGATGTCAGCAGGGAAGAGAAAAAATCACAGCATCAATGAGAAGATTTTGAGACAGAAGAACAATGATGGGGGAAGGTGGAGACCTGCCTCTCAAATACCAAAGTGAATTCTGAATCTACAGTATTAAAATAGAGAGCGACCCATGGAAGGTTCACTTTGCTTTAAGAACACAAACACATAGAGAGCAAAGGGCTGGAAGAAGATATTCTGTGCATATGGAAACCAAAAGACAGCAAGGGTGTTTATACTTGAATCTGATAAAATTTAAGCAAAAATCTGAAGGATGAGACAAAGAATGGTGATAATCAATTCATAAAGAGGCTATAATTATAAATGTGTAAGCACCTACGTACATAAAGCAAGCAATAGATTTGCAGGGAGATAGATTTAAAAAAAGATTCTGTAGCAATGATAGCATTATGGTTTAAGTCAGAAATAGCCACAACAGGCTCCAAACCTGACCACCTTCCCCTGATTTGTTTAAACGGATGCCATTGTTTTAGAGACACCAAACCCTCAGGAGGTAGGAGCTAGCTGACCCAGGCAAGCCCCTGGGAGCCCACCTCTGCTGCTCAGTTCTGGTTACTCTTTCTCTGTAGCCCCTCTGCCTGAAAGGAACTGAAGCCCCGAACCTATAAAACCATGAGCCAAAATACTGTCTTGCTACAAAGTGACAGGAGACATTTCTATCTAGTTGAGAAAGCAAAACACCTCAGGGGCTGCCACAGAGTCAAAACAGGCACAGGGACTTAGTCGATGAAATGCAGACCTAGTATTCAACAGGCTCCCCCAGGCTCAGTCACAGATATCATCAAAGGGAGGCCCAACTCACTGTCAGGCTGGGCCATCAAACAAACACTATAAACTAAGAAACGAAATCTGTTTGAGCTGTAAGGCTTTCTAATGGAAGCAGAACCTTAACTAGATAAGGAAAATGTAGTTGCTTCTATTCTATTGCTAATTATGTCCTCCCCCCACCCCCCATCCCCAAATACTGCTTACAGGAAAGTCTGCATGGAGCTTCTGGGAAGCTGCCCCAAATAGGCTCTGATTGGTAAATAAAAATGCCAACAGCCAATAGCTGGGAAGGACAGACAGGCAGGTTTTGGAATTTCTGGGGCTTGGGACAGTGAGTGGAAGGAAGGAGGGGATCCGCCATGCCTGGAAAGTGTGGAGGAGAAGAGACACACCACGCCTGAGGAGAGTGCAGGACAGAGAGGCATGGCCGCCATGCAACAGAGTCCGGAGAGGGCAGCCCTCCAGGTCCAGGGCAGCCAAGGTAGAACACAGGGTTTAGTAAGTAATAACTCGGGACGACTGGCAGGAGGTGGACTAATCGCATGGAGGTTAGACAGGACCCAGCTACTGAGCTGTATAAAGCTAATCAAAATATAAAGGTGTGTGTGTTTGTGTGTGTGTCTTTCTTTTGAGGATATAAAGCAAGTCCATGAAACTGCCTCCAGGTTTTATTTATTAATTATTTAATTCAAAAAGAAAAAAAGAATAAAATTAGTGATTCAGAAACGGCAGCAGCATAAGGCAAGTGAGATCCGCGCTCTCGCCCTGTCTCAGTCTGCTGTTGTTCAGTTCTATGACCTTTGTGACCTTTACAGACACCAGCTTCACTCACTTCTTCCTGATCCTGGTTTCTGCCTTCTACAGTGCCTGGTGTAGAGCTTGACACACACTTCTCATCTTCGAACACTCTTATTTACCCAGAAGCTAGACACTGGGAAAGATCCAGAGAAATCAATTCAACTACAAGTTGCTTTCCCATTTTTCCGAAAGTACACATGAGCTTCCCTTTGGCAAAATAAAAATAATATACAATATCAAGATTGTTCTGAAACGGCCATAGTCACAAAACAAAACAAAACAACTCAGTGTTATCTCTTTTCTAGCCAAGCACGGCTACAATTCGTATGCAGAATCTGCTGGGCTTCATGGGGGGGCGATTTTTCTGTACTCAAAAGTACAATCCAGCCAGGAGATGGTGGCGGCACATGACTTTAATCCCATCACTCCAGAGGCAAAGGCATGTGGATCTCTGAGTTCGAGGCCAGCCTGGTCTACAGAGTGAGTTCTAGGGCATCCACAGCTGGATACCCTGTCTTGGAAAAAAAAAAAATGTACAATGCAGGCATGAAGTAATGACACTGTTCTCAAAGTCTGGTAAGACTCACAGAGATTGAAAGCTCCTTGCCTGCCTGCCTTCCTTCCTTCTTTCCTTTCCTTTCCTTTCCTTTCCTTTCCTTTCCTTTCCTTTCCTTTCCTTTCCTTTCCTTTCCTTTCCTTTCCTTTCCTTTTTCCTTTCCTTTCCTTTTTCCTTTCCTTTTTCCTTTCCTTTTTCCTTTCCTTTTTCCTTTCCTTTCCTTTCCTTTCCCTGCTTGTGGACGTTGTACATCGTGGTGCGNA
>NC_034608.1:73027386-73051519 GCF_900095145.1 Mus pahari
TNCGCACCACGATGTACAACGTCCACAAGCAGTTTTTTTTTGAGACAGGGTTTCCTCTGTGTAGCCCTCGCTGTCCTGGAACTCACTCTGTAGAACAGGCTGGCCTCGAACTCAGAAATCTGCCTGCCTCTGCCTCTCAAGTGCTGGGATTAAAGGCGTGTGCAGGAAATGTAACACTAAGAATATCCTAATGAGGGCCGGAGAGATGGCTCAGTGGTTAAGAGCACTGACTGCTCTTCTAAAGGTCCTGAGTTCAATTCCCAGCAACCACATGGTGGCTCACAACCGTCTGTAATGAGATCTGATGTCCTCTTATGGTGTGTCTGAAGACAGCTACAGTGTACTTACATATAATAAATAAATAAATCTTAAAAAAAACAAAAACAAAAACAAAAAAAACAGTCTCCTAATCAGAGGTGATCTATGGCTACTTGTGGGGTTCTTGAAAATCTGGTTGAAACAGTCTTAGTTTCCTCCAATCCAATTAGCACAGTAAGTTGTAGGACACAATCAACAGTTATAGAATAAAGTTTCTTCCTCCCCCCCAGACTGTCCTCTCTGGTTTCACGTATTGGTCACCTGCTGTAAATGAGAGCTGGCATTTTCATTAATGTTAATACAGAATTAATACTGAGGCCCACAGACTGAAGATATACAGATGTGGCTCAAAGTAGAAATAGCATATAACCTAGTTTTCTTTGCTTAAAATAGATTATATTCTAGTCATACAAATAGCTGTGAACCCTTTCAAGGCACTTAAAATTTTCGTTTTTATCTTCTACAGACAGCAAAATGCACTGGGAGAGCAAGTTCAGTGAGATTTGAATTTGTATTCATAGCTGGATCTTTTATTCCCCAGCTGTGTGACTTTGACCAAGTCTGTTAAGTAGTCGATTTATTAACCTAATATCTCATTATACAGAGAAGGGTATGATGTGACTACATCTAAAAACTCAGAGCATAATAAATATAAATTTCAAAATTCTGGGCTCAAAAGAAACTCGGGGCTGCCAAATGTCTTGTAGAGGTTGAGGAGGAAGATGCCTAGTCTGTACAAAGCCCCAGTGTGGATAGTATACACAGGGTAGAAAGATTCTAAGGGGTCTCAAAAAGACCTAAATTTGAGATGAAAATCTTAACTTCACAGACAGTGAAAACAAAGTAGAAACCAAACAGTCATCAATGAAACCACTGCAAATCTAATCTGAACAGAATTATGTGAGAGGAATACGATCACCAGTCTTGAACGTTTAGGGGAAGCATGCGCTAGCTGCCGGTGTGCAAACAGCCAGCAGGCGCTTTACAGGACACAGGAGCTCCTCCATACACATCCCGTCTTTCCTTCCCACGTTAAGTTAAGTTTAGGTTGGAGCTCAAAAGTAGACTTTGATACCTGCTGTTCTAAGCCCGTGTCATCCAAGTTTTTAGTCTGGTCTCACTGAAATAAAAAACAACAGACAGAACACAATCAATGATACCAAATTCCAGGACTATAGATAGAATCTTGGTACTAAAAAAAAACTTGGTACTGGGAAAAACTACATCTTGCAAAAATATACTTGCTGCCAGCCTTCGTGAGAGCGTACCTACCTCCCACTCCTTAGCATAGCCTGGACACCAGAGAGGCCCAGAGTTTCAGAAAGACAAATAAAACAGCTATTAGCAAGCTGTGGAGAGCATGTGCTAGCCAGCGAACCAGAATAACACAGTCTTGCACATAGCGTTCTAAAATAATCTGAAGGAGGCTGTCGGTTCTCTGATATTAGTGCACTAATTGGATACTTGTCTACTTCTGAAGAGCGAGCCCATAGGTTTAAGGAGGCAGTGTCTGAGGACAAGGCCGCCTTTGAACTTGGCATGAGATGGGGCATACACAGATGACTGAAGATGGTTCTCAACGGATTCATCTGAGTAGCCCTCTTTCTGCTTCAAACAATGTAGAGGAGATGCCGCTCTCTTAATAGAAAGACCTGACATTTCCATTCTCTTGGCATAAAATTGTCGAGTGCAAAAGGTGACTGACTTTCAAAAGAATGCAATTAGCTTAATTCCAGAGGGCTGCTGCAGAAGCTACGAGAATAAGCGGCCAGCTAAAGCAAGCACACTGACAACCATGTTACTAAGTCCTGTGACTTTATAAACTCTCCTTTGTCTAAAGGTTGAGCGAGGAATAGATTCTTTAAGAGCATTTGTAGCAAGTGACATCATCTTGTTCTCTACAAGATTGGGAGGTCTCTAAGAATCGGAAACCAATAATGTATGAAAACAATTTCAGGTAATCTGACCTCTGGTCATGGAACATGGCAAAACTCTCAGAGTCCTAGGGCACTGCTGTGGTGTTCCAGGACCAGCCAGGTCTGTGGCTCTCATCTAGTGGAACCCAGAAGGTAGGCACTGTGAAGCTGACTTACAGCCTCCTGCATTCAGTTCTATTGACACCACCATCACCACCCAGAGAAAAAGACAGCTAGCCTTAGTTATCCTTAAGAACCTGTTTTCCCCTTGGAGGGTGGAAGCTAAAGAACAGCTGAAGTTCATGGGTAGAAAAGAGATGAAGTATGTTTCAGCCTTGTCTTTGTTTGTCTATGGCTGCTGACATAAGAAGAAATGATGAACGATGTCAGCCAGCTGCAGTCCCATTCGCAAAAGAAGACGACACTGGCGCACCTAAACTGAGCTGTGGCACTAGGTAAATGATTAATGTGGAGAGCACTGTGCCGACTATAAGGAATATGAGAGGAATTATTACCACCCTGATCACCTCCATTCTTTAGACAATAGCTTCCATGCCTAAGTTCTATTCTAAGAGCTTAGCATACATATATTAATAATCCAACAGTGTTGCTTAATGTTCATGCACAAAGGGTAAATAATTTGCCCCAGGTTATAAAACAAATAAACGGCAGATCTGATTTTGAACTTATACTGTCTTTAAACTTTAAATACTGTGCACTGTACCACCTGTAAAAGCTAAGTCTGGTTCTCCCTCTTAGCCCCATGCTCCCAGAAATAAGGAACAAATACCTTGGCCCTATAGCCGATTCTGACTAGATCATGGCTTACATAACTCAATTATTTTAACCTCCATTCTGCCACATGGCTGCTTTATGTGTGCTCAGGAACCAATCGTCCATCTCATCACACCCCCAGGGAGAATCCTGGAGCCTTGCTTTCTCCCCAAATCCTTTCTGCCTACTAAATGTCCCGCCGTCTATTCTGCCCTTTCCTATAGGTCACATTTTTTTTTTAATTGACAAGTGATGCATCCATACAATACACAGATAAATTCTCTCTACAACTACCGAGTCCCTACCGAGTCCCTACCGAGTCTCTCTACAACTACCGAGACTCTCTCTCCTCTGATACCGTCGCTCTAAGTGTGCTTGTTCCTGCATCTCTGGCACTTTGTGCCTACAGAGTGTAGTACCTAGCACTACATGTACTCTGTCTCATTTGTCCTGCTCACTAGGCATGCTGGGGTCATGGTGGCACAGAACTTGTGGGAGTGACCACGTAGCCAATGACTGGTCCAACTTGAGGCCAACCTGAGGGAGCTCCCATCTGAATTGCCCGGAGTGCCAGGAGCCAGAGGCTGGGTAGCCCAGAGACCTAGAATAGAACCAAATGCAACTGGCCAAAAAAAAATAAAAATGAAAACAACAACAAAGTCAATGAAATGATTCCTAGTAATATTCTGCTATACTCTTAGATTGGAGCTTAGCCCAGTTGTCAACTGCCATCAGAGGCGTCATCCCGCATCTGATGGGAGCCAATACAGAGACCCACAGCCAAACAGGCAGAGCAGGAGAGAAAGGGAGAAGGATTTAGGAGCCAGAGGGGCCAAGGACACTGTGAGAACACACGGCCCACAGAATCATCTAAGCAGGGTTCACAGGGACTCACAGAGATAGAAGTGACAGTTACCAACCTGCATGGGTCTGTGCTAGGTCCTTTGCGTCTATGTTATGTTTTTTAGCTTGTGATTTTTGAGTGACTCCTAACTGTGCAAGCTTGGGGGGTATCTCTGACCCTTTTGTCTCTTCTTGAGACCCCTTTCCTCTTACAGGGTTGCCTCATCTAGCCTTGATATGAGGGTTTGGGTCTAGTCTTCTTGTAACTTGTTATGCTGTGTTTGGTTGATATTAAGTAATTCAAAGGTTACCATACTAATAAAGATTTTGTTTTTAGATGGTTGTGCATATAAACTGGATAAAAAAAAAAAAGTAAAGACATTTCCTTTAGAGTTTACAGGCTTGTGAATGTCAGTATAACAGTTTCTGCCAAACTTAAATGCTAATAGAAGTTCAATAGCCACGAGGAGTTTGTCTCAATTTTTAATGGAACTCACAAGGAAGTGATTGAACTACAGTGAGCTCCTACATATTGCTTTAAGAAGTGTCCACTTCCATTATATGTCCCAGTACAGGGGAATAGCAGGGTGAGGAAGCGGGAGTGGGTGGGTTGGGTAGCAGGGCAGGGGGAGGGTATAGGGAACTTTCAGGATAGCATTTTAAATGGAAATGAAGAAAACTAATAAAAAACAAAAGTGTCCACTTCCCCAGTCTCTTCTCCTTTAACAAATGGTTTTAAACACGGGAGGAGCAGGCAGACTCACACTCCGGGGCTGTCGCGGTTTGCATGAGATGTCCCTGTAAGTCTCAGGCATTTGAAAAAACTTGGTTCCCTGTTGGAGGGTGTTTGTAAGATTAGGAGGTGTGGCCTTGCAGAAGGAAGTATGTCCCTATGGGGTTCGGACGACTCTCTGCTTCCTTTCTGAGCTCTAAACTGCTGCTCCAGGACCGTCCCCGCCTGCCTCCTGCCCCGCCATCTGCCATTCTGTCCTTCTGGAACTGTACTGCTCAAGTTGCCTTGGTCCTGTTGCTTTATCACAACAGGAAAGTAGCCAAGACATGGGCTGACATGAGGAGGACCTGTATGGTAGACGGATGGACCAATATGGTAGACGGATGGCTTGCATACTGTAGTGTCTGCCATCCCCAGCCCCCAAGGTAGCACTATGAGGGGCAGTCTCCATTGTACAGACAAGGCGAGGTCTGACCAACTGAGTAGGGTGCTCTAAGAGAAGTGGCAGGATCACCTGGACAACTGCGTGGGCCCGAAGGCATCTTCCACACACTCTGCTCTCTGTCCTTCCACTCCTATCCAGAGCGTGGCATCCCGGGGATGGACTTGGGTTAGCATCCCGGGGATGGACTTGGGTTAGCATCCCGGGGATGGACTTGGGTTAGCATCCCGGGGATGGACTTGNATCCCGGGGATGGACTTGGGTTAGCATCCCGGGGATGGACTTGGGTTAGCATCCCGGGGATGGACTTGGGTTAGCATCCCGGGGATGGACTTGGGGAAGCCCTTTAGTGGGGTTTTTAGATGGTCAAACTGGAACAGAGATGAGGGTAGCAATTCTTTCTTTCCTCTGCAGGAGCTGTCGTGGTGGCTTGGACAATCCCTAGATTATGATTGACGGTGACAGCTTGTCTAACGTTCATCAGAGTTAGGGGTGTTGGAACCTAAATACCTAACATGGTACAAACACCTCTGGTTGTCACCAACACAATCATTTGAAATCTCTTTCTTGTAAAAGGTTTGAGAACAAGGAAACATTCTGAATTACATTTTATTTATTTTGCCTGTGCTGGGGGTTATTTGAGGAGGCAGAAAGGAGTTAGAAATGCAGGCTTAGGGGCAAACACCTTCACCAGCTGGGCCAATAAATACTCGCTCACAACACACATTGAGGAAAGTTTCTTTTTTTCTCCTTTTGCTAAATTAATGTTTTATCATGAATGCCTGGTTTAGGATCTGTCAAATTCATCCCACACTACCTTCCCTTTGACCTCATAGGAATGGACTTTTTTTCCAATTCTTAAAGAAGACATGTTCCAATGGCTCTCTGGATATCACCACCCTGATGAAACAGAAATTCATTTCTAAGAAATCCAGGTTATAGAAGCCCCGCAGAGCAGCTCTATTCTGTTTATAAAAGGCTGAGGAGGAATAGAGTTTAGTAGTGAGTCAAACACTCACTTTCCAGAACATGCTTGGAGAAATCTTGTGGAGTTAGAGATCTTCCACAGTATTCTCACAGGTCCAGATGGTTGTTCATTCTGCTTCCCTACCAGGAAAAACAGAAAAGAAAGAAAAGAAAGAGAAAGGGAAAGGAGGGGGCGAGAAATAACAAGACCTAAAAACTTCGTCTTCTCCGAAATACATATAGCTTTCAAGTGAACCTCTAAACATCTTAGCAAAGAACAGATTTCTGTATGAATAAACCTGCTGGTTAAACACCAGACGGTAATAAAGATAGCATTTATGGCTCACAGCAAACTGTAGCCAAGGAAGTGGTTATAGGGTTAGGCCACTAGTGCCTGCACTACTACGGCTCTGTTAGTGCCAAACTGTCTTCATGACAACCAAACATCAATAATTTTCACGTTACCAAATGATCATGGCTCTGATTCCAATCTCTCTCCACAGACCTTGAGGAACATATGAAACGTTTCCATCTTGAACATTTCAAATACCTTTCAACATAAGAATTCCTTTACTATTAAAAATCTGACCAAGGAAACTAGTGATTCGCAACTGTCTACATATTAGAGTTTTCCCCTCTAGTTGGGGAACTATCAAATAACGTTAACTTACCGCGTTTTGAAAGTAAACAAAGCGAGCATGGGGTAATGATGTCCATATTAACTTAAAGGTGGCTACTCTCAAGCAGGTAGCTTACGTCACAAGAGGCATATTCAAGTTTTGGGCTTCAAAGTGTCAGTCAATCAATTCCATATCATGAGATACACTGATTTTCCTCATTATTTTTTGAGGGGCTAGAGAGATGGCTCAGTGGTGAAAAGTGCACACTACTTTCACAAAGGACCTTAGTTCCGTTCCCAGCACCCATGCTAGAAGGCTCACAGCTCCCTGTAACTCCAGCTGAAGGAGGGAGGTGGAGCCAACGGCCTCTTCTGGTTTTCTCAGGCACTGCACTTACACCGTGCACTTGCATGAACTTAATTTTAAGAAATTAAAACATCTATTGCCATGATAAACACCATGGCCCAAAGTAAATTAGAAAGGAAAGAATTTATTTCGTATTACAGATTCCAGGTCATCCTCGAGAGACTTCGGGGCAAGGACACCAACAAGGAAGGGACTTGAGGCAGAAACCATGGAGGAATGCCAAATACTGCTTCTCTCTTCCAGGCTCAGCTTCAGCTATCTTTCTTATAGGGCTTAGGTCCATCAGCCCAGGGTTGGAAACACCCACTGGGTCCACCTACATCAACCACCAATAGGAGAATGCCCAAGTCTCATTCATAAGCCAACTCGATCAAGGCAACCCCTTAATTGAGACTCCCTCACATAATTTTGGGCCGTGTCAAGTTGCAGTTGGAAGCTAGCTGACTACAAGATCCATTGTCCTAGAGAAAGAATATGCTTGTGGGTTACACTCAGGTACTGAAGGCACCAGGGCCAAGGCAGAATTTAATGCCTCTATTGTTTATTTATATAATAGGTCCAAGATCCTGGAGAAGTTAGATTGTCACTCAAGCGTTTACAGGCATAGGAAGGAATACAGGGAACGGATCTAAGTGTGAAATGTATGGAGAGTGAGCCCCTTCAATCTTTAAAGGATTACATTGTTTCTATGGATAGAGCCTCTGTGTTTTAAGAAATAATTAAACTTAGTAGCATGGGAAGTTGTCACAAATGCTTAGGGAAGAGGAGGAAAAAACTATGGCCAGTGTAAGAGTCGTGACAGATATTCAGGGGTACTTCATCAAGCCCAACCCTCAATATTAATTCCAAATCCCACAGTCAGATTTTGTACTTTTGTCTTGAAATTGAAGGAGATAAATTACTTGGAACATACTTTACGTGCGCACGACACACAATCTCACGAATATCAAACCAGCTCTGGAAATGAGCACCTGCCACTTCCGCACCGATCTGGAGTGAAACTTTAGCTAAAGAAACCTGCGCCAAAAGGTCTCAGGTTTACAAGTTCCTTTTATTGATTTCTTGAATAGCAATAAAGATTACTGAGGACATTCCCCAAATTCAGACTTGGATGCTCCATGAGCTGACAACCACACTCCACCGACTTCCTAGAAGGACAAATATTCCTCAGAGACGCACAGCAAACCTCTTCTCAGAACAGGGCATTGGCTTTAAGACAGCTAACGGTTTCGTTTATTTTCAACAAACATTATCTTTCCTTTTTTTCCCTAACCATAATAAATCCCTCAACGCACATTCAAATCAAACCCACAGAGTATTTCTACAAATGTGGAATCATTGGCCAAAAAAAAAAGTTCCCAACAGCTTTCCAAACATCTCCTAAAAGTTGCAATGTGGTGACATACTAGCCCTTGGGCAACGAGACAGACTTCCCGAGTTGATAAGGAAAGCATCTATTTAAGATTAAATTGTCCCTTTAAATAACCCAAGGCATGTTCCAAACATGCCTCCTGTAAGTGCCCTATATTGACATGTAACATTAAACCTGGCAGCAAGAACCCCAATTAGTTTACACCATTAATCTCCTTAGTGCTCTATTATCTCTTAGTGCTTTTAACTTTCTATACTTGAGCAAGCACAGCAAAATAAATAATAGTTATGGAGCAATTAGTTGAACCATTAAAGAAATATTTAATTGGTTCCTAGACTATCAAGAAGACTTTCAATCTGTCTACAAAGAGAAAAGGAGAAAACTAAAATCCAGTTGCTTTCACTATCTATAACTACACTATGTATGAACAAAATGTATACGAAAAACTGACAGAAAAAGGTAGTAAATTACTAGAACTGCCAGCCACGGAACATACTTAGCTTTACCAGACAGCCTATTTTCCCTTCGTATTTTCTTTTGTGTTAAATGAAGGATTTATTTAAATGTATTAAATGCACATCCTTTAGAAAGGTGGTCAGAATGAGACTTTACCATACTTGGAAAAAATTACAGTTTGGGGATTTGGGCGAAAGCAACTGCACTACTCATCAACTGTACTAGCAGAAAAACAACCTGGGTCGTTAATAATTCCCTTTCCTCTTCTGTTACCTTCTGGTTTATTCATCCACAAAAACGGTTCCCTCATACCACATATCACAATTAAAGACTCCTTTCTGTGAAGAAGAAAGATGATTAGGAAGTCAGATATGGAAACAAAACTTACTAAAAAATAAATTTTACGGTGGCATAGAAGCATACGCCATCTTCCTTCAGTGCCATAACTCAAAAACAAAATAAATAAGAAACAGATGCGCCTGGAGGAGAGACAAGACACAGGAACCCACAAGGGATCAATGGCGCCGGCAGAACGACATTGTATACAGCTGTGAGGATCCTGCTCAAAACTCTCCCCTTTTACCTAACACATACATGAGGTATCCATAATTCTGAATTCGCTTCGGTTAAAACAAGAGCTTATTTCCATGCAGGATGTATGTTATTCAGGACAATGTGCACGTGTTACAGGACCTGTGCAAGCTAGCTTCATGACAATGGCGTTTATACATGAACTCAGACAAGTGTCGCCATGCTGACGGGCAGCAGGTGACGGGAAGGAGAAGGTTCTGGAAGTCTTCTCTCTTTGTCTGTTCCAGATGAACCCTCACTGTATGTCTTCTGTCTCCCCAAGAAAGTCTCCTTCAAGCTTCCTCTAGAGCCTGGATCCCCTACCATGATTTAGGGGTTTCTTCACTCACAGCTGTGGATTCTGGCAGTTAAGCAGCTGACACTGATGTCGCACCCACAGGCCAGCAGTGACCTCCATGGTGGACAACACAACATGTTCACAAATGCAAGGACAAAGCTCACATTTCTGCAATGTGAACCCCGTAAAGTCAAGACAACGCAGGTCTTTAAGATGAATGAACACTGTTTACTTTTGCTAGATACTTCTCTTTCTGCATTCCATTTCTAGATTCTGGTTTCTCTCCTCCCTCCACCCTGCACACAAACCCACCTACACACACTTCTCTGGCAGCCTGGCCATGCTCTGCATTGGTAGATGAGCTTAAAGGCTGATTCTCTTCCAGGGAACTCCCCTTTTTGACTTCCCAGTGAGAAGTTCTATTTTAATCTCACACAAAATAGTGTTAATAGCTTTATATCCTGCTCATAGTAAAAACCAGATCGTGTTTTCCCTGGGGACAGGGGAGTCACCTTTGTATCCTCCTTATCTTAGTAGTGCACCAAAATAAGTTAAGGGAATGAACACACACACACACACACACACACACACACACCTCAAAATAAAACTTTTTTTTTCTGAAACAGGATTTCTGTGTAGCTCTGGCTGTCCTGAAACTTGTTCTGTAGACCAGGCTGGCCTCAAACTCAAGAGTTCCTTCAGAGATTTCCCCCTGCCTCTGCCTCTAACCCTGAGTGCTGGAATTAAAGGTGCATGCCACCACCAATCGGCTAAAACCGTTTCAGTAACAGCTCCTGGACGTTTTCTCAAGGAAGGAGGAAACTCTAGGCTGTATCCTTAAGCCACAGAGAGAATGGTGGAAGATCCCACTTCCAGCCGCACGGCTTTGTGGAAGTACAGTAGGCAGCCATCCACGCAGCAGTCTCCCACCCCAGCCTCTCTCCTTTCTTGACTCAGACCTAGGATTCGAGTTCTTAGACTCACTCTTCCGGTGTTTCCATGCATCAACATACCCCACATGATGTAAAGCTTCCTCTAAAACATGTTTTATTAATGATAACTTCATGTATTTTGATCATATTCACCCCATCCTCCAATTCCACCTTTCCCGGGCTGAGCCATCCTGCTAGCCTGACTGTTCTCATGTGTATATACATGTAATGGTTTATATATGCTCGGCCCAGGGAGCGGTACTATTAGAAGGTATGGCCCTGTTGGAGTAGGTGTGCCACTGTGGATGTGGGCTTTAAGACCCCCATCCTCACTGTCTGGAAGTCAGTAGTCTGCTGGCAGCCTTTAGATGAAGATGTAGAACTCTCAGCTCCTCCTGCACCATGCCTGCCTGGATGCTGCCATGTTCCTGCCTTGATGATAATGGACTGAACCTCTGAACCTATAAGCCAGCCCCAATTAAATGTTAAGTGTATAAGAGTTGCCTTAGTCATGGTGTCTGTACACAGCAGTAAAATCCTAACTAAGACTCTCTCCTCTCTCTCTCTCTCTCTCTCTCTCTCTCTCTCTCTCTCTCTTTCTGAATATATATATATATATATATATATATATATATATATATATATATATTCAGTTCTTTGAGAATTTTGCTTGATGTGTCTTAAACATATCTGCCCTCTTCTCCTGAGTCTTTCTATATGCCCCTACTTCCCTACTGAATGTTTTAAAAAACTCACTGTGTCTATCTACTGACCTGTGGTCTCCCTATCAGAGGCTACACCCTTAAAAAAAAACTGTCTCTCCCTTGCTCAATAGCTATCAATTGCTAACAGGTCATCAACTAGAGGCTTTGTTCCCACCTCCCTTCTCCATGATGGAATTTTGGGTGGCTTGGATTTGCTGCTTTGAAAATTCACACGCCATTGCTTATATCCTGCCACCCCCATGACTGTCACCATCATCCTCTGCATGTCAGCAGCAAAGGGATTTGATAATAGAATTGTACCAACTGCATACTTCTCATAATGAATAAAGTATTGGATTGTCCCAGTTTGCAGGAAACAGTAGAGGCTATTCAATGTATTGAATACCAAACAAACAAACAAGGAAATGGGTAGAATTTTAACAAACCATCAAAACACAATGCGATACAAATTTGTTGGAACAACCATATTATAAAGAATCACAAGGCACTACTGGATGCCTACAAAACACTTAAAACCTGTTGGTGTGAGCACTGGAACAGGCTCTGGGAAGAGACTCAGAATCAACAGCCAATCAAGTAACGTATGGAACCCATTTTATGTATGGTAGTAAGATTTATATTAGAGATCAAACCTATGTTAACCCTTCTATACAAGGAGAATTTGGTGAAACTAAAACCTGAGCAACAAGAGACTCGTGTGTGTGTGTGTGTGTGTGTGTGTGTGTGTGTGTGTGTGTGTGTGCTGGCTGGCCAGCAGGCCCCAGGGATCAGCCTGTCTTTGCTTCCTAAGCACTGGATTATTCCATTGCCCCTCACCACAACAGCTGCTGCCCTCTGTTTTATGTACACAGCTGTCTTGCCCACATGTAGATCTATGTACTATGTGTGTGCCTGGTGACTACGGAGGCCAGAAGGGGTCATTGGATATCCTGGAACTGGAGTTTCAGATAGCTGTGAGCTGCCATGCAGGTGTTGGAGACCGAACCTGAGGCTTCTAGAAGAGCAGCCAGTGCTTTTAACCACTGAGCCATCACTCAACACCTCAACATAAATTTTTTTTTTTTTTAACCTGGTGCTGGAAACGAAACTTAATCCAAGTGAGCTGCCTAAAAGCTCTCTCCCCAACCCAACAGGGGACTTTTGATTCTTTTATTTATTTATTTATTTATTTTTACAACTTCATCACTTAAAGAAAAAATTAACAGCTAGAAGATGATGACTCTGGAGTTAAAAATACTTGCTACGCAAGCCAGATGACCTGAGTCCAGTTCTCAGGATCATGTAAAAAGCTGGATTCAGGAGCTCACATCTACAGTCCTAACACTACTATGGGAGACAGAGCCATGAGAACTGTCTGGAAGCTTACTTATGGCAACATAGCTGCAGGAAAGTCGAGACACGCTGTCTCAAAGCAAGGCAGGAGAGAATCACCTCCCCAAAAGGTGTCACTGGACCTCCACATGTGTGTGCTTTGTCCTCTGCTCTGACATGCCCCCCCCCCACACATACACACTGGATCTTCACATGTGTGTGCTGTGTCCTCTGCTCTGACATGCCCCCTGACACACACACACACACACACACACACACACACACACTGGACCTTCAAATGTATGTGCTGTGTCCTTTCCTCCTCCACATGTGTGTGCTGTGTCCTTTTCTCTGACATGCCCCCCCAACACACACACATACACACACACAGACACACACACACTGGACCTCCACATGTGTGTGCTGTGTCCTTGTGTCCTCTCCTCTGACATGCCCCCCAACACACACACACACACACACACACACACACACACACACACTGGACCTCCACATGTGTATGCTGTGTCCTCTCCTCTGACATGCCCCCTGACACACACACACACACACACACACACACACACACACACGAGGAATTGCAGGCTGGTCTCCAGTCGAGCTGAGGTCTGAACCCCGATGGTCATAACTCACCTCATGACATGGTAGGCGTCCCTTCATGCTCCTGGAACTCTGGCCCCTGCCTAAGGTACCACCTCCCACAGCTCCCACAAGAGAAGCATGGTCAGTGGTCATGTAAGCAATGGCCCAAGCTTCTGACCTTCAGGCTAAACTCCTTCCCAGTTACCTAGCAACAGTGAAGACCATAAAAGGGGGTGTTCAGCCCCATCTCACTCTCTTACTCCTTTGTTCCTTTACCTCTCACTTCTCTCTCTTCTCTCTCCTCTTCCCTTTTTCTTGTCTTCTCTCCTCCCCCCCCCTCTCTCTCTTCCTTCTCTCTTTTTCCTTGCATTTCTACAATAAAGCTCTTAAACCATAGAGTCTCTGCTCTGCTCCATCAAGGCCCACTGTGCACTCTGGTCAGTGTTGGGAACTTCCTTCCCTATCTCCTTTTCCTACAACCCTGGTGGCTTTAGCAAAGTAGCTGCAGGGGGTCCCCATTGGGGCTGCCCCTTCTCCACCCCCCCCCACCGCGTGGGTCAGAGGCAATGCCCACCCGGGACCGAGTGGAAAGCGCCTGGCAGTCTCCCCACGCCTGACTGGCCAGGGAATAGAGAAACTCTGGCGGGACGTTGGGCATCCTTTTCCTTCTCCAACTTCTCCCTGGGGCCCCCCTGGGCCCCCTCCTTTTTATTTTATTTTGTTCCCCCCACACACTCCCCAAATAATTCTTTAACCTCATGCTATTGCTTTGTATCAGTCACTCTGGCATCACCTACATCTTTCTCTCTCACTATTTTCTAAGCCCCTAGCCTCTGATTTTTTAGTCAGGTACGTGGGCAGCAGAATGAAGCGCCAGCCCCAATTTTTTCCAGCGACTATACTGCCACTAACGAGATCCGGTTAAAAGTGACGTGTACTGGGTAAGAAGCAGATATCTCTTTCTGATTCCTTCCCATTGGAAACATGGGAGCAAAAGCAGTTATGCTGGTCTGAGTGACAGTGACCCCCCCAGGGACTCAAACACTTGGTCCTCAGTCGGTGAAACTGTTTGGGGAAGATTAGGAGGTGTGGCCCAGATGTGCCACTCGATGAACTCCGAAGCTTCCAAAGTCTTTCTCCTGTCACCCCCAGAGTGCTCCCTGCTTCTAGTTTGTGGATCAGGAGCAATCAGTGCTGCTCCAACACCATCCCTGCCTGCCTGCCTGCCTGCCTGTCTGCGGCCATGCTCGCTGGCATGGTGGGGATAGATCCCATGGAACCATAAAGCCTGAATAAATCCTTCTTCCTACAGGTTGCCTTCCTCGTGGCGGGTCATCACAGCAATAGAAAAGTAACTAAGACAAAAGTGAAACACTGGACCATTGGTAGTAACTGGAAGGGGAAACGGGGCCTGGATCCCAGAGAAGAGCAGCCATTATCAATTTGAATATTAGGTAAGCGGAAAGAAAAGGAAAAGCTAATGTTTTGGATTTGATAGTATCCAAGCCTATATTCTAATTTTTATAGACCTCAGGTAGTTACTTATTGTTCCTTAGCATTAACACATCAACCGAGCCAATTGCTAACTGATTCTACAGTGGGCCCCCACATCTATTTCCACGGGAAAGGCTTTGTTGCTGGTGGAACTGATGCTTCCCATTAGGCAGCATTCAGATTTCCAGAGGCATGGATGTACACTGAGCGCCAAGCAGAGCATAAAAGACAAATGATGTTAATTTTGTACACAAAGGTTCCTCGGAGCGAGGAAGGAGCACGCGGTTATTGCAGGGAGCTTCCAAAAGAGAAGTTGGTGTTTTCAGAGCAAGTGTTATTAGACTAATACTTCACTCTTGCTCATGCAGAAAACCTTTTTCATGTAGTATGTGTTACAGGGCTTTGGTTTTACATGGTTGAGAATGCTTGTAAATGCTTCAGTTGGTTTGGGAGCCTGTTATATCCCAGTGCTTTGAAAGAGACATGTAGCTACTTTTATAAGAACAGAAATCTAATACGGGTCATACTTAAAATCACTTGACCTCTGACCAAAGTCAAGGAACCGGTCTTTGCTAAGGTTTTCATACAAAATAAGCTCCTGGCTTGGGGACTCTTATGGAAGAATAGGAGGAGGTAATGCAGGCCCAGATGGGAATTGGAACGCCACAGGAAGACCAACAGAGTCAACTAACCTGGACCCTTGGGGCTCTCAGAGTCTGAATCACCAACCAAGGAACATACACAGGTTGGACCTAGGCCTCCCTGCTCATACCTAGCAGATGTGCAGCTTGGTCTTCATGTGGGTCCCGAACAGCTGGAATGGGGGCTGTCCCCAAAGCTGCTGCCTGTACATGGGATGTGTTCTTCTAGCTGAGCTGCCTTGTCTGACCTCAATGGGAGAGAAAGTGCTGGGGGAGGATACCCAGGGGGAGGCCCACCTGCTCAGGAGAGAAGGGGAGGGGGAATAAGGGAAGGACTGTGAGAGGGGGATGACCAGGAGGGGGGCAGTGAGCAGGATGTAAAGTGAATAAATAAAAAACAAAACAAAAGAATCTCCTGAATACAAACACCAAGCACTCATGATTTGTGGTGGCAACAGGGCAAGACAGAGGAGACCCACAAAACAGCGTTATCCCAAGAAATCCATCTTAAATCATTCAGTAGAATTTCTCCACGACTGTGAGATAGTTTCTATAAATGGGCATATACAGCTAAAGTAAAGTTATCTTTAAAAAAATAAAGATAAGAGTAAAGTCAATGAGTGCGAGTGCCATCCACATGAAACCCAACATAGGAGACACTGACAGCACTGGAACATGACTCTATGAGTCCTTGGAGCTTGAAGATTAAGAGCTTCCACCTCCCGTAAAGCTGAAAGACAGACAGACAGACAGACAGACAGACAGACAGAAAGACAGGCAGACAGAAAGACAGGCAGACAGAAAGACAGGCAGGCAGACAGGCAGACAATACAAACCAATAGACATGTGGTGTACATATACACACAATGAATGAATAAATAGATAAAATAAATAAAAAGTAAGAAAGTTTCTGAGGACTTATGACCAAGGAGACAGTGACAAAAGCCACTACCAAGCCTTGAAGCACCCTCCACTAGGGACTAGTCAGCAGAGGACCAGGAGGGCAGCTTAGCAACAGTGCCTGTCTGCCCACCAGTAGCATAGGAGCATGTCTGGAAACAGGCAATGCTACCAGTATTACAGTTAGATATCGTCATGGGCCACATGGGGAGCTTTTCTGAATCAGGCACACCACTGCAGAGTAAGTAAACAGAGAGAGAGAGAGAGCTGTAGGAAAGAGGAAGTCCCTGAATGGACTGAGAAAGATGGTAAGATTCCAGTTAGATGGTAAAATGTCATACATAAGAGAGCCCAAAAAACAGGGAATTCATTAGCCAGTGAAGATAGAGTCTTCAACTAGTTTGGGTACCAGGAAAATACCTTTCCAGGAGACATTAAGTATTTTAATGAAAACAAGTATTCTGCGAAGAGTGAGCTTAGCTCCAGGCCTGAAGGTCCTTTTTCATATGACTCTCTTTTTCTGCTAACACACTTGTCAATGTGCACTGTGAATCTGATGGGGTAGTATGCTATGCAGCATTTTTAAACCTAGTGGAGCAAGAACTCTCTTTTAAAGAAGGTAGCACACGCGAATGCGCTACCATGCTAACAAATCTTGGCTCACAGAAAATGGTTCAGGGAGTGCTGCTTGGTGATCCTGAATTCTTCCCAAGAAAATGGAATCTGCTTTTAAATTCTAATCCCATTATTATAAGGCCAAGGGAGTTCAGGCATGTCATTTCTCCTACTTAAACACAAATTCCTGCATCGATAAAATGTTAGAATAAAACACTGAGAACCTAAACATGTCTAGCAGATGGTATTGTTAAGAAATTAAAGATAAGCCAGTTGTACTTGATACTGCTCAGTCTTCAAGCTAGAGTCTAGCTCCATTCTTGAGTGGAAGTGACAACGCCAGCCTGTGGTAGAACAGTGGACAGAAAGCATGCTGAGTATTGGTTTTAAAATGAGACTTACAGATGTAGAAAGAGTCAGTGAGAGAGCCTGGTTGTAGAGAGTTGTTTAACAGGCACAAGACCTTGGGTTCAACCCCTATATATGATAGATGGATGGATGGATGGATGGATGGATGGATGGATGGATGGATGGATGGATGTATGGATGGATGTATGGATGGATGGATGATAGGATAGATAAAGATTTTGAAGACAGAGCTGTATAGCATGCCACTAGTTTTGTTTCTAAATACTCACACTGTGGAGAAAAATGGTTCATAAAATCCCAGTAGTTGAGGTTAACTCGGCAGAAAGGAAAGAGGGGCGATGAGAATCAGACTTAATAAAGAAGAAAGTCACATCCTTGGCCTCATAACTGAGCATCCTGCAGTGAACTCCAATCTCAGCACCGAGCCACCGTGCAGGGTGACAGCTTCTCAGAGTTCCAAGGACCCCAAGTCACAGTTCAGTGTGGTCTATGGCTGGGTGAATAGGTAAAAAGAGAACGTGAGTCAGTGACTTCCATACAACAAGGCTCGCCCAGTTCTCCTTTGATCCCTTCTCCTTTCCTTTGCCTGGCTGATTGTTGGTGTGGTCAGGAGGCACCGAGTTCTAGAAAGTCTTAAAAACCTTTTGAGTCCTATACCTTCTAGAGTCCTGCCTAAATACTTTTTAAAGGATTGGGCGAAAATAATTTTCAAACACGGTACACTCACCACAGTTCAGTCTGAGGGATTCTAACGTCCAGGTCTTTCTTTTCTCTTCCTTCCTCTCCCCTCTGTCCAACCTTCTTTCTCTTTCTTTCTCTCCAGTGCCCTCTTCTTTTCAAAGCACCTCAACACTCAGCTGACATTTAAAGACTTAGTTTAAGAAAGAATACATGGGCCGGGCGTGGTGGTGCACGCCTTTAATCCCAGCACTCGGGAGGCAGAGGCAGGCAGATTTCTGAGTTCGAGGCCAGCCTGGTCTACAAAGTGAGTTCCAGGACAGCCAGGGCTACACAGAGAAACCCTGTCTCGAAAAACAAAACAAAACAAAACAAAACAAAAAAAAGAAAGAAAGAAAGAAAGAAAGAAAGAAAGAAAGAAAGAAAGAAAGAAAGAAAGAAAGAAAGAAAGAAAGAAAGAAAGAAAGAAAGAAAGAAAGAAACAAAGAAACAAAGAAACAAAGAAACAAAGAAACAAAGAAACAAAGAAAGAATGAATACATGGCCCAAATTAAAACATTTCTACCATGAAACTCTCTACAAGGCACTCCATAAAGCAGTTTATATACTGAGATATATGCTGGCATGTAAGTAACTGTAAGGCAACACAGAGCTATCTATCTCTGGATAGTTATACAGGTGACTTCTAGTTTCTTGCCTGCTTTCAACAATAAACAAAGTTTACCTCTGAAAAACACCTATTTTAAAATAAGAAGTAGTTTTTCATTCTTTCCTCATTTTAGCATCCCTGAGCACGGAAGACCACAACCACTTTTAAGGCAAAGGTGTAGCACAGAAGACAATACTCAGCTCCCCTTTACTTAAAATGCAAAAGAATGACTTTACAATGACTTTAAACATGTAACTATTTTTCCTTGAACCTCTGTACAAATTATTCTTCTTGCAAAAGAAGGAAGCAAAGGGAAAGAAGGAAGCCAGCTGGATGGGCTGGGGTGCCTAGGAGGCAGTAGAGGCAGGAAGACAAAGAGGTCAGGGTCTGTATCCTCTACACGATGGGGCCAGCCCGGGTTCTAAGAAAGCCCACACACAAAAAAGAAAGAAAGAAAGAGAGGGAAAGAAAGAGAGAGGGGAGGGAGGGAAAGGAGAGGAAGAGGAGAAAGGAGAGAAGAGGAGGAGGAAGGGGAAGAGGAAAAGAGGAGGAAGAGAAGGAGGAAAAGAAGCTGTTGAAAGGAAATACAGCCTATGTAAAATTGTTAAATCCAGTAAATCCTGTCTTGGAGGTTCTGGTAAACCCACTAATAAAACATCAGGACCTTGCCATAAAGTGAATTTTTCATCTTCTTTGTAGATGGGAAAGCAAGCTCAGAGATGATAAAGAATGAGGGTAAGCTGATAAAGTTATTAGCGGTGATGGTGCCACATTTTAACTCTGTGAGTGTCCATGTATGCTTTACCTACAGGACATCAGCCTTTATGTTCTTAATCTACCCACTGTCAGCTTGTAAGGAAAACTAAAAGCAAAGAATTTCCTCACCATATTTAGTATTTGTGGGAGCTAATCTCCCTAGTTATTGACCCAATCATTTTTAAGAGAAAAAAACATGCACGACTAGTAGACCCCTCCTCACCCCCACTTTCCTACACTCCAGTTCCCTTCCAAGTGACTGTCCCAAGGCTGGCTGTGATGACAAGTCCTTGACATCCTAGGATACACGTGGGAGGTTCAGACAGGAGGATAAGAAGCTCCAGGCCAGCCTTAGCTACAGAGTCGGGTCCAACTGCAGGACATAAGATAGCAAGACAACAACAAAGACCAAATGACTGGCATGAATCAGCACTTGGTACTGCACCACAGAGGCTCTTCTGCGTTGGAATGGCACTCATTCCCCTGCCCGAGACCGAGAGCCCATTCTCCATGCCCTGCCCTAGTCCCTAATCAAAGAGTTGGATGTAACTGCCTGAGGAATGAATGGTTTGACTTACTTATGAACATGTTAGTTTTTCAAAATCTCAGCCAAACGGTGACAAGAAAGGTACTAGCATGACATATGGCTCTCAACCATGACCTTGCTATGTCTGCTGAGCCTCAGCAGAGCGAGTCTCTCTTGATCGAATAGCACCCAGTTCCCATAAGAGAAAGTAGTACAGTTCACAGAGCAGAAAAACTGAGGCCAGTTGGCTGTGAGGCTTACTCAAGGGAACGACAAGTCTTTGCCCGGCGGCAAAGACTGAGCCTCTACCACACATCCTGGTAACTCGCTCAACATTGTAAATTTAGTATTCCTGAGCTGTAGGTCCCTTTGGCTGAATATCAAGTGCATTTAAATCATTAGACTGTCTGGAACTGGAAGCATTTAGCTGTAGGAGAGAAGTCAAATGAATATAGAACAAAGTTTTATAAGATCAGGGATTTCTGTCAATGAACTCACTACAGCAACCAAAAAAATCCTCCATCACACTTTACCAGAATGCTAACGCTCCCTAAAATGAACTTCACTAGTTTCCTTTGGAGACTCTGTACCCTTAATAGTAAGTTAAACATCCAAGGGATTGTCCTTTCCGGATCAGATGCTACTGACCACAGCACTCACGCTTTGCATGCTGGGAAACTGTGCACAGAGCTCACGGCTTCACAAGGCAGCGAGCAGAATCGGATCAACCGACCCACTCAGAACAGGTGAGGCCACAGTGGCTTCCGTCGAGGGCAGGACGTTTCTCTTGTGCTTTGCTTCACCTCAAACTGAAGTGGCACGGTTTTGTTTTGGTTGATATTTTCTGGGTGTCTACACCCAATGCGTGTTTAAATGTACATATGCAATATCCTAAATAAAGACTGGATATCAGTACTGACTCACTCATGGGTCTGCAAAAAAAAAGTGGCTCCAATAAATATCGAAGCTGGAAAACAGGAGAAGTAAACCAGGAACTTGACTTAATAAGACACTGTATTTTCCAATCTTTCTGTGCTTAGTAAGGTACAGTTACTAAGAAAAACAGTGGCAAATGGACCTGTGCTTAAAGAGCGATGGGGGTGGGGATAGGGGTGGGGGAATCTTCCAGAATGCCAAGGCTTCAAAGTTCCAGCACTACAATTCTAAGTCAGTTTTGAAAGATATTATCAGGAAGACAGTCTACTTAGAAATTTAAATTTGATTTGATTTTCATTTCTGCATATGTGAGGCAGTTTAAAATTATACCCTTGTCAACCCAGGAAAATCCACAGTTCTTTGACAAAAAGGATTTGTGTAGGAAAAAAAATAATCCGCCTCCGACCTTTCACCGATTCATAGTCATTGCTGGACTCCAACCCTCACACAACCGTGGTTTTCACAGGATGAAGAGGCCTCTGAAAACTATTGGTGTGTGTGTGTGTGTGTGCGCGTGCACGCGCATGCACATGTGTATATGTGTATGTGTGTGTGTGTGCGTGTGCGCACATGCACATGTGTATATGTGTGTGTGTGTGTGTGTGTGTGTGTGTGTGTGTGTGGTTTAAGTGGGGCATGAGCGAGCACTAGAACGTGGAGGGACTGCAGAGATAACATACAGCAAAACTTTAAAAGGTTCATTATCTTCAATTTTAGAAATGAATTTCATTCTCTC
Organism: Mus pahari; assembly: GCF_900095145.1. Classification (NCBI taxonomy): domain Eukaryota; kingdom Metazoa; phylum Chordata; class Mammalia; order Rodentia; family Muridae; genus Mus; species Mus pahari. The sequence continues at coordinate 73,048,926 of NC_034608.1, forward strand.
ATTAGCACTGGTTCATGAGCAGAGTTATAAGGTTCAGCTATCTTTAATTAAAAAGAATCAGGGAGAGAGAGACACAGAGACAGAGAGACACAGAGACAGACAGAGAGACAGAACTGGATATATTCAGAAAATGTTCTCTGTGTGCATGTCTGGCAACTGTAAGCAAGCTTAGCCAGGCTCCAAACTCAGAGGCACACTGTGCCCGGATGGCAGGGTTGGACATTCTACCTCATACACTGCACACCTCCACTACATGCTGGCCCTTGAAAGAATCGTTCTCACATTTTACACCCACTGTGATCCAAAGAAACTGACCAACCACTCAAGGGCAGGCTTCATAATCAGAGAATCAAACCTTCTATCAAAGGAGGGGAACAAAGAAGTAGCTAGCTAACCAAATGACAGTTCTTTTCATGAATACCAAGGGACCAACAGGGAAGGTATTTCAATCCATTCGGAAACAAAAACTACACCGAATAAATACATATTATCTTTGCTATATCTCAAAAAAGGATTTATGTCTTATCACTATTTACAAAAAGTACCTTCCACACTTTCTGTATTTTATCAGGTCTTTTAACATACATGAGACATACTTTCTTTTAAATGCAAGTGCCGGTTATGCAAGCTAAAAGTGGATGTAAATCAGAATGCTTCAAGCCATTCACTTGATCTTTAGAATTTGATTACTGCCAATATACATATACGTGTGTGTGTGTGTGTGTGTGTGTGTGTGTGTGTGTGTGTGTGTAGGTGGAGGAGGAGGAGGAGGAGGAGGAAGAGAGAGAGAGAGAGAGAGAGAGAGAGAGAGAGAGAGAGAGAGAGAGAGAGTCTGCTTCATCAAATGGAGCACACATGGAGGTCAGGACAGGATCAGGTGTCAGTCCTTGCCTTCCACCTGGTTTGAGCCAGTCTCCTGCTGGCTGGCTCATGCTTTGGAGGGCGTCTGCAACCTTGCCTTCTCACCCTAAGGGACATGGGATTGAGACATGACTTGGGCTCCGTGGTACCTGGCTTTCCAGGGATCTGGGGATTCCACCTCGGAACCTCATGACTGCGGAGCAAGCACTTTCCCCACTGAACCATTTCCCCAGCCCTGGAGGAGGATTTGAGCCTTCCCTTTTTTTGCTTAGTGTAACCAGTTAATTGAATAGAAGTCAGGGATAATATAACCGTCTCTTATGAACCATGATTGTACTACAGTGAATCTATTCATTAGACCCTGGCTGGGATTTTCTTCCTCGGAGTCAGGGGAATAGCTTGCATTGTTTCTGTGATAGTAATTAATGGAAAACAAAATGAACCTGTGTTTATTGAAATCTTTTCCAATTTTCAAGTATAGCACTGGAAAAAAAGAAACCAACCCGGGAAGAACCCCATGGCATACAAATATACAGGCCTGATATTTCACGCTTCGGGCATTGATGTTTGTGAAAGGGTGTGGCATTTGTGTCTCTGTAGATTGATACTGTCCTTCAAGACTGCACTCTGCTTTCATGAACCCTGCATTTATTTTAAGATGCAAAGGTTACGTGTGCTGTCTAAATGTGTGAGTCTAAATGTTGGCTACAAGAAGAATAGGAGTTATCGGTTCACACAGAAAATGTATTTCTTTAAAATACTAATATGTAAAAGCCACCCTCTTTTAGAAGAGAGGATTTTAGAAGGTTCTTTGCTAAACATGTTACTTTTCCTTCACCACCATCATTTATCTGCACTGTAGGCAAATTTAACTGCCAGCTACAACATAAACATCTTCCTCCAACCTTCTCAGATAGATAGTGGCCTTAGACTTTCCCTTGAGGCCACGATACAAGGAAGCACAATTAATTCAACGACACACCTGCATGTCCTTGCCCTAGCAATCCATAGCTTAAATGCTAAAACAAGATTTCAACTTACCCAAGTCCCCAGGCTTGGTGATAATCTTTCAATTTAAAAAAAAAAAAAACCGAAACATCTGTCACAGAAGAAAACTCATAATGTACAAAGTCCTAACAGCTCAGTCATTTCTATTCCGCTACTCTAAAAAGCACTCTGCAGTCATTTATTCTACATCATAATTGAGAACATATTTGCCAAAAACCTAATGGACTTTTTATTCATTTTAAATCATCCTGGCAAGAATTAGTAGATGCTGGAACAGGGGGTTTTTAAATGAATTCTTTCAAAAGAAAAGATGTAAAACCTTTCAAACAAGATTGTAAAGAAAACGAGCGCTAAGACTTACATAGCTTACCTTGCTGTATTAGAGATTAAAAGATTAATTCTCAAGGATTAGTTGAATTTTAAGAAGCATAATAATCAAATTATCTAACAAAAGTTGCATGGCAAAATGCTGTGTTTGCCCCAGGAAAAAAAAATTGCAGAGGTTATAGATATTTCAGCCATTGCAAAGCAGAACAAGAGAACCTGTCTCCTGGGGCTGGGGCTGGGGCTGGGGCTGGGGCTGGGGCTGGGGCTGGGGAGTTGGTACAGTGATTGCCAAGTACGTACCAAGCCAAGCCAAGCCAAGCCAAGCCAAGCCAAGCCAAGCCAAGCCGGGGTCGGTCCCCGGCACTATGTAAACCTGGTGTGGTGGTGTGCCTGTAAAC